>NW_028262380.1:50268333-50571363 GCF_047370975.1 Nipponia nippon
ACAGCCCGTCTTCAAAGTTTCTGCTCTTTGAAAAAACTTTCGACATAAGAAATGCCACTGGGACCAGCCACCTCCCTCCAAAGGGGTTGTGATCACAGGGCAAATCACTAAGACAAAGCACGTTTCCCCGCCAGCAGGATGTGTGGCCCCGCTCTGCCATGCATCATTTGAACTAGCACGCAGACAGCAGAAGTCAAAGCCAGCACCTCTAAACCTGTCCATGACAGATCAAGTAGATAGATGTGCTTAGTCGAGTTGAAAACAACAGCAGAAAAAAACTTTGGGAAGAGAGAGAAAAGGAAAACTATGTTGATTTCTGCCCAGGACACCCCTTCAGGAGCTTTCTGGAGGCTCCAGGGACTACTAAAGCCCTTGTTCAAGACTGAGTATCACAGCAGTCCACACGCATTTCTCTGCCAGGCAGAAGGCCGCTGCTTCGTGCTGTGATAGTGACCAACGGCACGAGCAGATCCTCCAGGAGTGCGTGGGTAACTCACAGCAGCCCTTTCCCCACCGTCCCACAGCACGTGCAGGGGTGCCATCCAGCAGCACTACCCGCAGGTCGGCAACACTCCTCAGGGCCGTAGTACGCTGCAGCACATGCAGCCACCATGAGATGCTCGCCCCCCCTCCAGGGACCACCCCTCATGTTATGGGAGGGAGCCAGGGACGCAAAGTGGGCAGTTGGCCAGCCAGTAAATTAATTTTAAAGGCAGGCAAGTGATAGATGGGGCTCATGTGGGAAATGGGAGAGGATAAATTGCCCATCTGTGACTAATACAGCAGAGAACAGCGCAGGATGGAGCAAAATGAATGGGCACGGAGGGACCAAGGAAGGAGAGACTGAGCAGCGTGTACATAATTGAATCCCTGAGGCCTGGATCCTGTCTTTTGGGCTACGTGGGATTGCAAATGTAGGAGCGCAGCTGAAGTGAATGATTCATGGGCTGTGTGTGACAGATAGGACCCCCAGAGCAATCTCTTATTGGTGTGGGGGCGGGAATGCCACTGACAGGATGGTGAGGGAATGTGATGAGACAAGGAGCTTCCTCCACATCTTTCTGTGAACCTTTGAACCCAGCCTTTACGGAAACAGCCTGGAGGAGTCTACCAAAATTAGAGGTGATGCCACAGCTCAGCGCTCTGGACCAGGCCAGGGAGGCAGCTTGTCAACTGGAACCAATCCCCCCCGCACAACAAACCCAGACTTACACCAAAAGCTTATTAGTCTGCTCGGTGCTGCTGACTTCTTCCCTACAGGAATCATTGCCAGGGAGACGAAAATGTTCAGGAAAATCAGCTCTTTCCCCTCTGTCCTTCTCCGCCCTGCTGCTGTGCCAGGTACAAGTGGGCAGAAATGACCAATTAGCAAGTGCCAAACCATTTCTGGGGCGTTCCCAGTCTCACCAGAAGCAGGGGCCCTCCAGTGCCTTAGGAAAGAGGCTTTCAGCCGTGCCACGCCAGGCTGATGTGCTGAAAAGCAGCTCAGAGCATTTTTGATTGTCCTCTGCTATGTTCCTTCAAGCGTGTTGCTTGCTTTTACCCCAGTAATTACTCAGGTGGAAAGACACGCTCCCGCACTTAGGGCAAGAGACTCACATTCATGGCACAAGTACAGCTGGGACGTGCCCAAGCACTGTGCCCTGCCAGACTGCCTGAAGCAGCGCAGGCAAGCCAGCTGCACCATCCGGCTGCTACAGTGGATGTCAACATCCTCCCCCGTATGACTGGGGACTGCGGGAGGACGTTAACTGCAGGTTACGTGTGACTGTAGCATCCTTCTCACCAGCCTCCTCTCTCCGAGAGAGGCCAGCAGTGATGGCCAAGAGAAGAGAAAACCGGAGCAAATGCATAGCCAGACTTCTCCTGTGTCACCTTCCTGCCTGCAGCAGCCTGCAGGAAACTCTTCAAGTGGGAATTTTCATGCTATTAAGGCCACCTATGGTTGCTTGCTCTGCAACTCTACTTTTTTTCTTCCATTTTTAAACTTTTAGCATCCACCACAACTTGTGGCAAAGAGGATATTCCATGCCACACTGCTGAATCCTCCAGTGCCTTAGTCCCAATCCTCCTGGCACCTGGACCTCTCTCTGTACCTGTTTTAAGCAGGTGAGCTGATAGATCAGCTTTCTTTAGAGATTGTGAACTAATTTTATACTGAGAACTGGTGTCTCCTAGCTTGTTCCCAACTTGCCCTGCCACCTAAACCCATGCTGCTCTTGTGCTTGAGCAAAGCTGTACGCAACCTGACTCCCTGTTTGCAAAGAGACTTCATTTCACTAAATGGTGCAAAACAGCTCTCCACTTGTCCCATCTTCATGAAATAATGTGGTTTTTTATTAGGCTCAGTGGCCTTACTCTCTGAGGCCCTGGGAGAGGCCTGAAGTAGATGTTAAGCCACTAATTCAGATGCTTTCCATGAATCAGAGAGTAACAGAGAATGCTGCTAAGGTTTATAACCCAAATCCTCACCCAATTTTTTCAGGTGGTAGAAGAGTAAGGAACATATCGAAGCCCTTTCTACTGCAATGCAGGCACTTCTGCACTCCCAGAAATTGCTTGTGTCTCACTGATATGTTCCTGAGGACCTGACAAATAACAACCTGTTGTCCCTTCAACTTTGACACACCACCCCCCCAACCATGCCAGCCAACCCCTCTTTCCCAACAAAGGTGATACCATTTCAAATAACAGGAATAAATGGCACCACCAAATACATTTCTGATACCTGCGTTAAGCTGCATATCTAGAGTTTTGTTGGTATTGAAATGTTGCAAAACAATACTGGTAGAAGTTCTTAGCACAGGCATGAGCTTTGGGCTGTCTCTCACTGGAAGTCTCCATCCTTCCAGTGCCTGATGCCCATTGATTTCAGGAGGATAGGTGACATAAGTAAATGCAGTGTGAATCAGCAGATGAAAGCTCTGAATGGATTTCAGGGACGGGGACATAGAGTCATGGCAGCGATAGCAGGAAGGGACCTCTGGGGTCTCTCGCCCGCCCTCCCACTCGGAACAGGACTATTGCCAACAGTAGGTCAGTGAAGTTGTAGCCTTGTCTAGCTGAGTCTTGGAAATCCCCAAGGATGAAGATGTCAGAGTCCACAGGTCTTCAACACATTTTTTTTCTGAGGAACACCAAGAGTGGGGCGAGTTCAGTTTTTTCACAAAGGGACTCAATTATTTAAAAAGGAACATCAGATAATGGCATTTATCATTCTTTGTCTAAAAGCTTTCCCTTGATGTTGAACCATTCCACATTCAGCCGCATTCTTTTTCCTGCAGTTTTGTCTCTTCCAAGATGCGGCCAGACTACAGGCCAGCCCTGCTGGAAGCAGTGGGAAATACTGTCACTCCTTCCTATACAATCACTTTCTTCTTAGGTGGACCTGAGGCTCTGAACTATGCCCCGTGTTCTCCAGGTCAAACATAGACTCTCATGCATAACACTTCTTTGCTGCAAGAGAAGGACACAGACACGCACTTCTGGTGTGAAACCTACCCTTAGTCAATTCTGCTGCTCTTAACATCATTCCGTCACAAAATCTCTATGTGTTGGGTCACAACCTTGCTAGTACCTAGCCACTGGGCAGCAGAAGAATATGAAGTACATATAAACTCACCAAAGGAACTTCTGTCTTTCAGGGAGTCAAATACATTTACTCAGAACAGTGACTGAAGTTGAAATAAATCCTAGCTTCCAAGCACAGAGGATTATTCCACTAAGCATAAGGCAGAAACAGACCTTCTCTGTAGGGATGTAACTTCTAATTATGTATTGCTCCCTGCAGCCTATATGCTAGGATCATTATTATCTTCCACGTTTATTAATCAGTTACCTGATGTTAACAAGAAGATAACTTCTAGGAGATATGCAAATAATTCTGCAATTTTCTTTTCCAGTGACTCAGCATTCGTATCAGAAATGTGTTAACAGGATACAAAGGCTATTAAGAAGCCCCCTGTGTAATTATCATCTTCCTTGCCTCCAGTTCTTAATAATTTATGGAGGAAAATGGGTGTTTTCTAATAGATACTCCATTTTGCCAGAAGAAAAATTGTGTAAGTTATCTTTTCTTCTTTTTAAAATCTCATTTCTTTCGTTTTCCCTTCTCTAAAGACCTGTATCTGAAATTTTATTCAAATAAGGCAAGGTTAAATACTCTCAGTGGAAAGACTTTGAACAAGTGAAAGGAAATGCGTTCAGCACTGAGGAGGATGGACTGGCACCAAGTTAAAACATGAGTGTCGTGTTGAGAGTTAATAAAGCACCTGCAGATTACTTTTCCATATTTTCTCTGCAACATCAAGGGGAGGCATCCAGGACAGAACACTGCGCTTCGAATGAGTTCATGTTACTGTCACAGAGAGGCAACTGAAGCGATGTTAAACCAAAATGGTCCCATTCACCCCGTTTATCTGGGATCAAGTGCAATAAATTGATGAGCATGTAATTAAGTCATTGGAAAATGCATTAGTATGGAGAATGGTTTTTTGGGGGCACCTGTTCTCCTGGGTGACATGATAACAGTACACATCCATCTTGTGCTTGCTGTGCTGGAGTTGTTCAGAAGAAAGCTTGTCTGGGCTACCAAGAGCTGGGGCACTGAGCTCTTACTTGGTTTGTTGTGTTTGGTTTTTTTTTCCTGTGCAAACACAGCTCTGTGCAAGAGCTTTGCACTTAACTGTTTAGTGACATGAACTTAAAAAATGAACAACTTCATAGATAACTCCTACCCTTGGTATTGCTTTCTTCACCTTCCCCTTGGTTTTGCTTTCTTCACTTTCAGGTGGTACGTTTTCCTTTGAAAAATCACACCTTCAAGAAGCAAGGAAACCCACCCTGGCCTAAGTTTCCAGTATTTAACCCCTTGATGGTCCTTCTCCCATGAAAATCTCTCTGGGACCTAAAGGTCCCCCAAGGATGGCAAATCCAGCAACCTCCCCACCAATAACAAGGTAACAGAAAGATGACCTCTTTTCAAATGGCACAGCAGGCAAAGATGGGGCAAAAACTTGGGCAAAGCTAGGGAAGGAGATCCAGCAGAGAGAAATACTCCTCTGCATGCTCCACCAGCCATGAAACGTTCTTGCTTAAAGGCATCTTGCTTAAAATATCCAAGCCAGAGGCTTCTGCATGAAACATCCCTTGTGATGGGTATTCATTTCAAAGGTGTGCTCTGAATGGGAAGATAACACTGCAATCAATTTGCAGAGGTTACCTGGAGGAATAAGAATATATTCAGCAGATAATAAAATAAGCTCACTATGATGCCATGCAGAAAGGGCACACTCTCAGAAACACACAGGAGAAGAAAAGCCATGCTTGTAAGGACCCGGAGGCTGAAACAGAGACAAGAAGGATGGGTGTGATGCCTGCATATGTACCTATATGGGACATATCAAACCACTTGACAGATCTAAACCTCAGCTCATATACACAAGCACAGGCCATTTCGCAAAAAGCCTATACCTTAGATTTTAGGAAACTGCATAAAAACAATTCCAGAGCCAGACTCTGTGTAAAGCTAACCCCTGGGCTTTGCAAAGCAAACCACCGCTCTTATCAGCGCCTAACAGATGAGATACTCTTTGGAGAGCCACGCTGCCAAGACACCCAGTCATGTTGGCAGGACAGTGTGCCAAGCCTTTCCAGCCCCCGCTGGCCTGGATTCCCATGACTTTGGATGCAGGCAGGTTGGCTTTATTGCTGGGGCTGTATCAATTTTCTCTTCCTCTTGGCAGGCATGCATTCATGGCTCAGCACAAGCCATCTCGTGTCACGTTATGACAAGACAGGGGCTGTGACCTTAACAGCCACATGGTGCTGCACGTGTATTTCCAACTTCCCCGCGTTGCCCAAGACACTCTGCAATCAAAGCACAGCGCTGACGAGGTGAAGTCAAGCAGGGAAGCCCAGGGAATGCTGAAATTGCAGCCGGGCGCCCACCATTAACGCTGCTGCCCCCCGGCACTGCCCTGACCTTAAATCTTTTCACCCCATGAGCATGGTCCTGCTAAGGTTTCTGCACTGCTCTGTGCATCGCAGAAGCAGAGCTTGATGAGCTGCTGGCTACTGGATATTTTGGGAGGTCCCCGTGGAAATGGCAGGGATAAGCGACCCCATGGGGACCTACTGGTAGGGCAGGCACAGGCTCGCTTGCCAAGGACGGCATTCGGGCACCTCAACCCCACATGCCCCCAGCACCCCGGGGGGGGGGGGTCCCTATCCCTCCTCCCCCCCGGAGGTGCCTCTGGAGGTGCCTGCCCCGTCCCCAAGCCCACGGGATGGGGAGACGGCAGCACACACCCCCGCACCCCTCCCGCCGCCTCCAGCCCCACCGGTGCCCCCGCTCCCCGCCGTGCACCCTTACTCCCCGCCTCTCCGCTATGTCCCGGGGCCCTCCCCACTCCCACTCCCACTCCTGAGGGTGCCCCACGGCGCCTCAACCCCCAGGCCCCCCCTCCTCCCAGCCCCAGCGCCCGGCGCTCCCGCCCCTGCCCCCCCCCCGCCCTCCGCCGCGGCCGTTTCGCCCCGCCGCCCCCCCCGCCCCCGCCTGCCGCCGTTGCTCCGTTCGCGGACATGGCGGTGCCGGTGCCGGTGCTGGTGTTGCTGCCCGCCCTCCTCGCCGGTACCGGGCGCACGGCGTCGGGGCAGTGGTGGTCGGGGGTGGGGAGGGGTGAGCCAGTCGCGGGGAAGCGGGAACCGGACCGGCACCGTGCCCCGGGCCGGTCCCGTCCCAGGGAAGGGGAAACCTGAACCGGTACTGGGCTGCTGGGGGGGCGGCCGCGGAATCTAAGCCGGTAGCGGGCATCAGCCATCCGGGGGCAGAACCGGCACAGGACGGTGCCGGACAGCGGCTGGTCGGGGGGTGCCGGGACTGGACACCGGCTGCTCGGGGACGGGCCCGGGAACGGACACCGGCTGGTCCGGGAGAGGCCGGGGGGGAATCCGGGCCGCTGCCGGGACGGGGCGAATCCAGGCGGGACCAGACGCCGTTAACGCCGGTTGCTCTCCGCAGGGCTCCTCTCGTCTCCCGGAGCTGCCAGCGTCCCGGTGAGTGCGGCCTGCCCCGCCGTCCCCGGGAAGGACGATCCCACCCGCTGCCCTCCGTGCCGCCAGCCAGGCCTCCCGGTGCCGGGCGGCCCCTTCCCCAGCGCCCCGGGCCGGGCGGCGGGCGGCAGGGCCTGGCCCCGGCCCCCGAGCCCCAGGCGGTGCCCCAGGCGGTCCCTCCCCACAGCCGAGGGGCCCGGGCGCCCGGCAGCCGCCCGCCAAGGGCTGCGGCGCAGGGGCCCTGCTGATGCCCGCCGCTGAGCAGGTTGAGCTCTGGTTGCCCTTCCCAGGGACTCGCCATCCGCGCGTCCCGCTGCCGTGACACACCTGAAGGAGCTGCGTTTTGTAGCCTGCATGTGTCCTGACACCGCAGCTCAAGCCGTGCCGGGCAGTAGGAGCCAAGCCTCAAGCGATAAATTCCCATAAGAGCATGAAAGATAACGTGGCACTTGATAACAGCGTGCCGGCTCCTTTCCGTGCACGCGTGTGCCAGTGTTCTTCAGAAGCTCTCGGGTAGAGGCTGGTCGGAGACGTCTTTCAAATGGTGTATCTTAGACTTCTTGTGTACCTGTCTTCCCTAGCCTGCTTGCTACAAGTATGGTGTGCCTGGATGTCCAAGGGACTACAATCCCGTTTGTGGGACCGATGGAGAGACCTACTCCAACGAGTGTGTGCTCTGCCTTTCAAACAGGTAGTCACTTAATTGACGTCCTAACCTTACCTTCCCCCTGCGCAAGCAAAATATTCACCCTCACATCCCGATTGACTGATAGGTTATTGGCTTTGGATCGTTCACACTGTGTTAAACTGCAGTTTTAGCAGCGTCTTCTCAATTGTCAATCCCTCGCAACGGCTTTTATCATGATACCTGTAAATGGCTTAGGCTGGATTCAGTTAGCTGGGAGTACTGAATATTTGCTTTTGTAATTCTTAAGAAGGAGCATCTCAGGGTGGGGTTACCTCTCGCGTTCATGCAGTGCCATATTGCCATTAAATATAATGCCGGACTCTTCTACACTGTCCATCAGAAAACATGAAATATCCCACCCAAAATGCAGCTTTTACTGCAACACGTTTGCATTCAAGATCCAGTCTCCTGTGCTGCCTTTCACAGAGAAGAGTAAGAATGCCAAATGTTAGGAGAAAATACCATTCAGATTGTTTAAAAATCAAGAAAAAGATCTCCTAATATTTGAGAGAGGGTATTTTATTCTTTAATAATTTAATCATTGTTTTAAAACAAACTGAAAACATAGAAAATCAGTACTTAATGAGCATTGTTACCCCCATTATGATTGACTGGAAACGTCTATAGAGCATGCTCTCTGCTTATGAACTTATGAACTGCTTATGAATTGAATTTGATGGTGAAAGGGATTTATAAAAATGAAATAACAGAATTTCTGTTTCCAGCAGAGGGAAGAAGTGAGAGTAGCACAACAGCAGTGATGGGCATTTACAAAATTAGAGGTTTCTGACTTTGGGGTGGAGGAAAGATTAATTGTGACCAGATAATTTACAAAATCCAAATGGCTAGGATAGAGGGAACATAGGCCAGAATAAGGAAAATGTCAAAGGTGTCAAAGGACACTTAAGGAAGTAATATTTTAAAGAAAGTGCAAAAGTGTGTCAAAGTGTGTTTAAAGGGATGCAGATCTGTAGAATTTGGTAACATTTTCACCAGAGTACATCACAAACTACCCAAGCAAATGACAAATCGCAAAGAGAATGGGTAAACCTACAGTCTGGAAAAAAAAAAAAAAAAACAAAAAACCAAACAACCAGGGAATCAAAGGGCACACACAGTACAATCTGTGAAAAGGAGAGAAAAGAAGTGCTGGCATGTTAAATATTAGGAGCCTACCCATCTTTGCTGCCTAGAACAATGTTGGAGTCAGTTATTAAGCAATTGACTTGTAGACTGCCAGAGGTAAAAAAGAGTAAGCAAAGCTGGTACAGATTTGTCAGAAATAATCTGATCAAATCTGTGAGATTTAGTTTTTTGGCAAGATAACTGGCCTAGCAGAGTAGGAAGAAACGAAAGTGTTGCTCCATGACATTAATAAGGCATTTTACATAGCTCTACTTGACATTCACCTAAGCAGACAAATAGTTATTCAGCTGAAATTGTTAAAGGATGAAGTCACAGCAGTTTGAAATGCTGTCATTTAAAAGCGGTAATCAGCATTTTACAGTCAAACTGGAAAGAGCTACTAAGAGGGATTTCCTTTAGGTGTAGTGTATAATTCAGTATTTTTGCAATGACTTGGATATCGGAAACAAGATAATAAAAATTTGCAAAATGGCATGAGATAGAATGATCTGTGCAGGACAATATCAAAATTCCCAGGGATCTGGAGAAATGGACTGAAATCAGTACAATAAAAGTCAAAAGAGAAGTGCGAAGTATCGCACGTAGAGAGTGCAAATCCATGTCGTGGCGATATAGGCAGGAGAGTTTCTCACGACCTAAATATATATTGATATTTGATCCTTTATTGATATTTGATCCTTTCTCAGAGCAGAATGATGGGCTTTGAGATCCAGCCTTACATTTCTAGGATGTTTCCTTTTTTAGGCATGGTCCCTCAGTTCCAGATGGGTGCATGGTAGATTCCTGAATACAGCATTGCACATAGCACAAAGGGTTCTCTAGGCAAACCTGCTGTTTATTTCCACTCAGTTCCTTAAGTAATTCATGATGGGGCTTACGTCTTATTAGTATAAGACGTAAGGTACATGTTTTGCGTGAAACATGGGTTTTAATCCAGTTACACACACATGATAGATTTTTATCTTAACCATCTTTTTTTTGCTGGCATCTTACGTGCTCAGAAACATGCATTTTGGTCTGAAGGGGCACGGGGTGATCAGATACTATCCTGATTTGTTGTTTTTTTTTTTAAATAATTCAGTAGTTGGTGTACTCAGTGGCTTTGTAGTTCAGTCTGGAGTTGTTGTTCTAAAGTGTTTGACTTGGCATGAACACAACAACAAGGATAAAACACTTTGTCTTCTTGGAAGAATTTCAGCTTTGAAAAATGGTTCATAGTTATAAGCAATGGTCATTTTACTTCAAGGAGTTTAAGGTACAGTCCATCACACTCCTTAGGAGGAGAGAACAAAGAGGTCTTTCTGCCCTTTTTAACAAGCTGCATGACCAGTAGTTGCTGAGATAAATAGTGTGATGTGGTGATGTAGGAACAGATACATGGGCATATCCCATAGTGAATGACGAAGCAGTCAGTTCTAAATTAACTGGGGTGATTCTCAACAGCCAACTTGCAGGTAACTTCCATCCCGTGTTTAAGCCCATTGCAGGACCTTTTAAAGGGAGTTGTAGTTCCCTGATGGCCAAGGCAGTACCGTCCATGGGCTCTTTTAGCCATGCAAGACTGTGTGGGCACCTGGAGAGCGAAGGTGCAGCAGAAGCCCTGTCCATCCTGGTTCTGCAGTGCAGCCCGCTAGCTGTAAGACCAAAGCTGGTCTTCCTCCCTGCCTTTTTTTTTGGTTTTGTTTTAAAAGCATAAATCTAATCCATTCTAAAGTGGGTGCTCAAATGCAAATCCCAGGTCCCTTCCACACTTAGTGTCCAGTAGCAGTGACAACAGCTGATCTTAATTTAAACCTAGTCTGGCAGCACCACAAGCTCTTTGGAAACAGATACAGCAGCTTGAGCTGCATCTGCAGGGTTTAGCTTAAGGGCTGTCCTTCAGGCAGAACTTTTCCTCACAGCTTTACATGTGTTTTACATCCCCTGGGCTTGATTTTTCCTTTCATATTCCTAATCTGCTCCACTACCTTCTGGTTAGAAGATCCCTAATACAACTATTGGTACAGATTATCCCTGCTTTTGAGTAATCATAAGCCTCTTGAATTTCATGAGGAGTAAACCAGCTTGATTCTATCAAGATAGGGAAGTGAACCGAAGATCTAGGGCAGTTTGCATTCTATCACTTTCTTTTTGTATCTGCACTTGGTTGGTAAACTGAGATTTGTAAATGGAATGCCCCAAAGTACCATGTATGGGACTTCCAAAAAAAAAAAAAAAGATCTAATGTTCCCAAACAAAGGGACACTTGGCTAAAATTTCCTTATAGAAGATTCCAATGTTCAGAGAACCACACATTCAAATTTTGGTGAAGCCTGGGATGCAGCAGTGCATCAGGATGCACACCCTTCCCGCTGAATTGCCACGTGAAAGGGGGAAATTCTGTAAGCCTTAGAACTGTTTCCCACTTCAGGGACTGTGAAGTTTGACTTGCATTAGCGCTTTGTAACGGACGCTTTAGTCCTCACTGCAAGATTTGTCATGTGGTTTGATACTTCTCAGATTTGCAGATGGCTTTGTCAGGTTTTTATAGGTAACAAAGCCTGAAGTGAGGCTGTCTCTGGTAAGTTACTCGCTCTGCGTGTGTGATTCGTACCTCTTTGCATCACAGTTACCTTGTGGCAATGTTTGCCGTAAGTGATGCAGTTAAATGCATCACTGCATTTAATTGAACACATAGAAAGACATGGGAAAGTCCGCTTTATAAAATGTCTCTGTTAAATTCAAGCGTAGTGCTTCTCTTCTAAAATATTTTTCTTGTGCTTGCAGTGAAAATAAAAAGGATGTCCGAATTTTCAAGATGGGAAGATGCTGATGCAGCAGATGGCTGCTTTTCAAGAAAATGAGAGGGACACAAGCAGTCCAAATGGAAACAATGCCTTAAATGTACCTTCTATGTAGCCTGTCTTAATAAATAAGCTTGCCTGTTTAAACAAAGTACTGTTACTGTATTAAAACCAGCGTTTATAAACATAGCCATAGTACACTTAGAACCTGAACCCCCATTTATTTTCTCATGCAAGACAGATCATAGGGTAAGAAGGAGATGTCCTGACTACGTACCAGTAAGTCGGTTGTTTGGAGAAGGGAATGAATGGGTACCCAGTGCCATTTCCACAGCAGCACCTGGGAGCAAGGAGGCCCCAGCACCTCTGCCGCGGGCAGTGCTGGCAGCAGCAGCGGCTCGTTGTTTCTGGGAGGATCTGAGCCCGCAGGTGCCAGCAACCCCTGGGGAGCCACCAGAGGGGTTTCCTGGGGCGGCTACCAAACTGGTGACGACGGCCTGACATGTACCAAGCCTCTGCCCCAGGCTCCCTACCTGCAGGTCCTGCCGGCGGAGGGCAACGACCTGGGCACCCTCTGCTCCTGCTGCAAGTAATGGCTGTTTCGGAGCGGTGGAGGCGTGGGCAGGGGGCACGCGCTGCTCCCGGGGCCCCCGGCCCTCTGGGTCTGGACCCTGGGGTGCCAGTGTCACTGCCCTGGGCTCGCACCCAAAGGCCACTTCCCATGGCAAACATCAAAGCAAAATCAGAAAACTCAAGACTTGTGTAAAAGGGCGCACTCCGGAGTGGGTCTGGCAGGCCTTCCTGCAGGGAGGGTGTGCGAGGACTGGGGTTCGGTCCTTTCCTTTGCCCACGTCGTGCACATGGGCACATAACTGTTCTTATGTTTGTTCCATTCTGTTCTGCTAAACACCTCTGTTATCTGCATGTTCCTTGAAATGAATTGTATTTGGGTTGTCTTACGGCACATTGGTAATATACGGATGGCTTCTACCTTTTGATTCAAGGCAAGTGCTCTGGCCCTGGCCCCTGACGATGGCTTCGTCAGGCTTTGCTGGGCAGCAGCAGTGCGGGCAGCGATGTATGGGCACACTTCATGCCTGATGAACACTTACAGGTCAGTGACTTTGCTTTTGAAAAACAATAATGCTTTTGTCTTACAGACCCTTTAAAGGGTCGAAGCTATCCTTATCTTCCAGCACATGCCTGCTTTCATTTCCTTCGTGCAAAGACTAATCATTGATGAAGGGATGTTATGTGTGGTACAACTGGAGGGCTGGAAGCTTAGATTAAAGCGGGCACGTGGAGACATGAATATGTGGGTGGAAGAGAGAAAGACGACCAGTGCCTCCCAACAAGGTATCAGTTGTGGATGGAAAATCAATTTCTCTGTTGGTGGCAAAGCCATTAGAGAAAGTTCCTGTGTGCTCCCAGCTGTCGTTTCCACATTCAGATCTGGAAATTTTCACTTTTTCGAATTGTACCAAATGCCAAAGCAGTTGTGTGCTATGCTATGAATTAACAAATGGATGGAAATGACAAGCTGTTTCTTTTTGTATTTCTATTTTGATAACTAATTGTGCTTACAAAGGAACTTTAACAACTCCAGTCTTGTTAGTCATAGAAATGTTCCTTCAGTATATTTGACAAAAGTATGCATAGCATTGTGGGGTTTTTTGCAAAACTCAGAAAAAATATCTGGTTTTGTAAGCACCACTGAATCCAAATAAAAAATAGCATGTAGGCTGACAATTGTAATCACACTAGAGCACCGTTCCCAGCACATGAATGCTTAAGATATAACCTTTTAGCTGACTTTAAATCTTCCTATTTTTCTGCGTATTTGAAAAGTGGTGAATTCAGCACTGTATGTAATTACTCACCAAATCTGCCCCTGACATCTGGACTTCATTCACAACAATTTTTGGCAATTCCCACAGGTAAATTTTGACAGCAAGGTTTGTTAAGAAGTGCAAATGTACATTACGGATCCTACTTCTTTCTAGTCTTACCCAAGACGAGAGACCTCTCATTCAGTAGAGATCTACAGAGAAGGTGGGTGGAATGGTTCCTGTGCTTGGGAATGCCTAGAACACATTAGAGTCTTCGGAGGTGAACACAAGTTCACGGTAACTTCTGCGCTACTGTCTGTGAAGACTAAGGGAGAAGGATTACTATGTAGGAGCAGAAGTTTCCTTATCATGGTCTGAAATAATCTTGATGGGCATTTGATACATTTTTAAGTAATGTTTCAACATTTCTTATAGGGTATTTTATTATGAAGTTATATTCTTGCTTTATATAGTGCCATCTTCTCAATGTGCTTTGCCATGATGAAAACTAAAATGTAGAAAAATAAATGACTCTCAGTGCTGTCAACTGTATCCTTCCAGAGCTGAATGCAAAACATCACTTGTGTGCTTTCCCAAACTCAAAAAAAAAAAAAACAGAAACAAAACCAAAAAACAAACCAGTGGTGTACTCCAGTTTGGCACTTATGAACCTTTATAGATCAAAAAGTTGATGTCTCAGAATTTCAGTACAGTGGACTTAATTTTTGTTTTAAATCAGAATTCTGTGGTGCACATGGGACAATGCTAGAAAGGCGTAATCATATCTTAATCCTCACTCAAAAGAAATCCTTTCTCAATCTCAGAAAAAAAATCCAGTAGTGTACTCCAGTTGGGTGTTTATGAAGCTTTATAGCTCACAAAAATGGTGAATTTCGATATGACGGGCTTAATTTTTGTTTTAAGTTAAAATCATACATTACACTTAGGACAATGCTGGTCTTATTCATATGAAGAGCAGATCTCATGCTTCTAGAGTAGGATTCTTAGGCTTCCTATGAAGCCTTAGGACAAGGAGTCCTCACTCTTACGGTTTAATCCAATTGCCTTCAGTGATGCTCTTAGAGGTCCATTTTACATACAGGTGAGGCAGGAAATCATCTAGATGACAGAGTGCTAGAGTAGCAAAATTAAGTGGCGAAGAGGGAAAGACAGCCTGTGGGTCTTGCATCAGTGGCTACAATGGGTCGACGTTGATGACTTCCACCTGCTCTGCCCAAAATTTGGAAAACAATCTAGTTGTTCCCAAAACTGTCACCCAGCTGCAGGAATGGTTTCACTGCTGACAACTCTAGCCTTTGCTGCTCAGAGAAGTCACCCAGCAAGGAAGATTTTGAAGCCAGACTATGTTGCCATCCTTCCTATTTCTGGAGTCCCTGGATTCTGGAAGTGTGTTACTTGGAGGGGAAGGTGATTGAGCAGGCTCAGAGCGTGACGAAGTACCCAGGCCCTGAGGCCATAGCTGCATTGCACTGGGCCTAGCAACCCTCTCGGTCTTGGTACCCAGAGCTCCTTGGAGCAGGTGGCATTAACTTTTCCTCTAAACCAAAGCAGAAGTATTTATTTTCTTTTGAGATTATTTTTCTTTCGAGATTATTTTTCTTTCAAACTTTTTACATTGCTCTTCTTATTGTAATAAATAAACAGAATCATTGAAAGCAGGGGTTGCCCAGAATCTCCTTCTTTTTGTAAACTTCTTTTAATTTGACTTTTATTTTCATATATCTTACTGTTATTCACTCTCCAGGCGAATTATTTTCAGATGGAACTGTTCTGAAAGTTTGTTGTTTACAGTTTACAGTAAAAAGTTTACAGCTACTGCTGTAGCTATATTGCCCAACTTTCCTTTTGCTCTCTCCTGTTGCATTTTAAGTTGTGCTTTATACTTCTTGCTATTCTTCAAACTGTTTAAACACACATTTCCAGCTGGAGCAAAGAGGTGTATTTCTCTTTAACAGAGAGACTGGTGCATAGCATTGAGTCATGCCATGCCTGGCTCTGCCAGGAGCTGATAAAATCCCAGCCTCCTTGAAATTAAAAATTGGCTAGTACAGGACAACTCACCAGTGTTTGGTGACCACCATGTTTGATTTATCGGATGCATTAAAATCCATATGTCACTTTGATCACTCCAAGTGTTGACTGGCATCTACTCATGGCATTTACGAACTAGCTAAAATCAGTAACATAGAGGGATGTTACTTTAACCTTTAGACATCGACGAACCTTATGCCGAGCATTCTTGTTAGCTTATTACATCTGCATGAGGCTAACAAGGGGTTATACTAGCTGAATGGCATGATTGTGAAACAACATATGAAAGGATATCTTTTCTGTCTGAACTCAGATGGTTGGATAATATTTTGTTAGATTATGATTTTATGATATTTTCTAGCTTCCCAGGATCAGCGCAGTCTTGATCTGACTGGGAGGAAAATGTGCAGCCGGATATCCATCTAGGTCAAATGAAGGTCAGAAGAAGTCTTATTGGCTTTTTCTAATGAAGGGTAGATTTGAATGGTTTTGTCCCTGGTTGAGCTACAAGAAGAGCTTTTTTAATTGATTAAATTTCCAACTCTCCCTCCTGTGGAAATATTTTTTTAAAAATTTGTCCAGGAAACATACGTAAACAAAATGTTCCCTGGACTCCATGCACTGTTGCCCAGCAGACACTGCAGGTGTGTTTTCTGGGACAGCTGGGCTCCAGCTCCCAGCTTAGTTGTGGGTAGTTTGGAAGTGCTCAGCCCCTTTGCTTCAGGCACTCTTTGAAGGGTTTGCAGGTTTTCTCAACCAGAGGCGGTAACACACTTCTGTTTGAACAAGGAGGAAAGCATCTCTCCTTGAATTGCTGGCACAGTCTTTCAGGACTGGGAATCCTGAAGTTCTCCTGAGTGTGATAGAAACATTCCAAACCCACCATGCTTCCACGGAAACATTTAAGGCTCAAAAAATATTGCTCGCTGTTGAAAACCCTTGTCTATTGGAGAAAATCTCTCCAAATGTGCTGGCCATAAACAGTCACCCAGGAGAGACTTCTCTCTTCCTCTTAGGTCCCAGTGTAGTGTTAGCCTGTACTCGTATAGAGCCTCTCCGTTCATCCTGCACGGCACAGAACCATGAGCAAGAGCAGAAGGGAGAGGCCTAACTGGGGGAGCCGCTGCCTGAATCCTGTGGGAGACAAGTCAGAATGAAGGGCTTGAACTTGTGGATTTCCATCTTGCTCCCTAGGCGGCAGCATTTGTTTTCTTTTAAATCTCATTTTATTTTGTGTTCTCAGTCGAGGTGTAGGAAAGACTTTTTATTAATAATTATCATTTGTATGCATAAGCGTTCTGTTAGGAGCTGTTTCTTTTCTTCTGTGTTATTAGTGTCATTTATACACAGTCAATCTCATTTAATTGGCAAAGTTAGCTTGCTTTTTTCTTGATCACTGAATCCGAGTATGTTTGCTGAAAGAGAAGCTACAGTAGACCATTTTGTAAAAAATTTGTTTTGTGGGCAGATGCCTCATAGATGAACCTGTGGCGTTCATTGCCATGCGTGGGATTGCATTGGGTTCTGTCTTAGCTTTATGATTTTCTAGCTGGTCACATAGCAGTTGCTTCATTTTCTAGACCCTAAACATTTATAGAAGCAGCATAGGTTTCTGGACTGAACATTCTTAGCTAGATAACCTCAGAAAAAAAGTAATTTTCCTCTGTGACTGAGTCTCATCTTTACACTGAGGAAAATTTAAGCCTTTGTAAGTGCTTTTTTTTGTCAACTGGTGAGAAATTATGTAAGATTTTGGTACACTTGTTTTGTTTTACCTTTTAAGCAGATCTGAATTCTTCTTCCTGACATTAGATGGAAAAGCGTTTAGAGCTGACCTAAAACTGTTCCTACTTAAGCTAGTCTGTTCCAGTTTCCCCAGTGACAGAGGCAAAGGGGATGAAAAATCCTACCATGAGGCTTTCTGAAGCAGAGAATAGGGCTGGGAGATGAGACGTTGAACTTGTCTAGTACTAGTCCGGTATCATTGTAGGTTCTGTGGGATATTGCAGCAAGCCTTAAACTGCTGGCCTGGAAGGTCCTGGGTTTCCTGGAAGTCCTTTTTCTTATCTGCCAGTCAGCTTCAAATATTTTGGATACCCAGCAAGCTGCAGATGTCCATAAATGGACACCTAAAGTGAGCCCTCTCTCTTCTTCTCTGTTTGAAAAGCATCTATCAAAGTGAGGAGTGTGTCCTTCAGGAAGCTTTGGGGATGCTCTACAATAGCTATCTGCATGCATACGCTTACCTTCTGGTAAGCATTGGGAAACATCAAGTAGCTTGTTTCTGTGAATTTCTAAAAATCAGGTTTGCATTTACGTGGATTCAGAGCTTTTCTGGGGAATTTTCTTTTATGAAATAGGTGGTGTCCTGTAAATTTATGCTTGCCCCACAATGTTCCTGCCTTCCCTAAGCTTATGCTAGAAGACATAACTACAGCTAGAATGCACAAAACGGTAGTGAAGTGATTATGAATGGGAAGTCACGTCAATGATGAAGTTTATCTAATAAGAATCATAGAATCATTTAGGTTGGAAAAGATGCTTAAGGTCATCAAATCCAACTGTTAACTTAGCACTACCTAGTCCACCGCGAAACCCTATCACTAAGCACCACATCTAAACGTCTCTCAAATACGTCCAGTGATGGGGACTCGAACGCTTCCCTGTGCAGCCTGTTCCAGTGCTCGACAACCCTTTCAATGAAGAAATGTTTCCCAATATCCAATATAAACCTTCGCTGTTGCAACTTGAGGCCATTTCCTCTCGTCCTATCGCTTGTCACTTGGCAGAAGAGACCGACCCCCACCTCCCTGCAGCCTCCTTTCAGGTAGCTGTAGAGAGCGATAAGGTCTCTCCTGCGCCTCCTTCTCTCCAGATTAAACAACCCAAGCTCCCTCACCCGCTCCTTATAAGACTTGTGCTCTAGACCCTTCACCAGCTTCCTTGCCCTTCTTTGCACACGATCCAGCTCCTCAGTGTCCTTCCTGTAGTGAGGGGCCCAAAACTGAACACAGAATTTGTGGTGCGGCCTCACCAGTGCCGAGTACAGGACGGAAGATCACCTCCCTGGTCCTGCTGGCCACACTATTCCTGATACAAGCCAGGATGCTCTTGGCCTTCTTGGCCACCTGGGCACACCGCTGGCTCACGTTCAGCCAGCTGTCAACCAACACCCCCAGGTCCTTTTCCACCAGGCAGTTCTCCTGCCACTCCTCCCCAAGCCTGTAGCATTGCATGGGCTTGTTGTGAGCCAAGCGCAGGACCCGGCACGGAGCCTTGTTGAACCTCATACAATTGGCTATATCCCATCGATCCATCTGGTCCAGGTCCCTCAGTAGACCTTTCCTATCCTTCAGAAGATCAACACTCCCACCTAACTTGGTATCATCTGCAACCTCAAGAAGAAACCTGCTACCTGCCCACATTCCCCAACAAAGTGTTGCACAGACACTCACAGACAGAGGGTTGGTTAAAACAAGCTAATTTATTGCCATCTTTGCTTCACGTAAAGGTCCCAGAGGGGATCCACTCTTTCCAACAGGATGGGTGGTCCCATCCTGATACAGGTGCTAACAGGAGCCTCAGTTGCAACGTCATCTTCAGGTGGACCGGGGGAGATCCTCCAAACGCTGGTTATACTGAGCTCCTCCTGAGCGGTGTCATCTCCATGCCTCGTTTGCTCAGATCTATGGCACAGACTCCCCAGGCAGCCTCTGGGATGAGCAGATTCTCCATCCCAGTGTCCGAAACTGTCGCCTGGGCCCCACCAGTGTGAGAGCAAAGGAAGTCCTCAGGGTCACAGGCATGGGTACAAAAGCCTGTGACCACCAGGATACGGGTGCAGAGCTGCAGACCTCGGATGTGGAAATTGTCCTGCCGGGTGTGCCTCGCCGTCGGTCGGAAAAGCTGCATCTCGACAACAGCGCATCTCGACAACAGCGCATCTCGACAACAGCGCATCTCGACAACAGCGCAGCTCTCCGCCCAGGGTGTGCTGCTAGCAAAGCTGGCCTCTGCCTACTCCAGGCTCAGGCAGGCGCCTGAGGTGCCTTGCTGCACTGCAAAAGTCATGTCAGTGCAGAATTTCATCTTGGACGTGCTCATCAGCTGGAACCTGCAGGACTGGGAGGAAGGCAGCACCGTTAGCTGGCAGTGGTGCGACTGAGGCAACAGGAGCCAGGCTGATCTCACCAACAGCTGGGCCCAGCAGGCGATTTTCTCCACGTCTAAGCAGGAGTGCGTGCAGAGGGTGCGTAGCAGGTACGAGCTCTGATCGCACCGCAGCTTGCCGTCGGGCTGGTGAAGAAAGCACAGAGTATTCCCCAGCAGCTGCTCCCTCGAGCACATGCACTCCAGCACCACGTGGATGCTGGAGCGCCTTGCTGGCAGCTGCCCCGTGGTGTGCGGCTCCAGGCTGAAAGAGTGCCCGGGGGTGGCTGCAGGGACACGAGCAGGCAGTAGACGATGTTGTTGTCGCGGACACCCCAGGCTTCATAGGTGCCGCCCATGCCAACAGCTGGGTGCATCTGTGGCATGGAAGTCCCCTTGCAGAGCAGTCGGCAGACGCCGAGGAGGTCATCCACCACCTTCTTCATCACCTTGCACGTGTCGGGCAGGCCCTGCATTGGCGATGGGGCGGACACAGCCAAAGACCTGACAACATTGTGTGCGCCGCTGAAGTCTTCCTCCTCCTGCTCATCGTCGTCATCCTCCTCCTCCGTGCTCGAGCTGTCGTGCTCGCTGCGGCTGTTGAAGGTCAGCTTGATTTCCCTGGCCAGCCAGCTGACCTCAGCGATCAGGACCAGGGCTCCTGCAATGGTCCAAAACGGCCACTGCTGCAACACGGAAAGGAGCGTGGCTTCCTCCGCGGCCCTGCTCTGCTGAACCTCCTGCAGCAGCCGAGCCATCTGCTGATGCAGATATTCTTCACGCTGCTGCATCCGCTCAGCCGCAGCCACATCGATCTGGTGATCGCGGTTCATCCCCTGCTGGATGGCCAGCAGAGTCAGGACGAGGGCGACTGCCGAAGCCATGGCCTGGAGGGGTGGGAGAAAAGGGGGCTGAGCAGGGCTGGGTGAGAGAGAGCACGGGGCTGGGGGAGCGGGGCAGGAGCCGCCTGGAGCCGGGGGCCGGTAGGAGAGGGGGTGAGGGAGGTGGGAGGGAGCAAGGGCAGGGTTTGCGAGCACTGCCCGGGTGGGAGCCACAGGCTGTGCCAGGAAAGTGTTGGGGCACTGGTGTCGACTGGCTTGAAGGGGCCGCAGGCCCTAGCTGGAGACAGCATGGGGCCCATCCTGGCCAAGCCACCCTGATGGCCAGCCCCTGGCTGGGCTGTGCCCCGTGAAAGGGCAAGGGACACCAGAGGAGAGTGTCCCGGGGCCCCATCCCTGCCACACAACAGTGTCCCACGGAGCCACGGGCACCCGGCACATCCCCAAAGCCTCTCTGGGCACCTGCCACCGCTGGGAGCCCCGAGCACCTCTGCTCCCTGCCCCGAGGGCGGTACCGTGCCCTGACCTGAGGGGCTCGGCTCTTGCTCCGCCTTAGAAACCCCCTGGCCATCTGCCCCATCCACCATCCAGCCCAGCCTTCCCCCGGCACGCTGCACTCACCGATCGCCCAAGGCAGACTGCAGTGGGGCTGCCTGGAGATGTCCCTGGGGACAGCTCCCATTGTGACTTGTCCTCTATGCTGTCACAGCCACCAGAGCAGCATCACCCAGACGGCAAGCCCCAGCCTTCCACCCCACCGCCCGACTCAGCGGGGCCCGGGCAACACACCGAGTACAGACCTGCCCGGCAGGAGCGAGCTCCCAGGGGCTCTTTGGATAAAGCGGGCAGATGCCCCCCAAAACCATAACAGACATGAAAACGGGGACGAGGATGTCCCCCACTTACGCAGAGAAGTGCAAAGGTTTCTGGGCCAGGTGGTCTGACTCCGAGCTGTCTTGAAAAGAAGAGCTACGAGCCCTTGGGCAGAGACACAACTCCTCTTCCCTCTTCTCCTCAGGCCTTCCTTCTTGGACTTCGCCCTGCAAACCCTGACGATCAAGCCAAATGCAAATTGTGTCCCTGGTGCAAGTGGAAAAGATGCTGTGGCTCCTGTCTCTGGCTACCAACTTGCCCCTTGCAAGGGCAAGCGAGGGGGCCAGAGAGGCCACGCCGGGGCCCACGTCTCTCTGCTCCCCTGAGGCTTCCCCGGTTCAGGAGAGTCCCCTCTACACCACGCTGGAGCGCTCCGCTGCGGATCGGGCCTCCCGGAAACGTGGCCCGTACTGCATGAGTGCACGCCTTGAGACCCTGGCCCCCCAAAAGCTTTCTTTAGCCTTGCTGCATCCGTGCCGAGACTGACACGGGTGCCATGTTTCTGTCAGTTCGGCCTGTGCAAAACCGTACATCCCACGCGCCTCCTGTCCAAAGTCTTCTGGAGGCAAAAAGAGGGAGGGGATGTCCTCCCAGTAAGTGGGAGCATGCCGTGAAGCGGTGCAACTTGAGGCCATTTCCTCTCGTCCTATCGCTTGTCACTTGGCAGAAGAGACCGACCCCCACCTCCCTGCAGCCTCCTTTCAGGTAGCTGTAGAGAGCGATAAGGTCTCCCCTGGGCCTCCTTCTCTCGAGGCTAAACAACCTCAGTTCCCTCAGCTGCTCCTCAAAAGACCTAGGCCCTTCATCAGCTTCCTTGCCCTTCTTTGGATGCGCTCCAGCTCCTCAGTGTCCATCCTGTAGTGAGGGGCCCAAAACTGAACACAGAATTTGTGGTGCGGCCTCACCAGTGCCGAGTACAGGACGGAAGATCACCTCCCTGGTCCTGCTGGCCACACTATTCCTGATACGAGCCAGGATGCTCTTGGCCTTCTTGGCCACCTGGGCACACCGCTGGCTCACGTTCAGCCAGCTGTCGACCAACACCCCCAGGTCCTTTTCCACCAGGCAGTTCTCCTGCCACTCCTCCCCAAGCCTGTAGCGTTGCATGGGCTTGTTGTGAGCCAAGCGCAGGACCCGGCACGGAGCCTTGTTGAACCTCATACAGCTGGCCTTGGCCCATCGATCCAGCCTGCCCAGGTCCCTCTGCAGAGCCTTCCTACCCTCCAGCAGATCGACACTCCCGCCCAGCTTGGTGTCATCTGCAACCTCAAGATGCCACCCCGCTTCTTCTGCATCTGAGCAGAAAGCAACCTGCTACCTGCCCACATTCCCCAACAAAGTGTTGCACAGACACTCACAGACAGAGGGTTGGTTAAAACAAGCTAATTTATTGCCATCTTTGCTTCACGTAAAGGTCCCAGAGGGGATCCACTCTTTCCAACAGGATGGGTGGTCCCATCCTGATACAGGTGCTAACAGGAGCCTCAGTTGCAACGTCATCTTCAGGTGGACCGGGGGAGATCCTCCAAACGCTGGTTATACTGAGCACCTCTTGAGCGGTGTCATCTCCATGCCTCGTTTGCTCAGATCTATGGCACAGACTCCCCAGGCAGCCTCTGGGATGAGCAGATTCTCCATCCCAGTGTCCGAAACTGTCGCCTGGGCCCCACCAGTGTGAGAGCAAAGGAAGTCTTCAGGGTCACAGGCATGGGTACAAAAGCCTGTGACCACCAGGATACGGGTGCAGAGCTGCAGACCTCGGAGGCGGAGGGCAAGCGAGGGGGCCAGAGAGGCCACGCCGGGGCCCACGTCTCTCTGCTCCCCTGAGGTTTCCCCGGTTCAGGAGAGTCCCCTCTACACCACGCTGGAGCGCTCCGCTGCGGATCGGGCCTCCCGGAAACGTGGCCCGTACTGCATGAGTGCACGCCTTGAGACCCTGGCCCCCCAAAAGCTTTCTTTAGCCTTGCTGCATCCGTGCCGAGACTGACACGGGTGCCATGTTTCTGTCAGTTCGGCCTGTGCAAAACCGTACATCCCACGCGCCTCCTGTCCAAAGTCTTCTGGAGGCAAAAAGAGGGAGGGGATGTCCTCCCAGTAAGTGGGAGCATGCCGTGAAGCGGTGCAACTTGAGGCCATTTCCTCTCGTCCTATCGCTTGTCACTTGGCAGAAGAGACCGACCCCCACCTCCCTGCAGCCTCCTTTCAGTCTCTCCTGCGCCTCCTTCTCTCGAGGCTAAACAACCCAAGCTCCCTCAGCCGCTCCTCATAAGACTTGTGCTCTAGACCCTTCACCAGCTTCCTTGCCCTTCTTTGGATGCGCTCCAGCACCTCAGTGTCCTTCCTGTAGTGAGGGGCCCAAAACTGAACACAGGATTTGTGCTGCGGCCTCACCAGTGCCGAGTACAGGGCACAAGACCACCTCCCTATTCCTGCTGGCCACGCTATTCCTGATAGAAGCCAGGATGTCATTGGCCTTCTTGGCCACCTGGACACACCGCTGGCTCACGTTCAGCCAGCTGTCGACCAACACCCCCAGGTCCTCTTCCACCAGGCAGCTCTCCAGCCACTCCTCCCCAGGCCTGTAGCGTTGCATGGGCTTGTTGTGAGCCAAGCGCAGGACCCGGCGCTGAGCCTTTTTGAACCTCATACAATTAGCTATGACCCATCGATCCAGCCTGCCCAGGTCCCTCTGCAGAGCCTTCCTACCCTCCAGCAGATCAACACTCCCGCCCAACTTGGTCTCATCTGCAGACTTACTGAGGGTGCACTCAATCCCCTCATCCAGATCATTGATAGAGGTATTAAACAGAAGTGGCCCCAATACTGAGCCCTAGGGAACACCACCTGTGACCGGCTGCCAACTGGATTTCACTGGATTTCACTCCATTCACCACAACTCTTTGAGCCCGGCCATCCAGCCACTATTTTACCCAGCAAAGAGTACGCCCGCCCAAGCCATGAGCAGCCACTTTCTCCAGGAGAATGCTGTGGGAAACGGTGTCAAAGGCTTTACTAAAGTCCAGGCAGACAACATCCACAGCCTTTGCCTCATCCACTAAGCGCGTCACCTCATCCTAGAAGGAGATCACGTTAGTCAAGCAGGACCTGCCTTTCATAAACCCACGCTGACTGGGCCCAATCCCCTGGTTGTCCCGTACGTGCCGTGTGACGGCACTCAAGATGATCTGCTCCAGAACCCTCCCCGGCACCGAGGTCAGACTGGCAGGCCTGGAGTTACCCGGGTCCTCCTTCCAGCCCTTCCTGTAGACGGGCATCACATTTGTCTGCCCTCCACAAGCCCAAAGTAGCAGCAGTTCTGCTGACCCCCCTCCTTACTTCTCTGAGAATCGAAAACTCTATCATTTTGTGATCGCTGTGCCCGAGACTGCCTCCGACCACCACATCACCCACCAGTCCTTCTCCGTTCGCAAACAACAGGCCTTCCCCACTTGGCTCCCTCACCAGCTGTGTCAGGAAGTTATCATCTTCCACACACGCCAGGAACCTCCTAGATGTATCTTTGCTCTATCTGCCTGTGACTGTAGGCAGGCCAGCCAAAGGAATTCAAAGTGTGCACGTGTGAGAGAAGGTGGTGTGGCCCGTGGATGGTTTACTCCTGCTCTGCCACCCTGGGAGACGGACCAGGTCCCTGGGTGCTGGCCTTTGTGCCTGTGGACATGACGGTGCTCTTGGTGCCTTCGTGACACTGATGTGGGGGTGATGGTGTCTATCCCTGTGGCGGGATGGGGTCTCTCCATGGCAGGGTCTCTGTCCTTGCTGTGCTGATGAGAGATCGGTGTTCCAAAAGAGGCTCTGTTTACCAATGGGGATGAGGGGGTGCAGGAGGGGAGGTGACCGGTGCTGCAGGACACTCCTCCCTCCTGCGCTGGCCCTGGCTCTGCCTCCAGCTCTCCAGCTGCTGCTCTGCATTGGCTCGTGCCCAAGTCTCCCACCGCTGCAGCAAGCAGAGCATCCAGAGCCCCGCTCTGCACTCGTGGTGCTTGTTCCCTGTGCAGAGGGCTCACCGCTTGGAGACCACGATGTCCGCCTTCCCGGGGGATCGCTCCCCAACAATGCTCTCGGGCTCCCAGGGGTTGGTTTGCCCCAAGTCCATCTTCAGGTGGACCGGGGGAGATCCTCCAAACGCTGGTTATACTGAGCTCCTCCTGAGCGGTGTCATCTCCATGCCTCGTTTGCTCAGATCTATGGCACAGACTCCCCAGGCAGCCTCTGGGATGAGCAGATTCTCCATCCCAGTGTCCGAAACTGTCGCCTGGGCCCCACCAGTGTGAGGGCAAAGGAAGTCCTCAGGGTCACAGGCATGGGTACAAAAGCCTGTGACCACCAGGATACGGGTGCAGAGCTGCAGACCTCGGATGTGGAAATTGTCCTGCCGGGTGTGCCTCGCCGTCGGTCGGAAAAGCTGCATCTCGACAACAGCGCATCTCGACAACAGCGCATCTCGACAACAGCGCATCTCGACAACAGCGCAGCTCTCCGCCCAGGGTGTGCTGCTAGCAAAGCTGGCCTCTGCCTACTCCAGGCTCAGGCAGGCGCCTGAGGTGCCTTGCTGCACTGCAAAAGTCATGTCAGTGCAGAATTTCATCTTGGACGTGCTCATCAGCTGGAACCTGCAGGACTGGGAGGAAGGCAGCACCGTTAGCTGGCAGTGGTGCGACTGAGGCAACAGGAGCCAGGCTGATCTCACCAACAGCTGGGCCCAGCAGGCGATTTTCTCCACGTCTAAGCAGGAGTGCGTGCAGAGGGTGCGTAGCAGGTACGAGCTCTGATCGCACCGCAGCTTGCCGTCGGGCTGGTGAAGAAAGCACAGAGTATTCCCCAGCAGCTGCTCCCTCGAGCACATGCACTCCAGCACCACGTGGATGCTGGAGCGCCTTGCTGGCAGCTGCCCCGTGGTGTGCGGCTCCAGGCTGAAAGAGTGCCCGGGGGGTGGCTGCAGGGACACGAGCAGGCAGTAGACGATGTTGTTGTCGCGGACACCCCAGGCTTCATAGGTGCCGCCCATGCCAACAGCTGGGTGCATCTGTGGCATGGAAGTCCCCTTGCAGAGCAGTCGGCAGACGCCGAGGAGGTCATCCACCACCTTCTTCATCACCTTGCACGTGTCGGGCAGGCCCTGCATTGGCGATGGGGCGGACACAGCCAAAGACCTGACAACATTGTGTGCGCCGCTGAAGTCTTCCTCCTCCTGCTCATCGTCGTCATCCTCCTCCTCCGTGCTCGAGCTGTCGTGCTCGCTGCGGCTGTTGAAGGTCAGCTTGATTTCCCTGGCCAGCCAGCTGACCTCAGCGATCAGGACCAGGGCTCCTGCAATGGTCCAAAACGGCCACTGCTGCAACACGGAAAGGAGCGTGGCTTCCTCCGCGGCCCTGCTCTGCTGAACCTCCTGCAGCAGCCGAGCCATCTGCTGATGCAGATATTCTTCACGCTGCTGCATCCGCTCAGCCGCAGCCACATCGATCTGGTGATCGCGGTTCATCCCCTGCTGGATGGCCAGCAGAGTCAGGACGAGGGCGACTGCCGAAGCCATGGCCTGGAGGGGTGGGAGAAAAGGGGGCTGAGCAGGGCTGGGTGAGAGAGAGCACGGGGCTGGGGGAGCGGGGCAGGAGCCGCCTGGAGCCGGGGGCCGGTAGGAGAGGGGGTGAGGGAGGTGGGAGGGAGCAAGGGCAGGGTTTGCGAGCACTGCCCGGGTGGGAGCCACAGGCTGTGCCAGGAAAGTGTTGGGGCACTGGTGTCGACTGGCTTGAAGGGGCCGCAGGCCCTAGCTGGAGACAGCATGGGGCCCATCCTGGCCAAGCCACCCTGATGGCCAGCCCCTGGCTGGGCTGTGCCCCGTGAAAGGGCAAGGGACACCAGAGGAGAGTGTCCCGGGGCCCCATCCCTGCCACACAACAGTGTCCCACGGAGCCACGGGCACCCGGCACATCCCCAAAGCCTCTCTGGGCACCTGCCACCGCTGGGAGCCCCGAGCACCTCTGCTCCCTGCCCCGAGGGCGGTACCGTGCCCTGACCTGAGGGGCTCGGCTCTTGCTCCGCCTTAGAAACCCCCTGGCCATCTGCCCCATCCACCATCCAGCCCAGCCTTCCCCCGGCACGCTGCACTCACCGATCGCCCAAGGCAGACTGCAGTGGGGCTGCCTGGAGATGTCCCTGGGGACAGCTCCCATTGTGACTTGTCCTCTATGCTGTCACAGCCACCAGAGCAGCATCACCCAGACGGCAAGCCCCAGCCTTCCACCCCACCGCCCGACTCAGCGGGGCCCGGGCAACACACCGAGTACAGACCTGCCCGGCAGGAGCGAGCTCCCAGGGGCTCTTTGGATAAAGCGGGCAGATGCCCCCCAAAACCATAACAGACATGAAAACGGGGACGAGGATGTCCCCCACTTACGCAGAGAAGTGCAAAGGTTTCTGGGCCAGGTGGTCTGACTCCGAGCTGTCTTGAAAAGAAGAGCTACGAGCCCTTGGGCAGAGACACAACTCCTCTTCCCTCTTCTCCTCAGGCCTTCCTTCTTGGACTTCGCCCTGCAAACCCTGACGATCAAGCCAAATGCAAATTGTGTCCCTGGTGCAAGTGGAAAAGAAGCTGTGGCTCCTGTCTCTGGCTACCAACTTGCCCCTTGCAAGGGCAAGCGAGGGGGCCAGAGAGGCCACGCCGGGGCCCACGTCTCTCTGCTCCCCTGAGGCTTCCCCGGTTCAGGAGAGTCCCCTCTACACCACGCTGGAGCGCTCCGCTGCGGATCGGGCCTCCCGGAAACGTGGCCCGTACTGCATGAGTGCACGCCTTGAGACCCTGGCCCCCCAAAAGCTTTCTTTAGCCTTGCTGCATCCGTGCCGAGACTGACACGGGTGCCATGTTTCTGTCAGTTCGGCCTGTGCAAAACCGTACATCCCACGCGCCTCCTGTCCAAAGTCTTCTGGAGGCAAAAAGAGGGAGGGGATGTCCTCCCAGTAAGTGGGAGCATGCCGTGAAGCGGTGCAACTTGAGGCCATTTCCTCTCGTCCTATCGCTTGTCACTTGGCAGAAGAGAGCGACCCCCACCTCCCTGCAGCCTCCTTTCAGGTAGCTGTAGAGAGCGATAAGGTCTCCCCTGGGCCTCCTTCTCTCGAGGCTAAACAACCTCAGTTCCCTCAGCTGCTCCTCAAAAGACCTAGGCCCTTCATCAGCTTCCTTGCCCTTCTTTGGATGCGCTCCAGCTCCTCAGTGTCCATCCTGTAGTGAGGGGCCCAAAACTGAACACAGAATTTGTGGTGCGGCCTCACCAGTGCCGAGTACAGGACGGAAGATCACCTCCCTGGTCCTGCTGGCCACACTATTCCTGATACGAGCCAGGATGCTCTTGGCCTTCTTGGCCACCTGGGCACACCGCTGGCTCACGTTCAGCCAGCTGTCGACCAACACCCCCAGGTCCTTTTCCACCAGGCAGTTCTCCTGCCACTCCTCCCCAAGCCTGTAGCGTTGCATGGGCTTGTTGTGAGCCAAGCGCAGGACCCGGCACGGAGCCTTGTTGAACCTCATACAGCTGGCCTTGGCCCATCGATCCAGCCTGCCCAGGTCCCTCTGCAGAGCCTTCCTACCCTCCAGCAGATCGACACTCCCGCCCAGCTTGGTGTCATCTGCAACCTCAAGATGCCACCCCGCTTCTTCTGCATCTGAGCAGAAAGCAACCTGCTACCTGCCCACATTCCCCAACAAAGTGTTGCACAGACACTCACAGACAGAGGGTTGGTTAAAACAAGCTAATTTATTGCCATCTTTGCTTCACGTAAAGGTCCCAGAGGGGATCCACTCTTTCCAACAGGATGGGTGGTCCCATCCTGATACAGGTGCTAACAGGAGCCTCAGTTGCAACGTCATCTTCAGGTGGACCGGGGGAGATCCTCCAAACGCTGGTTATACTGAGCTCCTCTTGAGCGGTGTCATCTCCATGCCTCGTTTGCTCAGATCTATGGCACAGACTCCCCAGGCAGCCTCTGGGATGAGCAGATTCTCCATCCCAGTGTCCGAAACTGTCGCCTGGGCCCCACCAGTGTGAGAGCAAAGGAAGTCTTCAGGGTCACAGGCATGGGTGCAAAAGCCTGTGACCACCAGGATACGGGTGCAGAGCTGCAGACCTCGGAGGCGGAGGGCAAGCGAGGGGGCCAGAGAGGCCACGCCGGGGCCCACGTCTCTCTGCTCCCCTGAGGTTTCCCCGGTTCAGGAGAGTCCCCTCTACACCACGCTGGAGCGCTCCGCTGCGGATCGGGCCTCCCGGAAACGTGGCCCGTACTGCATGAGTGCACGCCTTGAGACCCTGGCCCCCCAAAAGCTTTCTTTAGCCTTGCTGCATCCGTGCCGAGACTGACACGGGTGCCATGTTTCTGTCAGTTCGGCCTGTGCAGAACCGTACATCCCATGCGCCTCCTGTCCAAAGTCTTCTGGAGGCAAAAAGAGGGAGGGGATGTCCTCCCAGTAAGTGGGAGCATGCCGTGAAGCGGTGCAACTTGAGGCCATTTCCTCTCGTCCTATCGCTTGTCACTTGGCAGAAGAGACCGACCCCCACCTCCCTGCAGCCTCCTTTCAGTCTCTCCTGCGCCTCCTTCTCTCGAGGCTAAACAACCCAAGCTCCCTCAGCCGCTCCTCATAAGACTTGTGCTCTAGACCCTTCACCAGCTTCCTTGCCCTTCTTTGGATGCGCTCCAGCACCTCAGTGTCCTTCCTGTAGTGAGGGGCCCAAAACTGAACACAGGATTTGTGCTGCGGCCTCACCAGTGCCGAGTACAGGGCACAAGACCACCTCCCTATTCCTGCTGGCCACGCTATTCCTGATAGAAGCCAGGATGTCATTGGCCTTCTTGGCCACCTGGACACACCGCTGGCTCACGTTCAGCCAGCTGTCGACCAACACCCCCAGGTCCTCTTCCACCAGGCAGCTCTCCAGCCACTCCTCCCCAGGCCTGTAGCGTTGCATGGGCTTGTTGTGAGCCAAGCGCAGGACCCGGCGCTGAGCCTTTTTGAACCTCATACAATTAGCTATGACCCATCGATCCAGCCTGCCCAGGTCCCTCTGCAGAGCCTTCCTACCCTCCAGCAGATCAACACTCCCGCCCAACTTGGTCTCATCTGCAGACTTACTGAGGGTGCACTCAATCCCCTCATCCAGATCATTGATAGAGGTATTAAACAGAAGTGGCCCCAATACTGAGCCCTAGGGAACACCACCTGTGACCGGCTGCCAACTGGATTTCACTGGATTTCACTCCATTCACCACAACTCTTTGAGCCCGGCCATCCAGCCACTATTTTACCCAGCAAAGAGTACGCCCGCCCAAGCCATGAGCAGCCACTTTCTCCAGGAGAATGCTGTGGGAAACGGTGTCAAAGGCTTTACTAAAGTCCAGGCAGACAACATCCACAGCCTTTGCCTCATCCACTAAGCGCGTCACCTCATCCTAGAAGGAGATCACGTTAGTCAAGCAGGACCTGCCTTTCATAAACCCACGCTGACTGGGCCCAATCCCCTGGTTGTCCCGTACGTGCCGTGTGACGGCACTCAAGATGATCTGCTCCAGAACCCTCCCCGGCACCGAGGTCAGACTGGCAGGCCTGGAGTTACCCGGGTCCTCCTTCCAGCCCTTCCTGTAGACGGGCATCACATTTGTCTGCCCTCCACAAGCCCAAAGTAGCAGCAGTTCTGCTGACCCCCCTCCTTACTTCTCTGAGAATCGAAAACTCTATCATTTTGTGATCGCTGTGCCCGAGACTGCCTCCGACCACCACATCACCCACCAGTCCTTCTCCGTTCGCAAACAACAGGCCTTCCCCACTTGGCTCCCTCACCAGCTGTGTCAGGAAGTTATCATCTTCCACACACGCCAGGAACCTCCTAGATGTATCTTTGCTCTATCTGCCTGTGACTGTAGGCAGGCCAGCCAAAGGAATTCAAAGTGTGCACGTGTGAGAGAAGGTGGTGTGGCCCGTGGATGGTTTACTCCTGCTCTGCCACCCTGGGAGACGGACCAGGTCCCTGGGTGCTGGCCTTTGTGCCTGTGGACATGATGGTGCTCTTGGTGCCTTCGTGACACTGATGTGGGGGTGATGGTGTCTATCCCTGTGGCGGGATGGGGTCTCTCCATGGCAGGGTCTCTGTCCTTGCTGTGCTGATGAGAGATCGGTGTTCCAAAAGAGGCTCTGTTTACCAATGGGGATGAGGGGGTGCAGGAGGGGAGGTGACCGGTGCTGCAGGACACTCCTCCCTCCTGCGCTGGCCCTGGCTCTGCCTCCAGCTCTCCAGCTGCTGCTCTGCATTGGCTCGTGCCCAAGTCTCCCACCGCTGCAGCAAGCAGAGCATCCAGAGCCCCGCTCTGCACTCGTGGTGCTTGTTCCCTGTGCAGAGGGCTCACCGCTTGGAGACCACGATGTCCGCCTTCCCGGGGGATCGCTCCCCAACAATGCTCTCGGGCTCCCAGGGGTTGGTTTGCCCCAAGTCCATCTTCAGGTGGACCGGGGGAGATCCTCCAAACGCTGGTTATACTGAGCTCCTCCTGAGCGGTGTCATCTCCATGCCTCGTTTGCTCAGATCTATGGCACAGACTCCCCAGGCAGCCTCTGGGATGAGCAGATTCTCCATCCCAGTGTCCGAAACTGTCGCCTGGGCCCCACCAGTGTGAGGGCAAAGGAAGTCCTCAGGGTCACAGGCATGGGTACAAAAGCCTGTGACCACCAGGATACGGGTGCAGAGCTGCAGACCTCGGATGTGGAAATTGTCCTGCCGGGTGTGCCTCGCCGTCGGTCGGAAAAGCTGCATCTCGACAACAGCGCATCTCGACAACAGCGCATCTCGACAACAGCGCATCTCGACAACAGCGCAGCTCTCCGCCCAGGGTGTGCTGCTAGCAAAGCTGGCCTCTGCCTACTCCAGGCTCAGGCAGGCGCCTGAGGTGCCTTGCTGCACTGCAAAAGTCATGTCAGTGCAGAATTTCATCTTGGACGTGCTCATCAGCTGGAACCTGCAGGACTGGGAGGAAGGCAGCACCGTTAGCTGGCAGTGGTGCGACTGAGGCAACAGGAGCCAGGCTGATCTCACCAACAGCTGGGCCCAGCAGGCGATTTTCTCCACGTCTAAGCAGGAGTGCGTGCAGAGGGTGCGTAGCAGGTACGAGCTCTGATCGCACCGCAGCTTGCCGTCGGGCTGGTGAAGAAAGCACAGAGTATTCCCCAGCAGCTGCTCCCTCGAGCACATGCACTCCAGCACCACGTGGATGCTGGAGCGCCTTGCTGGCAGCTGCCCCGTGGTGTGCGGCTCCAGGCTGAAAGAGTGCCCGGGGGGTGGCTGCAGGGACACGAGCAGGCAGTAGACGATGTTGTTGTCGCGGACACCCCAGGCTTCATAGGTGCCGCCCATGCCAACAGCTGGGTGCATCTGTGGCATGGAAGTCCCCTTGCAGAGCAGTCGGCAGACGCCGAGGAGGTCATCCACCACCTTCTTCATCACCTTGCACGTGTCGGGCAGGCCCTGCATTGGCGATGGGGCGGACACAGCCAAAGACCTGACAACATTGTGTGCGCCGCTGAAGTCTTCCTCCTCCTGCTCATCGTCGTCATCCTCCTCCTCCGTGCTCGAGCTGTCGTGCTCGCTGCGGCTGTTGAAGGTCAGCTTGATTTCCCTGGCCAGCCAGCTGACCTCAGCGATCAGGACCAGGGCTCCTGCAATGGTCCAAAACGGCCACTGCTGCAACACGGAAAGGAGCGTGGCTTCCTCCGCGGCCCTGCTCTGCTGAACCTCCTGCAGCAGCCGAGCCATCTGCTGATGCAGATATTCTTCACGCTGCTGCATCCGCTCAGCCGCAGCCACATCGATCTGGTGATCGCGGTTCATCCCCTGCTGGATGGCCAGCAGAGTCAGGACGAGGGCGACTGCCGAAGCCATGGCCTGGAGGGGTGGGAGAAAAGGGGGCTGAGCAGGGCTGGGTGAGAGAGAGCACGGGGCTGGGGGAGCGGGGCAGGAGCCGCCTGGAGCCGGGGGCCGGTAGGAGAGGGGGTGAGGGAGGTGGGAGGGAGCAAGGGCAGGGTTTGCGAGCACTGCCCGGGTGGGAGCCACAGGCTGTGCCAGGAAAGTGTTGGGGCACTGGTGTCGACTGGCTTGAAGGGGCCGCAGGCCCTAGCTGGAGACAGCATGGGGCCCATCCTGGCCAAGCCACCCTGATGGCCAGCCCCTGGCTGGGCTGTGCCCCGTGAAAGGGCAAGGGACACCAGAGGAGAGTGTCCCGGGGCCCCATCCCTGCCACACAACAGTGTCCCACGGAGCCACGGGCACCCGGCACATCCCCAAAGCCTCTCTGGGCACCTGCCACCGCTGGGAGCCCCGAGCACCTCTGCTCCCTGCCCCGAGGGCGGTACCGTGCCCTGACCTGAGGGGCTCGGCTCTTGCTCCGCCTTAGAAACCCCCTGGCCATCTGCCCCATCCACCATCCAGCCCAGCCTTCCCCCGGCACGCTGCACTCACCGATCGCCCAAGGCAGACTGCAGTGGGGCTGCCTGGAGATGTCCCTGGGGACAGCTCCCATTGTGACTTGTCCTCTATGCTGTCACAGCCACCAGAGCAGCATCACCCAGACGGCAAGCCCCAGCCTTCCACCCCACCGCCCGACTCAGCGGGGCCCGGGCAACACACCGAGTACAGACCTGCCCGGCAGGAGCGAGCTCCCAGGGGCTCTTTGGATAAAGCGGGCAGATGCCCCCCAAAACCATAACAGACATGAAAACGGGGACGAGGATGTCCCCCACTTACGCAGAGAAGTGCAAAGGTTTCTGGGCCAGGTGGTCTGACTCCGAGCTGTCTTGAAAAGAAGAGCTACGAGCCCTTGGGCAGAGACACAACTCCTCTTCCCTCTTCTCCTCAGGCCTTCCTTCTTGGACTTCGCCCTGCAAACCCTGACGATCAAGCCAAATGCAAATTGTGTCCCTGGTGCAAGTGGAAAAGATGCTGTGGCTCCTGTCTCTGGCTACCAACTTGCCCCTTGCAAGGGCAAGCGAGGGGGCCAGAGAGGCCACGCCGGGGCCCACGTCTCTCTGCTCCCCTGAGGCTTCCCCGGTTCAGGAGAGTCCCCTCTACACCACGCTGGAGCGCTCCGCTGCGGATCGGGCCTCCCGGAAACGTGGCCCGTACTGCATGAGTGCACGCCTTGAGACCCTGGCCCCCCAAAAGCTTTCTTTAGCCTTGCTGCATCCGTGCCGAGACTGACACGGGTGCCATGTTTCTGTCAGTTCGGCCTGTGCAGAACCGTACATCCCACGCGCCTCCTGTCCAAAGTCTTCTGGAGGCAAAAAGAGGGAGGGGATGTCCTCCCAGTAAGTGGGAGCATGCCGTGAAGCGGTGCAACTTGAGGCCATTTCCTCTCGTCCTATCGCTTGTCACTTGGCAGAAGAGACCGACCCCCACCTCCCTGCAGCCTCCTTTCAGGTAGCTGTAGAGAGCGATAAGGTCTCCCCTGGGCCTCCTTCTCTCGAGGCTAAACAACCTCAGTTCCCTCAGCTGCTCCTCAAAAGACCTAGGCCCTTCATCAGCTTCCTTGCCCTTCTTTGGATGCGCTCCAGCTCCTCAGTGTCCATCCTGTAGTGAGGGGCCCAAAACTGAACACAGAATTTGTGGTGCGGCCTCACCAGTGCCGAGTACAGGACGGAAGATCACCTCCCTGGTCCTGCTGGCCACACTATTCCTGATACGAGCCAGGATGCTCTTGGCCTTCTTGGCCACCTGGGCACACCGCTGGCTCACGTTCAGCCAGCTGTCGACCAACACCCCCAGGTCCTTTTCCACCAGGCAGTTCTCCTGCCACTCCTCCCCAAGCCTGTAGCGTTGCATGGGCTTGTTGTGAGCCAAGCGCAGGACCCGGCACGGAGCCTTGTTGAACCTCATACAGCTGGCCTTGGCCCATCGATCCAGCCTGCCCAGGTCCCTCTGCAGAGCCTTCCTACCCTCCAGCAGATCGACACTCCCGCCCAGCTTGGTGTCATCTGCAACCTCAAGATGCCGCCCCCCCTCTTCTGCATCTGAGCAGAAAGCAACCTGCTACCTGCCCACATTCCCCAACAAAGTGTTGCACAGACACTCACAGACAGAGGGTTGGTTAAAACAAGCTAATTTATTGCCATCTTTGCTTCACGTAAAGGTCCCAGAGGGGATCCACTCTTTCCAACAGGATGGGTGGTCCCATCCTGATACAGGTGCTAACAGGAGCCTCAGTTGCAACGTCATCTTCAGGTGGACCGGGGGAGATCCTCCAAACGCTGGTTATACTGAGCTCCTCTTGAGCGGTGTCATCTCCATGCCTCGTTTGCTCAGATCTATGGCACAGACTCCCCAGGCAGCCTCTGGGATGAGCAGATTCTCCATCCCAGTGTCCGAAACTGTCGCCTGGGCCCCACCAGTGTGAGAGCAAAGGAAGTCTTCAGGGTCACAGGCATGGGTACAAAAGCCTGTGACCACCAGGATACGGGTGCAGAGCTGCAGACCTCGGAGGCGGAGGGCAAGCGAGGGGGCCAGAGAGGCCACGCCGGGGCCCACGTCTCTCTGCTCCCCTGAGGTTTCCCCGGTTCAGGAGAGTCCCCTCTACACCACGCTGGAGCGCTCCGCTGCGGATCGGGCCTCCCGGAAACGTGGCCCGTACTGCATGAGTGCACGCCTTGAGACCCTGGCCCCCCAAAAGCTTTCTTTAGCCTTGCTGCATCCGTGCCGAGACTGACACGGGTGCCATGTTTCTGTCAGTTCGGCCTGTGCAAAACCGTACATCCCACGCGCCTCCTGTCCAAAGTCTTCTGGAGGCAAAAAGAGGGAGGGGATGTCCTCCCAGTAAGTGGGAGCATGCCGTGAAGCGGTGCAACTTGAGGCCATTTCCTCTCGTCCTATCGCTTGTCACTTGGCAGAAGAGACCGACCCCCACCTCCCTGCAGCCTCCTTTCAGTCTCTCCTGCGCCTCCTTCTCTCGAGGCTAAACAACCCAAGCTCCCTCAGCCGCTCCTCATAAGACTTGTGCTCTAGACCCTTCACCAGCTTCCTTGCCCTTCTTTGGATGCGCTCCAGCACCTCAGTGTCCTTCCTGTAGTGAGGGGCCCAAAACTGAACACAGGATTTGTGCTGCGGCCTCACCAGTGCCGAGTACAGGGCACAAGACCACCTCCCTATTCCTGCTGGCCACGCTATTCCTGATAGAAGCCAGGATGTCATTGGCCTTCTTGGCCACCTGGACACACCGCTGGCTCACGTTCAGCCAGCTGTCGACCAACACCCCCAGGTCCTCTTCCACCAGGCAGCTCTCCAGCCACTCCTCCCCAGGCCTGTAGCGTTGCATGGGCTTGTTGTGAGCCAAGCGCAGGACCCGGCGCTGAGCCTTTTTGAACCTCATACAATTAGCTATGACCCATCGATCCAGCCTGCCCAGGTCCCTCTGCAGAGCCTTCCTACCCTCCAGCAGATCAACACTCCCGCCCAACTTGGTCTCATCTGCAGACTTACTGAGGGTGCACTCAATCCCCTCATCCAGATCATTGATAGAGGTATTAAACAGAAGTGGCCCCAATACTGAGCCCTAGGGAACACCACCTGTGACCGGCTGCCAACTGGATTTCACTGGATTTCACTCCATTCACCACAACTCTTTGAGCCCGGCCATCCAGCCACTATTTTACCCAGCAAAGAGTACGCCCGCCCAAGCCATGAGCAGCCACTTTCTCCAGGAGAATGCTGTGGGAAACGGTGTCAAAGGCTTTACTAAAGTCCAGGCAGACAACATCCACAGCCTTTCCCTCATCCACTAAGCGCGTCACCTCATCCTAGAAGGAGATCACGTTAGTCAAGCAGGACCTGCCTTTCATAAACCCACGCTGACTGGGCCCAATCCCCTGGTTGTCCCGTACGTGCCGTGTGACGGCACTCAAGATGATCTGCTCCAGAACCCTCCCCGGCACCGAGGTCAGACTGGCAGGCCTGGAGTTACCCGGGTCCTCCTTCCAGCCCTTCCTGTAGACGGGCATCACATTTGTCTGCCCTCCACAAGCCCAAAGTAGCAGCAGTTCTGCTGACCCCCTCCTTACTTCTCTGAGAATCGAAAACTCTATCATTTTGTGATCGCTGTGCCCGAGACTGCCTCCGACCACCACATCACCCACCAGTCCTTCTCCGTTCGCAAACAACAGGCCTTCCCCACTTGGCTCCCTCACCAGCTGTGTCAGGAAGTTATCATCTTCCACACACGCCAGGAACCTCCTAGATGTATCTTTGCTCTATCTGCCTGTGACTGTAGGCAGGCCAGCCAAAGGAATTCAAAGTGTGCACGTGTGAGAGAAGGTGGTGTGGCCCGTGGATGGTTTACTCCTGCTCTGCCACCCTGGGAGACGGACCAGGTCCCTGGGTGCTGGCCTTTGTGCCTGTGGACATGATGGTGCTCTTGGTGCCTTCGTGACACTGATGTGGGGGTGATGGTGTCTATCCCTGTGGCGGGATGGGGTCTCTCCATGGCAGGGTCTCTGTCCTTGCTGTGCTGATGAGAGATCGGTGTTCCAAAAGAGGCTCTGTTTACCAATGGGGATGAGGGGGTGCAGGAGGGGAGGTGACCGGTGCTGCAGGACACTCCTCCCTCCTGCGCTGGCCCTGGCTCTGCCTCCAGCTCTCCAGCTGCTGCTCTGCATTGGCTCGTGCCCAAGTCTCCCACCGCTGCAGCAAGCAGAGCATCCAGAGCCCCGCTCTGCACTCGTGGTGCTTGTTCCCTGTGCAGAGGGCTCACCGCTTGGAGACCACGATGTCCGCCTTCCCGGGGGATCGCTCCCCAACAATGCTCTCGGGCTCCCAGGGGTTGGTTTGCCCCAAGTCCATCTTCAGGTGGACCGGGGGAGATCCTCCAAACGCTGGTTATACTGAGCTCCTCCTGAGCGGTGTCATCTCCATGCCTCGTTTGCTCAGATCTATGGCACAGACTCCCCAGGCAGCCTCTGGGATGAGCAGATTCTCCATCCCAGTGTCCGAAACTGTCGCCTGGGCCCCACCAGTGTGAGAGCAAAGGAAGTCCTCAGGGTCACAGGCATGGGTACAAAAGCCTGTGACCACCAGGATACGGGTGCAGAGCTGCAGACCTCGGATGTGGAAATTGTCCTGCCGGGTGTGCCTCGCCGTCGGTCGGAAAAGCTGCATCTCGACAACAGCGCATCTCGACAACAGCGCATCTCGACAACAGCGCATCTCGACAACAGCGCAGCTCTCCGCCCAGGGTGTGCTGCTAGCAAAGCTGGCCTCTGCCTACTCCAGGCTCAGGCAGGCGCCTGAGGTGCCTTGCTGCACTGCAAAAGTCATGTCAGTGCAGAATTTCATCTTGGACGTGCTCATCAGCTGGAACCTGCAGGACTGGGAGGAAGGCAGCACCGTTAGCTGGCAGTGGTGCGACTGAGGCAACAGGAGCCAGGCTGATCTCACCAACAGCTGGGCCCAGCAGGCGATTTTCTCCACGTCTAAGCAGGAGTGCGTGCAGAGGGTGCGTAGCAGGTACGAGCTCTGATCGCACCGCAGCTTGCCGTCGGGCTGGTGAAGAAAGCACAGAGTATTCCCCAGCAGCTGCTCCCTCGAGCACATGCACTCCAGCACCACGTGGATGCTGGAGCGCCTTGCTGGCAGCTGCCCCGTGGTGTGCGGCTCCAGGCTGAAAGAGTGCCCGGGGGGTGGCTGCAGGGACACGAGCAGGCAGTAGACGATGTTGTTGTCGCGGACACCCCAGGCTTCATAGGTGCCGCCCATGCCAACAGCTGGGTGCATCTGTGGCATGGAAGTCCCCTTGCAGAGCAGTCGGCAGACGCCGAGGAGGTCATCCACCACCTTCTTCATCACCTTGCACGTGTCGGGCAGGCCCTGCATTGGCGATGGGGCGGACACAGCCAAAGACCTGACAACATTGTGTGCGCCGCTGAAGTCTTCCTCCTCCTGCTCATCGTCGTCATCCTCCTCCTCCGTGCTCGAGCTGTCGTGCTCGCTGCGGCTGTTGAAGGTCAGCTTGATTTCCCTGGCCAGCCAGCTGACCTCAGCGATCAGGACCAGGGCTCCTGCAATGGTCCAAAACGGCCACTGCTGCAACACGGAAAGGAGCGTGGCTTCCTCCGCGGCCCTGCTCTGCTGAACCTCCTGCAGCAGCCGAGCCATCTGCTGATGCAGATATTCTTCACGCTGCTGCATCCGCTCAGCCGCAGCCACATCGATCTGGTGATCGCGGTTCATCCCCTGCTGGATGGCCAGCAGAGTCAGGACGAGGGCGACTGCCGAAGCCATGGCCTGGAGGGGTGGGAGAAAAGGGGGCTGAGCAGGGCTGGGTGAGAGAGAGCACGGGGCTGGGGGAGCGGGGCAGGAGCCGCCTGGAGCCGGGGGCCGGTAGGAGAGGGGGTGAGGGAGGTGGGAGGGAGCAAGGGCAGGGTTTGCGAGCACTGCCCGGGTGGGAGCCACAGGCTGTGCCAGGAAAGTGTTGGGGCACTGGTGTCGACTGGCTTGAAGGGGCCGCAGGCCCTAGCTGGAGACAGCATGGGGCCCATCCTGGCCAAGCCACCCTGATGGCCAGCCCCTGGCTGGGCTGTGCCCCGTGAAAGGGCAAGGGACACCAGAGGAGAGTGTCCCGGGGCCCCATCCCTGCCACACAACAGTGTCCCACGGAGCCACGGGCACCCGGCACATCCCCAAAGCCTCTCTGGGCACCTGCCACCGCTGGGAGCCCCGAGCACCTCTGCTCCCTGCCCCGAGGGCGGTACCGTGCCCTGACCTGAGGGGCTCGGCTCTTGCTCCGCCTTAGAAACCCCCTGGCCATCTGCCCCATCCACCATCCAGCCCAGCCTTCCCCCGGCACGCTGCACTCACCGATCGCCCAAGGCAGACTGCAGTGGGGCTGCCTGGAGATGTCCCTGGGGACAGCTCCCATTGTGACTTGTCCTCTATGCTGTCACAGCCACCAGAGCAGCATCACCCAGACGGCAAGCCCCAGCCTTCCACCCCACCGCCCGACTCAGCGGGGCCCGGGCAACACACCGAGTACAGACCTGCCCGGCAGGAGCGAGCTCCCAGGGGCTCTTTGGATAAAGCGGGCAGATGCCCCCCAAAACCATAACAGACATGAAAACGGGGACGAGGATGTCCCCCACTTACGCAGAGAAGTGCAAAGGTTTCTGGGCCAGGTGGTCTGACTCCGAGCTGTCTTGAAAAGAAGAGCTACGAGCCCTTGGGCAGAGACACAACTCCTCTTCCCTCTTCTCCTCAGGCCTTCCTTCTTGGACTTCGCCCTGCAAACCCTGACGATCAAGCCAAATGCAAATTGTGTCCCTGGTGCAAGTGGAAAAGATGCTGTGGCTCCTGTCTCTGGCTACCAACTTGCCCCTTGCAAGGGCAAGCGAGGGGGCCAGAGAGGCCACGCCGGGGCCCACGTCTCTCTGCTCCCCTGAGGCTTCCCCGGTTCAGGAGAGTCCCCTCTACACCACGCTGGAGCGCTCCGCTGCGGATCGGGCCTCCCGGAAACGTGGCCCGTACTGCATGAGTGCACGCCTTGAGACCCTGGCCCCCCAAAAGCTTTCTTTAGCCTTGCTGCATCCGTGCCGAGACTGACACGGGTGCCATGTTTCTGTCAGTTCGGCCTGTGCAGAACCGTACATCCCACGCGCCTCCTGTCCAAAGTCTTCTGGAGGCAAAAAGAGGGAGGGGATGTCCTCCCAGTAAGTGGGAGCATGCCGTGAAGCGGTGCAACTTGAGGCCATTTCCTCTCGTCCTATCGCTTGTCACTTGGCAGAAGAGAGCGACCCCCACCTCCCTGCAGCCTCCTTTCAGGTAGCTGTAGAGAGCGATAAGGTCTCCCCTGGGCCTCCTTCTCTCGAGGCTAAACAACCTCAGTTCCCTCAGCTGCTCCTCAAAAGACCTAGGCCCTTCATCAGCTTCCTTGCCCTTCTTTGGATGCGCTCCAGCTCCTCAGTGTCCATCCTGTAGTGAGGGGCCCAAAACTGAACACAGAATTTGTGGTGCGGCCTCACCAGTGCCGAGTACAGGACGGAAGATCACCTCCCTGGTCCTGCTGGCCACACTATTCCTGATACGAGCCAGGATGCTCTTGGCCTTCTTGGCCACCTGGGCACACCGCTGGCTCACGTTCAGCCAGCTGTCGACCAACACCCCCAGGTCCTTTTCCACCAGGCAGTTCTCCTGCCACTCCTCCCCAAGCCTGTAGCGTTGCATGGGCTTGTTGTGAGCCAAGCGCAGGACCCGGCACGGAGCCTTGTTGAACCTCATACAGCTGGCCTTGGCCCATCGATCCAGCCTGCCCAGGTCCCTCTGCAGAGCCTTCCTACCCTCCAGCAGATCGACACTCCCGCCCAGCTTGGTGTCATCTGCAACCTCAAGATGCCACCCCGCTTCTTCTGCATCTGAGCAGAAAGCAACCTGCTACCTGCCCACATTCCCCAACAAAGTGTTGCACAGACACTCACAGACAGAGGGTTGGTTAAAACAAGCTAATTTATTGCCATCTTTGCTTCACGTAAAGGTCCCAGAGGGGATCCACTCTTTCCAACAGGATGGGTGGTCCCATCCTGATACAGGTGCTAACAGGAGCCTCAGTTGCAACGTCATCTTCAGGTGGACCGGGGGAGATCCTCCAAACGCTGGTTATACTGAGCTCCTCTTGAGCGGTGTCATCTCCATGCCTCGTTTGCTCAGATCTATGGCACAGACTCCCCAGGCAGCCTCTGGGATGAGCAGATTCTCCATCCCAGTGTCCGAAACTGTCGCCTGGGCCCCACCAGTGTGAGAGCAAAGGAAGTCTTCAGGGTCACAGGCATGGGTACAAAAGCCTGTGACCACCAGGATACGGGTGCAGAGCTGCAGACCTCGGAGGCGGAGGGCAAGCGAGGGGGCCAGAGAGGCCACGCCGGGGCCCACGTCTCTCTGCTCCCCTGAGGTTTCCCCGGTTCAGGAGAGTCCCCTCTACACCACGCTGGAGCGCTCCGCTGCGGATCGGGCCTCCCGGAAACGTGGCCCGTACTGCATGAGTGCACGCCTTGAGACCCTGGCCCCCCAAAAGCTTTCTTTAGCCTTGCTGCATCCGTGCCGAGACTGACACGGGTGCCATGTTTCTGTCAGTTCGGCCTGTGCAAAACCGTACATCCCACGCGCCTCCTGTCCAAAGTCTTCTGGAGGCAAAAAGAGGGAGGGGATGTCCTCCCAGTAAGTGGGAGCATGCCGTGAAGCGGTGCAACTTGAGGCCATTTCCTCTCGTCCTATCGCTTGTCACTTGGCAGAAGAGACCGACCCCCACCTCCCTGCAGCCTCCTTTCAGTCTCTCCTGCGCCTCCTTCTCTCGAGGCTAAACAACCCAAGCTCCCTCAGCCGCTCCTCATAAGACTTGTGCTCTAGACCCTTCACCAGCTTCCTTGCCCTTCTTTGGATGCGCTCCAGCACCTCAGTGTCCTTCCTGTAGTGAGGGGCCCAAAACTGAACACAGGATTTGTGCTGCGGCCTCACCAGTGCCGAGTACAGGGCACAAGACCACCTCCCTATTCCTGCTGGCCACGCTATTCCTGATAGAAGCCAGGATGTCATTGGCCTTCTTGGCCACCTGGACACACCGCTGGCTCACGTTCAGCCAGCTGTCGACCAACACCCCCAGGTCCTCTTCCACCAGGCAGCTCTCCAGCCACTCCTCCCCAGGCCTGTAGCGTTGCATGGGCTTGTTGTGAGCCAAGCGCAGGACCCGGCGCTGAGCCTTTTTGAACCTCATACAATTAGCTATGACCCATCGATCCAGCCTGCCCAGGTCCCTCTGCAGAGCCTTCCTACCCTCCAGCAGATCAACACTCCCGCCCAACTTGGTCTCATCTGCAGACTTACTGAGGGTGCACTCAATCCCCTCATCCAGATCATTGATAGAGGTATTAAACAGAAGTGGCCCCAATACTGAGCCCTAGGGAACACCACCTGTGACCGGCTGCCAACTGGATTTCACTGGATTTCACTCCATTCACCACAACTCTTTGAGCCCGGCCATCCAGCCACTATTTTACCCAGCAAAGAGTACGCCCGCCCAAGCCATGAGCAGCCACTTTCTCCAGGAGAATGCTGTGGGAAACGGTGTCAAAGGCTTTACTAAAGTCCAGGCAGACAACATCCACAGCCTTTCCCTCATCCACTAAGCGCGTCACCTCATCCTAGAAGGAGATCACGTTAGTCAAGCAGGACCTGCCTTTCATAAACCCACGCTGACTGGGCCCAATCCCCTGGTTGTCCCGTACGTGCCGTGTGACGGCACTCAAGATGATCTGCTCCAGAACCCTCCCCGGCACCGAGGTCAGACTGGCAGGCCTGGAGTTACCCGGGTCCTCCTTCCAGCCCTTCCTGTAGACGGGCATCACATTTGTCTGCCCTCCACAAGCCCAAAGTAGCAGCAGTTCTGCTGACCCCCCTCCTTACTTCTCTGAGAATCGAAAACTCTATCATTTTGTGATCGCTGTGCCCGAGACTGCCTCCGACCACCACATCACCCACCAGTCCTTCTCCGTTCGCAAACAACAGGCCTTCCCCACTTGGCTCCCTCACCAGCTGTGTCAGGAAGTTATCATCTTCCACACACGCCAGGAACCTCCTAGATGTATCTTTGCTCTATCTGCCTGTGACTGTAGGCAGGCCAGCCAAAGGAATTCAAAGTGTGCACGTGTGAGAGAAGGTGGTGTGGCCCGTGGATGGTTTACTCCTGCTCTGCCACCCTGGGAGACGGACCAGGTCCCTGGGTGCTGGCCTTTGTGCCTGTGGACATGATGGTGCTCTTGGTGCCTTCGTGACACTGATGTGGGGGTGATGGTGTCTATCCCTGTGGCGGGATGGGGTCTCTCCATGGCAGGGTCTCTGTCCTTGCTGTGCTGATGAGAGATCGGTGTTCCAAAAGAGGCTCTGTTTACCAATGGGGATGAGGGGGTGCAGGAGGGGAGGTGACCGGTGCTGCAGGACACTCCTCCCTCCTGCGCTGGCCCTGGCTCTGCCTCCAGCTCTCCAGCTGCTGCTCTGCATTGGCTCGTGCCCAAGTCTCCCACCGCTGCAGCAAGCAGAGCATCCAGAGCCCCGCTCTGCACTCGTGGTGCTTGTTCCCTGTGCAGAGGGCTCACCGCTTGGAGACCACGATGTCCGCCTTCCCGGGGGATCGCTCCCCAACAATGCTCTCGGGCTCCCAGGGGTTGGTTTGCCCCAAGTCCATCTTCAGGTGGACCGGGGGAGATCCTCCAAACGCTGGTTATACTGAGCTCCTCCTGAGCGGTGTCATCTCCATGCCTCGTTTGCTCAGATCTATGGCACAGACTCCCCAGGCAGCCTCTGGGATGAGCAGATTCTCCATCCCAGTGTCCGAAACTGTCGCCTGGGCCCCACCAGTGTGAGAGCAAAGGAAGTCCTCAGGGTCACAGGCATGGGTACAAAAGCCTGTGACCACCAGGATACGGGTGCAGAGCTGCAGACCTCGGATGTGGAAATTGTCCTGCCGGGTGTGCCTCGCCGTCGGTCGGAAAAGCTGCATCTCGACAACAGCGCATCTCGACAACAGCGCATCTCGACAACAGCGCATCTCGACAACAGCGCAGCTCTCCGCCCAGGGTGTGCTGCTAGCAAAGCTGGCCTCTGCCTACTCCAGGCTCAGGCAGGCGCCTGAGGTGCCTTGCTGCACTGCAAAAGTCATGTCAGTGCAGAATTTCATCTTGGACGTGCTCATCAGCTGGAACCTGCAGGACTGGGAGGAAGGCAGCACCGTTAGCTGGCAGTGGTGCGACTGAGGCAACAGGAGCCAGGCTGATCTCACCAACAGCTGGGCCCAGCAGGCGATTTTCTCCACGTCTAAGCAGGAGTGCGTGCAGAGGGTGCGTAGCAGGTACGAGCTCTGATCGCACCGCAGCTTGCCGTCGGGCTGGTGAAGAAAGCACAGAGTATTCCCCAGCAGCTGCTCCCTCGAGCACATGCACTCCAGCACCACGTGGATGCTGGAGCGCCTTGCTGGCAGCTGCCCCGTGGTGTGCGGCTCCAGGCTGAAAGAGTGCCCGGGGGGTGGCTGCAGGGACACGAGCAGGCAGTAGACGATGTTGTTGTCGCGGACACCCCAGGCTTCATAGGTGCCGCCCATGCCAACAGCTGGGTGCATCTGTGGCATGGAAGTCCCCTTGCAGAGCAGTCGGCAGACGCCGAGGAGGTCATCCACCACCTTCTTCATCACCTTGCACGTGTCGGGCAGGCCCTGCATTGGCGATGGGGCGGACACAGCCAAAGACCTGACAACATTGTGTGCGCCGCTGAAGTCTTCCTCCTCCTGCTCATCGTCGTCATCCTCCTCCTCCGTGCTCGAGCTGTCGTGCTCGCTGCGGCTGTTGAAGGTCAGCTTGATTTCCCTGGCCAGCCAGCTGACCTCAGCGATCAGGACCAGGGCTCCTGCAATGGTCCAAAACGGCCACTGCTGCAACACGGAAAGGAGCGTGGCTTCCTCCGCGGCCCTGCTCTGCTGAACCTCCTGCAGCAGCCGAGCCATCTGCTGATGCAGATATTCTTCACGCTGCTGCATCCGCTCAGCCGCAGCCACATCGATCTGGTGATCGCGGTTCATCCCCTGCTGGATGGCCAGCAGAGTCAGGACGAGGGCGACTGCCGAAGCCATGGCCTGGAGGGGTGGGAGAAAAGGGGGCTGAGCAGGGCTGGGTGAGAGAGAGCACGGGGCTGGGGGAGCGGGGCAGGAGCCGCCTGGAGCCGGGGGCCGGTAGGAGAGGGGGTGAGGGAGGTGGGAGGGAGCAAGGGCAGGGTTTGCGAGCACTGCCCGGGTGGGAGCCACAGGCTGTGCCAGGAAAGTGTTGGGGCACTGGTGTCGACTGGCTTGAAGGGGCCGCAGGCCCTAGCTGGAGACAGCATGGGGCCCATCCTGGCCAAGCCACCCTGATGGCCAGCCCCTGGCTGGGCTGTGCCCCGTGAAAGGGCAAGGGACACCAGAGGAGAGTGTCCCGGGGCCCCATCCCTGCCACACAACAGTGTCCCACGGAGCCACGGGCACCCGGCACATCCCCAAAGCCTCTCTGGGCACCTGCCACCGCTGGGAGCCCCGAGCACCTCTGCTCCCTGCCCCGAGGGCGGTACCGTGCCCTGACCTGAGGGGCTCGGCTCTTGCTCCGCCTTAGAAACCCCCTGGCCATCTGCCCCATCCACCATCCAGCCCAGCCTTCCCCCGGCACGCTGCACTCACCGATCGCCCAAGGCAGACTGCAGTGGGGCTGCCTGGAGATGTCCCTGGGGACAGCTCCCATTGTGACTTGTCCTCTATGCTGTCACAGCCACCAGAGCAGCATCACCCAGACGGCAAGCCCCAGCCTTCCACCCCACCGCCCGACTCAGCGGGGCCCGGGCAACACACCGAGTACAGACCTGCCCGGCAGGAGCGAGCTCCCAGGGGCTCTTTGGATAAAGCGGGCAGATGCCCCCCAAAACCATAACAGACATGAAAACGGGGACGAGGATGTCCCCCACTTACGCAGAGAAGTGCAAAGGTTTCTGGGCCAGGTGGTCTGACTCCGAGCTGTCTTGAAAAGAAGAGCTACGAGCCCTTGGGCAGAGACACAACTCCTCTTCCCTCTTCTCCTCAGGCCTTCCTTCTTGGACTTCGCCCTGCAAACCCTGACGATCAAGCCAAATGCAAATTGTGTCCCTGGTGCAAGTGGAAAAGATGCTGTGGCTCCTGTCTCTGGCTACCAACTTGCCCCTTGCAAGGGCAAGCGAGGGGGCCAGAGAGGCCACGCCGGGGCCCACGTCTCTCTGCTCCCCTGAGGCTTCCCCGGTTCAGGAGAGTCCCCTCTACACCACGCTGGAGCGCTCCGCTGCGGATCGGGCCTCCCGGAAACGTGGCCCGTACTGCATGAGTGCACGCCTTGAGACCCTGGCCCCCCAAAAGCTTTCTTTAGCCTTGCTGCATCCGTGCCGAGACTGACACGGGTGCCATGTTTCTGTCAGTTCGGCCTGTGCAGAACCGTACATCCCACGCGCCTCCTGTCCAAAGTCTTCTGGAGGCAAAAAGAGGGAGGGGATGTCCTCCCAGTAAGTGGGAGCATGCCGTGAAGCGGTGCAACTTGAGGCCATTTCCTCTCGTCCTATCGCTTGTCACTTGGCAGAAGAGACCGACCCCCACCTCCCTGCAGCCTCCTTTCAGGTAGCTGTAGAGAGCGATAAGGTCTCCCCTGGGCCTCCTTCTCTCGAGGCTAAACAACCTCAGTTCCCTCAGCTGCTCCTCAAAAGACCTAGGCCCTTCATCAGCTTCCTTGCCCTTCTTTGGATGCGCTCCAGCTCCTCAGTGTCCATCCTGTAGTGAGGGGCCCAAAACTGAACACAGAATTTGTGGTGCGGCCTCACCAGTGCCGAGTACAGGACGGAAGATCACCTCCCTGGTCCTGCTGGCCACACTATTCCTGATACGAGCCAGGATGCTCTTGGCCTTCTTGGCCACCTGGGCACACCGCTGGCTCACGTTCAGCCAGCTGTCGACCAACACCCCCAGGTCCTTTTCCACCAGGCAGTTCTCCTGCCACTCCTCCCCAAGCCTGTAGCGTTGCATGGGCTTGTTGTGAGCCAAGCGCAGGACCCGGCACGGAGCCTTGTTGAACCTCATACAGCTGGCCTTGGCCCATCGATCCAGCCTGCCCAGGTCCCTCTGCAGAGCCTTCCTACCCTCCAGCAGATCGACACTCCCGCCCAGCTTGGTGTCATCTGCAACCTCAAGATGCCCCCCCGCTTCTTCTGCATCTGAGCAGAAAGCAACCTGCTACCTGCCCACATTCCCCAACAAAGTGTTGCACAGACACTCACAGACAGAGGGTTGGTTAAAACAAGCTAATTTATTGCCATCTTTGCTTCACGTAAAGGTCCCAGAGGGGATCCACTCTTTCCAACAGGATGGGTGGTCCCATCCTGATACAGGTGCTAACAGGAGCCTCAGTTGCAACGTCATCTTCAGGTGGACCGGGGGAGATCCTCCAAACGCTGGTTATACTGAGCTCCTCTTGAGCGGTGTCATCTCCATGCCTCGTTTGCTCAGATCTATGGCACAGACTCCCCAGGCAGCCTCTGGGATGAGCAGATTCTCCATCCCAGTGTCCGAAACTGTCGCCTGGGCCCCACCAGTGTGAGAGCAAAGGAAGTCTTCAGGGTCACAGGCATGGGTACAAAAGCCTGTGACCACCAGGATACGGGTGCAGAGCTGCAGACCTCGGAGGCGGAGGGCAAGCGAGGGGGCCAGAGAGGCCACGCCGGGGCCCACGTCTCTCTGCTCCCCTGAGGTTTCCCCGGTTCAGGAGAGTCCCCTCTACACCACGCTGGAGCGCTCCGCTGCGGATCGGGCCTCCCGGAAACGTGGCCCGTACTGCATGAGTGCACGCCTTGAGACCCTGGCCCCCCAAAAGCTTTCTTTAGCCTTGCTGCATCCGTGCCGAGACTGACACGGGTGCCATGTTTCTGTCAGTTCGGCCTGTGCAAAACCGTACATCCCACGCGCCTCCTGTCCAAAGTCTTCTGGAGGCAAAAAGAGGGAGGGGATGTCCTCCCAGTAAGTGGGAGCATGCCGTGAAGCGGTGCAACTTGAGGCCATTTCCTCTCGTCCTATCGCTTGTCACTTGGCAGAAGAGACCGACCCCCACCTCCCTGCAGCCTCCTTTCAGTCTCTCCTGCGCCTCCTTCTCTCGAGGCTAAACAACCCAAGCTCCCTCAGCCGCTCCTCATAAGACTTGTGCTCTAGACCCTTCACCAGCTTCCTTGCCCTTCTTTGGATGCGCTCCAGCACCTCAGTGTCCTTCCTGTAGTGAGGGGCCCAAAACTGAACACAGGATTTGTGCTGCGGCCTCACCAGTGCCGAGTACAGGGCACAAGACCACCTCCCTATTCCTGCTGGCCACGCTATTCCTGATAGAAGCCAGGATGTCATTGGCCTTCTTGGCCACCTGGACACACCGCTGGCTCACGTTCAGCCAGCTGTCGACCAACACCCCCAGGTCCTCTTCCACCAGGCAGCTCTCCAGCCACTCCTCCCCAGGCCTGTAGCGTTGCATGGGCTTGTTGTGAGCCAAGCGCAGGACCCGGCGCTGAGCCTTTTTGAACCTCATACAATTAGCTATGACCCATCGATCCAGCCTGCCCAGGTCCCTCTGCAGAGCCTTCCTACCCTCCAGCAGATCAACACTCCCGCCCAACTTGGTCTCATCTGCAGACTTACTGAGGGTGCACTCAATCCCCTCATCCAGATCATTGATAGAGGTATTAAACAGAAGTGGCCCCAATACTGAGCCCTAGGGAACACCACCTGTGACCGGCTGCCAACTGGATTTCACTGGATTTCACTCCATTCACCACAACTCTTTGAGCCCGGCCATCCAGCCACTATTTTACCCAGCAAAGAGTACGCCCGCCCAAGCCATGAGCAGCCACTTTCTCCAGGAGAATGCTGTGGGAAACGGTGTCAAAGGCTTTACTAAAGTCCAGGCAGACAACATCCACAGCCTTTGCCTCATCCACTAAGCGCGTCACCTCATCCTAGAAGGAGATCACGTTAGTCAAGCAGGACCTGCCTTTCATAAACCCACGCTGACTGGGCCCAATCCCCTGGTTGTCCCGTACGTGCCGTGTGACGGCACTCAAGATGATCTGCTCCAGAACCCTCCCCGGCACCGAGGTCAGACTGGCAGGCCTGGAGTTACCCGGGTCCTCCTTCCAGCCCTTCCTGTAGACGGGCATCACATTTGTCTGCCCTCCACAAGCCCAAAGTAGCAGCAGTTCTGCTGACCCCCTCCTTACTTCTCTGAGAATCGAAAACTCTATCATTTTGTGATCGCTGTGCCCGAGACTGCCTCCGACCACCACATCACCCACCAGTCCTTCTCCGTTCGCAAACAACAGGCCTTCCCCACTTGGCTCCCTCACCAGCTGTGTCAGGAAGTTATCATCTTCCACACACGCCAGGAACCTCCTAGATGTATCTTTGCTCTATCTGCCTGTGACTGTAGGCAGGCCAGCCAAAGGAATTCAAAGTGTGCACGTGTGAGAGAAGGTGGTGTGGCCCGTGGATGGTTTACTCCTGCTCTGCCACCCTGGGAGACGGACCAGGTCCCTGGGTGCTGGCCTTTGTGCCTGTGGACATGATGGTGCTCTTGGTGCCTTCGTGACACTGATGTGGGGGTGATGGTGTCTATCCCTGTGGCGGGATGGGGTCTCTCCATGGCAGGGTCTCTGTCCTTGCTGTGCTGATGAGAGATCGGTGTTCCAAAAGAGGCTCTGTTTACCAATGGGGATGAGGGGGTGCAGGAGGGGAGGTGACCGGTGCTGCAGGACACTCCTCCCTCCTGCGCTGGCCCTGGCTCTGCCTCCAGCTCTCCAGCTGCTGCTCTGCATTGGCTCGTGCCCAAGTCTCCCACCGCTGCAGCAAGCAGAGCATCCAGAGCCCCGCTCTGCACTCGTGGTGCTTGTTCCCTGTGCAGAGGGCTCACCGCTTGGAGACCACGATGTCCGCCTTCCCGGGGGATCGCTCCCCAACAATGCTCTCGGGCTCCCAGGGGTTGGTTTGCCCCAAGTCCATCTTCAGGTGGACCGGGGGAGATCCTCCAAACGCTGGTTATACTGAGCTCCTCCTGAGCGGTGTCATCTCCATGCCTCGTTTGCTCAGATCTATGGCACAGACTCCCCAGGCAGCCTCTGGGATGAGCAGATTCTCCATCCCAGTGTCCGAAACTGTCGCCTGGGCCCCACCAGTGTGAGAGCAAAGGAAGTCCTCAGGGTCACAGGCATGGGTACAAAAGCCTGTGACCACCAGGATACGGGTGCAGAGCTGCAGACCTCGGATGTGGAAATTGTCCTGCCGGGTGTGCCTCGCCGTCGGTCGGAAAAGCTGCATCTCGACAACAGCGCATCTCGACAACAGCGCATCTCGACAACAGCGCATCTCGACAACAGCGCAGCTCTCCGCCCAGGGTGTGCTGCTAGCAAAGCTGGCCTCTGCCTACTCCAGGCTCAGGCAGGCGCCTGAGGTGCCTTGCTGCACTGCAAAAGTCATGTCAGTGCAGAATTTCATCTTGGACGTGCTCATCAGCTGGAACCTGCAGGACTGGGAGGAAGGCAGCACCGTTAGCTGGCAGTGGTGCGACTGAGGCAACAGGAGCCAGGCTGATCTCACCAACAGCTGGGCCCAGCAGGCGATTTTCTCCACGTCTAAGCAGGAGTGCGTGCAGAGGGTGCGTAGCAGGTACGAGCTCTGATCGCACCGCAGCTTGCCGTCGGGCTGGTGAAGAAAGCACAGAGTATTCCCCAGCAGCTGCTCCCTCGAGCACATGCACTCCAGCACCACGTGGATGCTGGAGCGCCTTGCTGGCAGCTGCCCCGTGGTGTGCGGCTCCAGGCTGAAAGAGTGCCCGGGGGGTGGCTGCAGGGACACGAGCAGGCAGTAGACGATGTTGTTGTCGCGGACACCCCAGGCTTCATAGGTGCCGCCCATGCCAACAGCTGGGTGCATCTGTGGCATGGAAGTCCCCTTGCAGAGCAGTCGGCAGACGCCGAGGAGGTCATCCACCACCTTCTTCATCACCTTGCACGTGTCGGGCAGGCCCTGCATTGGCGATGGGGCGGACACAGCCAAAGACCTGACAACATTGTGTGCGCCGCTGAAGTCTTCCTCCTCCTGCTCATCGTCGTCATCCTCCTCCTCCGTGCTCGAGCTGTCGTGCTCGCTGCGGCTGTTGAAGGTCAGCTTGATTTCCCTGGCCAGCCAGCTGACCTCAGCGATCAGGACCAGGGCTCCTGCAATGGTCCAAAACGGCCACTGCTGCAACACGGAAAGGAGCGTGGCTTCCTCCGCGGCCCTGCTCTGCTGAACCTCCTGCAGCAGCCGAGCCATCTGCTGATGCAGATATTCTTCACGCTGCTGCATCCGCTCAGCCGCAGCCACATCGATCTGGTGATCGCGGTTCATCCCCTGCTGGATGGCCAGCAGAGTCAGGACGAGGGCGACTGCCGAAGCCATGGCCTGGAGGGGTGGGAGAAAAGGGGGCTGAGCAGGGCTGGGTGAGAGAGAGCACGGGGCTGGGGGAGCGGGGCAGGAGCCGCCTGGAGCCGGGGGCCGGTAGGAGAGGGGGTGAGGGAGGTGGGAGGGAGCAAGGGCAGGGTTTGCGAGCACTGCCCGGGTGGGAGCCACAGGCTGTGCCAGGAAAGTGTTGGGGCACTGGTGTCGACTGGCTTGAAGGGGCCGCAGGCCCTAGCTGGAGACAGCATGGGGCCCATCCTGGCCAAGCCACCCTGATGGCCAGCCCCTGGCTGGGCTGTGCCCCGTGAAAGGGCAAGGGACACCAGAGGAGAGTGTCCCGGGGCCCCATCCCTGCCACACAACAGTGTCCCACGGAGCCACGGGCACCCGGCACATCCCCAAAGCCTCTCTGGGCACCTGCCACCGCTGGGAGCCCCGAGCACCTCTGCTCCCTGCCCCGAGGGCGGTACCGTGCCCTGACCTGAGGGGCTCGGCTCTTGCTCCGCCTTAGAAACCCCCTGGCCATCTGCCCCATCCACCATCCAGCCCAGCCTTCCCCCGGCACGCTGCACTCACCGATCGCCCAAGGCAGACTGCAGTGGGGCTGCCTGGAGATGTCCCTGGGGACAGCTCCCATTGTGACTTGTCCTCTATGCTGTCACAGCCACCAGAGCAGCATCACCCAGACGGCAAGCCCCAGCCTTCCACCCCACCGCCCGACTCAGCGGGGCCCGGGCAACACACCGAGTACAGACCTGCCCGGCAGGAGCGAGCTCCCAGGGGCTCTTTGGATAAAGCGGGCAGATGCCCCCCAAAACCATAACAGACATGAAAACGGGGACGAGGATGTCCCCCACTTACGCAGAGAAGTGCAAAGGTTTCTGGGCCAGGTGGTCTGACTCCGAGCTGTCTTGAAAAGAAGAGCTACGAGCCCTTGGGCAGAGACACAACTCCTCTTCCCTCTTCTCCTCAGGCCTTCCTTCTTGGACTTCGCCCTGCAAACCCTGACGATCAAGCCAAATGCAAATTGTGTCCCTGGTGCAAGTGGAAAAGATGCTGTGGCTCCTGTCTCTGGCTACCAACTTGCCCCTTGCAAGGGCAAGCGAGGGGGCCAGAGAGGCCACGCCGGGGCCCACGTCTCTCTGCTCCCCTGAGGCTTCCCCGGTTCAGGAGAGTCCCCTCTACACCACGCTGGAGCGCTCCGCTGCGGATCGGGCCTCCCGGAAACGTGGCCCGTACTGCATGAGTGCACGCCTTGAGACCCTGGCCCCCCAAAAGCTTTCTTTAGCCTTGCTGCATCCGTGCCGAGACTGACACGGGTGCCATGTTTCTGTCAGTTCGGCCTGTGCAGAACCGTACATCCCACGCGCCTCCTGTCCAAAGTCTTCTGGAGGCAAAAAGAGGGAGGGGATGTCCTCCCAGTAAGTGGGAGCATGCCGTGAAGCGGTGCAACTTGAGGCCATTTCCTCTCGTCCTATCGCTTGTCACTTGGCAGAAGAGAGCGACCCCCACCTCCCTGCAGCCTCCTTTCAGGTAGCTGTAGAGAGCGATAAGGTCTCCCCTGGGCCTCCTTCTCTCGAGGCTAAACAACCTCAGTTCCCTCAGCTGCTCCTCAAAAGACCTAGGCCCTTCATCAGCTTCCTTGCCCTTCTTTGGATGCGCTCCAGCTCCTCAGTGTCCATCCTGTAGTGAGGGGCCCAAAACTGAACACAGAATTTGTGGTGCGGCCTCACCAGTGCCGAGTACAGGACGGAAGATCACCTCCCTGGTCCTGCTGGCCACACTATTCCTGATACGAGCCAGGATGCTCTTGGCCTTCTTGGCCACCTGGGCACACCGCTGGCTCACGTTCAGCCAGCTGTCGACCAACACCCCCAGGTCCTTTTCCACCAGGCAGTTCTCCTGCCACTCCTCCCCAAGCCTGTAGCGTTGCATGGGCTTGTTGTGAGCCAAGCGCAGGACCCGGCACGGAGCCTTGTTGAACCTCATACAGCTGGCCTTGGCCCATCGATCCAGCCTGCCCAGGTCCCTCTGCAGAGCCTTCCTACCCTCCAGCAGATCGACACTCCCGCCCAGCTTGGTGTCATCTGCAACCTCAAGATGCCACCCCGCTTCTTCTGCATCTGAGCAGAAAGCAACCTGCTACCTGCCCACATTCCCCAACAAAGTGTTGCACAGACACTCACAGACAGAGGGTTGGTTAAAACAAGCTAATTTATTGCCATCTTTGCTTCACGTAAAGGTCCCAGAGGGGATCCACTCTTTCCAACAGGATGGGTGGTCCCATCCTGATACAGGTGCTAACAGGAGCCTCAGTTGCAACGTCATCTTCAGGTGGACCGGGGGAGATCCTCCAAACGCTGGTTATACTGAGCTCCTCTTGAGCGGTGTCATCTCCATGCCTCGTTTGCTCAGATCTATGGCACAGACTCCCCAGGCAGCCTCTGGGATGAGCAGATTCTCCATCCCAGTGTCCGAAACTGTCGCCTGGGCCCCACCAGTGTGAGAGCAAAGGAAGTCTTCAGGGTCACAGGCATGGGTACAAAAGCCTGTGACCACCAGGATACGGGTGCAGAGCTGCAGACCTCGGAGGCGGAGGGCAAGCGAGGGGGCCAGAGAGGCCACGCCGGGGCCCACGTCTCTCTGCTCCCCTGAGGTTTCCCCGGTTCAGGAGAGTCCCCTCTACACCACGCTGGAGCGCTCCGCTGCGGATCGGGCCTCCCGGAAACGTGGCCCGTACTGCATGAGTGCACGCCTTGAGACCCTGGCCCCCCAAAAGCTTTCTTTAGCCTTGCTGCATCCGTGCCGAGACTGACACGGGTGCCATGTTTCTGTCAGTTCGGCCTGTGCAAAACCGTACATCCCACGCGCCTCCTGTCCAAAGTCTTCTGGAGGCAAAAAGAGGGAGGGGATGTCCTCCCAGTAAGTGGGAGCATGCCGTGAAGCGGTGCAACTTGAGGCCATTTCCTCTCGTCCTATCGCTTGTCACTTGGCAGAAGAGACCGACCCCCACCTCCCTGCAGCCTCCTTTCAGTCTCTCCTGCGCCTCCTTCTCTCGAGGCTAAACAACCCAAGCTCCCTCAGCCGCTCCTCATAAGACTTGTGCTCTAGACCCTTCACCAGCTTCCTTGCCCTTCTTTGGATGCGCTCCAGCACCTCAGTGTCCTTCCTGTAGTGAGGGGCCCAAAACTGAACACAGGATTTGTGCTGCGGCCTCACCAGTGCCGAGTACAGGGCACAAGACCACCTCCCTATTCCTGCTGGCCACGCTATTCCTGATAGAAGCCAGGATGTCATTGGCCTTCTTGGCCACCTGGACACACCGCTGGCTCACGTTCAGCCAGCTGTCGACCAACACCCCCAGGTCCTCTTCCACCAGGCAGCTCTCCAGCCACTCCTCCCCAGGCCTGTAGCGTTGCATGGGCTTGTTGTGAGCCAAGCGCAGGACCCGGCGCTGAGCCTTTTTGAACCTCATACAATTAGCTATGACCCATCGATCCAGCCTGCCCAGGTCCCTCTGCAGAGCCTTCCTACCCTCCAGCAGATCAACACTCCCGCCCAACTTGGTCTCATCTGCAGACTTACTGAGGGTGCACTCAATCCCCTCATCCAGATCATTGATAGAGGTATTAAACAGAAGTGGCCCCAATACTGAGCCCTAGGGAACACCACCTGTGACCGGCTGCCAACTGGATTTCACTGGATTTCACTCCATTCACCACAACTCTTTGAGCCCGGCCATCCAGCCACTATTTTACCCAGCAAAGAGTACGCCCGCCCAAGCCATGAGCAGCCACTTTCTCCAGGAGAATGCTGTGGGAAACGGTGTCAAAGGCTTTACTAAAGTCCAGGCAGACAACATCCACAGCCTTTGCCTCATCCACTAAGCGCGTCACCTCATCCTAGAAGGAGATCACGTTAGTCAAGCAGGACCTGCCTTTCATAAACCCACGCTGACTGGGCCCAATCCCCTGGTTGTCCCGTACGTGCCGTGTGACGGCACTCAAGATGATCTGCTCCAGAACCCTCCCCGGCACCGAGGTCAGACTGGCAGGCCTGGAGTTACCCGGGTCCTCCTTCCAGCCCTTCCTGTAGACGGGCATCACATTTGTCTGCCCTCCACAAGCCCAAAGTAGCAGCAGTTCTGCTGACCCCCTCCTTACTTCTCTGAGAATCGAAAACTCTATCATTTTGTGATCGCTGTGCCCGAGACTGCCTCCGACCACCACATCACCCACCAGTCCTTCTCCGTTCGCAAACAACAGGCCTTCCCCACTTGGCTCCCTCACCAGCTGTGTCAGGAAGTTATCATCTTCCACACACGCCAGGAACCTCCTAGATGTATCTTTGCTCTATCTGCCTGTGACTGTAGGCAGGCCAGCCAAAGGAATTCAAAGTGTGCACGTGTGAGAGAAGGTGGTGTGGCCCGTGGATGGTTTACTCCTGCTCTGCCACCCTGGGAGACGGACCAGGTCCCTGGGTGCTGGCCTTTGTGCCTGTGGACATGATGGTGCTCTTGGTGCCTTCGTGACACTGATGTGGGGGTGATGGTGTCTATCCCTGTGGCGGGATGGGGTCTCTCCATGGCAGGGTCTCTGTCCTTGCTGTGCTGATGAGAGATCGGTGTTCCAAAAGAGGCTCTGTTTACCAATGGGGATGAGGGGGTGCAGGAGGGGAGGTGACCGGTGCTGCAGGACACTCCTCCCTCCTGCGCTGGCCCTGGCTCTGCCTCCAGCTCTCCAGCTGCTGCTCTGCATTGGCTCGTGCCCAAGTCTCCCACCGCTGCAGCAAGCAGAGCATCCAGAGCCCCGCTCTGCACTCGTGGTGCTTGTTCCCTGTGCAGAGGGCTCACCGCTTGGAGACCACGATGTCCGCCTTCCCGGGGGATCGCTCCCCAACAATGCTCTCGGGCTCCCAGGGGTTGGTTTGCCCCAAGTCCATCTTCAGGTGGACCGGGGGAGATCCTCCAAACGCTGGTTATACTGAGCTCCTCCTGAGCGGTGTCATCTCCATGCCTCGTTTGCTCAGATCTATGGCACAGACTCCCCAGGCAGCCTCTGGGATGAGCAGATTCTCCATCCCAGTGTCCGAAACTGTCGCCTGGGCCCCACCAGTGTGAGAGCAAAGGAAGTCCTCAGGGTCACAGGCATGGGTACAAAAGCCTGTGACCACCAGGATACGGGTGCAGAGCTGCAGACCTCGGATGTGGAAATTGTCCTGCCGGGTGTGCCTCGCCGTCGGTCGGAAAAGCTGCATCTCGACAACAGCGCATCTCGACAACAGCGCATCTCGACAACAGCGCATCTCGACAACAGCGCAGCTCTCCGCCCAGGGTGTGCTGCTAGCAAAGCTGGCCTCTGCCTACTCCAGGCTCAGGCAGGCGCCTGAGGTGCCTTGCTGCACTGCAAAAGTCATGTCAGTGCAGAATTTCATCTTGGACGTGCTCATCAGCTGGAACCTGCAGGACTGGGAGGAAGGCAGCACCGTTAGCTGGCAGTGGTGCGACTGAGGCAACAGGAGCCAGGCTGATCTCACCAACAGCTGGGCCCAGCAGGCGATTTTCTCCACGTCTAAGCAGGAGTGCGTGCAGAGGGTGCGTAGCAGGTACGAGCTCTGATCGCACCGCAGCTTGCCGTCGGGCTGGTGAAGAAAGCACAGAGTATTCCCCAGCAGCTGCTCCCTCGAGCACATGCACTCCAGCACCACGTGGATGCTGGAGCGCCTTGCTGGCAGCTGCCCCGTGGTGTGCGGCTCCAGGCTGAAAGAGTGCCCGGGGGTGGCTGCAGGGACACGAGCAGGCAGTAGACGATGTTGTTGTCGCGGACACCCCAGGCTTCATAGGTGCCGCCCATGCCAACAGCTGGGTGCATCTGTGGCATGGAAGTCCCCTTGCAGAGCAGTCGGCAGACGCCGAGGAGGTCATCCACCACCTTCTTCATCACCTTGCACGTGTCGGGCAGGCCCTGCATTGGCGATGGGGCGGACACAGCCAAAGACCTGACAACATTGTGTGCGCCGCTGAAGTCTTCCTCCTCCTGCTCATCGTCGTCATCCTCCTCCTCCGTGCTCGAGCTGTCGTGCTCGCTGCGGCTGTTGAAGGTCAGCTTGATTTCCCTGGCCAGCCAGCTGACCTCAGCGATCAGGACCAGGGCTCCTGCAATGGTCCAAAACGGCCACTGCTGCAACACGGAAAGGAGCGTGGCTTCCTCCGCGGCCCTGCTCTGCTGAACCTCCTGCAGCAGCCGAGCCATCTGCTGATGCAGATATTCTTCACGCTGCTGCATCCGCTCAGCCGCAGCCACATCGATCTGGTGATCGCGGTTCATCCCCTGCTGGATGGCCAGCAGAGTCAGGACGAGGGCGACTGCCGAAGCCATGGCCTGGAGGGGTGGGAGAAAAGGGGGCTGAGCAGGGCTGGGTGAGAGAGAGCACGGGGCTGGGGGAGCGGGGCAGGAGCCGCCTGGAGCCGGGGGCCGGTAGGAGAGGGGGTGAGGGAGGTGGGAGGGAGCAAGGGCAGGGTTTGCGAGCACTGCCCGGGTGGGAGCCACAGGCTGTGCCAGGAAAGTGTTGGGGCACTGGTGTCGACTGGCTTGAAGGGGCCGCAGGCCCTAGCTGGAGACAGCATGGGGCCCATCCTGGCCAAGCCACCCTGATGGCCAGCCCCTGGCTGGGCTGTGCCCCGTGAAAGGGCAAGGGACACCAGAGGAGAGTGTCCCGGGGCCCCATCCCTGCCACACAACAGTGTCCCACGGAGCCACGGGCACCCGGCACATCCCCAAAGCCTCTCTGGGCACCTGCCACCGCTGGGAGCCCCGAGCACCTCTGCTCCCTGCCCCGAGGGCGGTACCGTGCCCTGACCTGAGGGGCTCGGCTCTTGCTCCGCCTTAGAAACCCCCTGGCCATCTGCCCCATCCACCATCCAGCCCAGCCTTCCCCCGGCACGCTGCACTCACCGATCGCCCAAGGCAGACTGCAGTGGGGCTGCCTGGAGATGTCCCTGGGGACAGCTCCCATTGTGACTTGTCCTCTATGCTGTCACAGCCACCAGAGCAGCATCACCCAGACGGCAAGCCCCAGCCTTCCACCCCACCGCCCGACTCAGCGGGGCCCGGGCAACACACCGAGTACAGACCTGCCCGGCAGGAGCGAGCTCCCAGGGGCTCTTTGGATAAAGCGGGCAGATGCCCCCCAAAACCATAACAGACATGAAAACGGGGATGGCTCTTAGGCTTCTGGGCCACCTGGGCACACCGCTGGCTCATATTCAGCCAGCTGTCAACCAACACCCCCAGGTCCTTTTCTGCTGGGCAGCTCTCCAGCCTCTTTGGGCCCAGCCATCCAGTCAGGTTCAACAGTCAGCCACTAGCTAGTGATAAGATAACTTTCTTTAGAAGAGAGAGTACATTGTCAGAGGCTCAGGAAAGCCTCCAGGTCTTTAGAAATGGCAGGCCTGAACCACAGCTTACAAAAACCAGGAGGCTGTGAACAGTCCCAAGCTCATGCCTGGTCTCTCCAGGCAGGGTACAGACTCACCTGTGTGTTCCGACCCCCAGGTCACTCAGATTTCCAGCGCGACAACAGGCTGGGCACGGAGAGCAGAGCTGGCCCCTCATGTATTTTATTTTCTCCATGCCTCATATTTGCCATGATCAGGCACAACGGCATTTCTGCGCACCCAGCTGAGCTGTGGGAACGCTGCTGAGCCCATGACAGACCTTAGATGTACTCGGAGCCCTGATCCATTCTGGCAGTCAGCAACATGGAATGTGGTCAGGGGGTTGGATGGCCAGGCTGAAAGCAGGAGCTGGCTAAACATGGTGCATGTACATCCAAAATACTCTACAAGGAGTAGGTACCCCAGCCAAGCTGACATCCCACTGCAGAGCGATTAACTCTAACTCGGCAATTACACATCACAACAAAGAAGGGATAACACTCTCAACTCAGCAATGAGCAGACACATGTGAGCTACTTGTACCCATCCTGTTTCTTTAGCTTACTGTATAAAGTAGTTGTGTCTGTAGAAGTGGAGCCACTCTGGGACTCTGTTGCTTCATCCGAAGTCGCCAGTTTTCTGTCCTGTCTGTATGTAAAACCCAGAAGCTTCGACAAACACCACCTGGAATTTGAGCTTTGCTTCGGTGCACACCTCTTCTTCTCTTTTTCAGCAAATGAGACCCAGCAGCAAGAGGAGATGGTTTATGAAGAGGTGGCACATGCAGAAAAAACTTTCGCTAAGGGCTGAATCTGGGAGGGCAATTCCAGTGGCCTGCAGGTTTGGGTCTAACCTAGACAAACATTTCCCTGCTTCTTCCTCTTCCCGAGAGTTAAAGCCAAGAGGAGACATTGCTGCCAGACTGGGCAGTGGCTGGGAGCACCCGGGAAAGTGTCAGTGCATTGTCAGGTCTCTTCCAGACTTCATGGTCTTTCCAGCCTGCTAGCTGAGGGTCAGCAAAATGGCATTTTCAGCCAGAGAGTACTCTTTTGTCCCTGCTTTCCCCTAGACCAGAGACGGTCCAGAATAGCTGGAAGCACTCTACGGCACTGCCATGAACTGTTTCTTTTGAAGCTGTGGAGACATCTCGCACAGAGGTGATGCTGCAGCATAGCAGTAAGATGCTCTGGACAAATCCTGGCACCCTGGCTAGTGCAAGTTTGTCACTTCTTCACTTTTGGCAGAGGTGTCCCAGTGCCACAACCCAACAATGGAGCAGGGGGGAGAAATCAAGCTGGGAGAAATCAAGTCAGGAGAACTCAAGACTACCTTTCCCCGACTTAAAGCCAGCTCAGCCTCACAAGTCAGCAAAACCATGTCTATGTGCAGAAGAGCTGAATGGGCAGCAGAGGCTAGAACTAGTATCTTGCTCAAAAAATTATCTGCTAAGTGAAGTGTATTTCAAGGGAAGCAGGCTCTGGAAAGCCCTGACAGCCTGGTCCAGTGCTCCCTTGCCATGAAGACAGGCCAGCGCTGGACAGCAGGAGCAGCACAGTGATGGGGACACAGCTCTCCAGTGGGCTCTCTCAGCTCGGTCCTGCTGTGCCCACCCCACTGAGCAAGGTTCCCTGTGGCCAGGCCATAGACTTAAGAAACAGGAGACACAGGCCTACACTAAGCCCTCTCTGGAGAAGATCCTATTAGCCAGGAATAGGCCTGAGCCAAGAAACAGCCTTCGAAGAAGGGAGGAAAACCCACACAGGGAAGCCAGACCCATTGGCTGTATGCAGTACCAGCCAGCCAAGAGACAGGCACACAGACACTTGGAGCAACAGGAAGGCAATCCCATGCCAGTGCCAGAAGCTCTCCTTCTGCTTCGAACAGCCTCAGCTTGGCAGTGAGCCCCCAGGACCTGACCTCACTGCCGATGGGAACGGGCACCCCCAGCCTCTTGTGTCCCCCCAAACCATTCCCCTCCAGCAGGACAAGGAGCAAAAACACATGCTGCAGGCAAGAGTGGGTCTTCCTTAAGCAGTGGCGCAGGTACAGCCTCTTTAGCTCAGGTTTGTTAGGGTATTTGTGCTTGTCTGAGCCTGCTGGGCTCTCCCATGGGTTGAGCACTCTCCAGCTGCTTGCCTGTGCAGCACAGCACCCTGCTCCCACTGCTCCTCCCTGGAAAGCACCCCCGTCCACCAGCCCAGTCACTGCGTCCTGAGAGAGACGACAAGGAGCATCCTCCTCCAGCCAGGAGCCTCTGCCAGACACACTGGACACAACCGACCCTCTGACAGTGGAGTGCCCCAGCCCCCAGAGCTGGAGCAGGGGGAGCTCCCAGGAGCAGGGGATGTCCCGCTGCAGGTGACCCGCTCCCTGGGGCGGTGAGGCTGTCAGAGCAATGAGGGAGCCAGCTGTGAGTGCCTCTGTTGTGCTTACCCAGCTGTCCCTGTGGCCAGCCATGTAGAGAAGACTGTTGGCAGCTAGCACACAGGTAGCTGTGATGCCTTTGTCAGTGCCATCTTCCCAAGAGCAGCAAAACCTGACTTGCTAAAAGGGAAAAATATTTTTTTAGTTGTGCAGGGCCCCTGAAGCCGCTCCCCGAAACCCATCAGCTGGAGCAGAGGGCCAGTCTCCATTATGTCCCTTCCCTGTTCACTGTCACTCTGCAAGTCATCTTGGTCACCTGCCAGTGCCACAGGGGCCCCACGGGTGCCCCGAAGGCTGTGGTGTGTGTCACAGGGAGACGCCCCATCCTGCTCACAGCCCTGGGGCCTGCGGCAATGCCCCAGCAGCTGGTGGTGCTGGGGTCACCTCTCAGCGGGCACCCACGATGGGTGGCCCTGTGCCACCCGCCCAAACTGGTCTGACAGAAACCACAGGGACCACTGCCAGCTGCACATCATTGCTGCTGCGAGGCACGTGCAGGGGCCAGGCGCCTCCCACAGCCAGGGGCACCCTCCCTGCCCATGGGCTGCCCGACCTGGGACAGCACAGGGGAAAATGTGGTCCTTGTCCCTCACGGTGAAGGTGGAGAACAGCTGAGCTCGATGGTGCAGCTACAGGCTGGTCTGTGCCCGTGCTCACCCCACTACGGCCCCTCGCTCTCCTCAGGGTAAGCCTTCGGGACAGCATGCCTGCAACCGGGAGGGCCACGTTGGTCGCGTGCTAGTGGTCTGGCAGAGCTCGTCCCTTCTCCAGGGAGGGATAACGTCCTTTCATTGACCTATATACAAGTATTTGAGTCAGAACTTCAAAAACCAGGCAGCCTCAGCCTAGAGGTTCAGACCAGGAATGGATTTCAGTAGGCATTTTCTAGCCTTGACTTCCTCCCTAGAAAATGCACAGCCATCCGAATCTCTGGAATGGTGCTCGCTCCTCTTCATATCCCTTTGCTGCTCCAGGAGTAGAGAGCGGATTTGCGTGTCTCCTCTAGCTTTTTCCCTGCCTCTCACCAGTGCCGGAGCCCATGTTTTCCTGGGCTCACACGTGTGATGCCCTGCCAGCTCCCTCCACATGCTAGGGCACACTCTGCCTACAAGCAATGGCAGCGCTGCTGAAAAGCCTCCTGGCAAGGAACTGCACGTATCAGCGCCTGGTTTAGTCACTTCAAAACAATCTGGTTAGTAAGAGAGAGAGGAGGGAGGAAGACTGTACCCCAGGCAGAGATTGCACATGGAAATACCGATGAGATGACACTGTTCTCTGAGAAGTATTGGAACAACTGGAGGAGCCATAAAACACTGCAGTTGCCATCCGCATGACTGTATTGCATGGACAAAGAAAAGGCAGGCGTCTTATTGGAAGTCACATCTGATTCATATCTGTCTGGCCTGAATCAGTTCTGCTGCTGAGGAGAGACAGGTTGAACCCTGCCCACTAAAACAAAAGGAAAACGCATGAAGGAGAATGCAGCCGAGGCAGTTGCTGAGCCTGGGTGGGCAGCGGGCAGCCGGCAGCCCTGCTCCAGCAACACAGGCAGCAAGGAGCCACCTGTGCCCACCTCCTCCTCTTCCCCCTGCCCAGACCATGATCTGAGCACTGTGTGCTGCTAGCTCTTGGGCTGCAGCCTGCATTGCTGCTCTCCCAGGGCAAGACTGATCAAAAGATCAATGATTCAGCCAGGTTCTTGTGTTTTGGGGTACCTGACAAAGGCAATTGTTAGCTGCACCCTGCAGAGCAACCCATCTCTTACGCTATTCTGGGGCAAGTGGGCTTTGCAGGTAGAAATCTCATCTGATTAGCTGCAAGAGTTATCCTGTGAGTCAGTACTGACTGGTTAGGAAACTCTTCTCCAACTGAATGGAAGCCAAAAAATTCTGTAAAGCTTTGTTCCAGCCACATTTTTTGGATTAGTAGCCAGAAAACCCCAGCACATCAGGAAAAAAAACACTGGAAAACAAAACAGAAGATGGCTTTTGTGGTTTCCCTTTGCATTGGTGTGTTCAGGGGGAGAAGGGAAGGTTTCGCTCCCTCTCTGACAGTTGGGTTGCGGGAGGGGGGGGTGTCTCTGGAAAGCACATATTTTTAACTCACTTACTTAGAAAAAGAAAAAAAATCTCTGCTTAACGCCCAGACAAGAGGTGCTGGTACTAAGCCTCATTTTCAGGAAGGAAAACATGGCAAAATTCAGGAGAGATACATGCATGCAAAGGAAGCAGTATGAACGAGCCAGAAAAGCTGAATTCTATCCCATTCTCTCCTGATGGCTTGACAAGTTGCTTTCCCCCTCTCCTCTTCATCTTTTTTCCATCCTGTCTCCACACAGGATTAAAGGGACAACATTTGGGCCAGGATGGTCGTGAGCTATGTGTCTGATGCCCCCCACAACATGCAAGCACTGGATGATATTCAAGCCTCTGCAAGAGGGGTCCAGAGGAGCGGGATGCTGAACACAGGCTGCAGCTGCCAACTCCTCGCTGCAATGCCACAGTATCATGCAAAATTGTCAAATGCACATCACAACAGCTGTATTTCTTCCCCTGTAGGGAGGAAAACTCTGAGACGGGCCTGGGTGCACCCTGCATTTTATTTCTATTTAATCTAACTCTCCTGACAAAGGGACATCCTCTGGGGACAGGATCTCCTTTTACCAGGTGAGGCATAAACTTCAGCGGTACTCTGACCCTCTCCCAGGAAGAGAAATGGGGCCTGAAATATTTCAGGATCAGAAGAGCATTAGCATTTGCCAGCCAGACGTGGACAGATTAGTGACGTGACTTTCGCACTGTCACTGCAGGACTCCCAGCAGCTCTGAAGCCATTTCAGTGGCATGTCTCAGCCTGAAACACGTCGCTGCCAGCGCTCCCGGTGCAAGTCTGGGCTGGGTTCGCAGGCTAAAGGAAAAGGGTTTTTTCCACATTAAAGACTTTCTCTCTGTTGACAGTAATAAACAAGGGAAGAGAGGAGCTGATCCTGTTCCTGTGGGCCAGGTTACTCACATTTTGCAATGCTTGGGGCACATGCATGGAAGAGAATAAAAGACAGCATACAAACGTAAGAAAATCTGTCTGGGCCAGACTATCTTCCCATCTGTCCTGTCTCCAAGGGCAGCCAAGAGCAGGTGCCAGGGCAGAGCATAGGCATGGGGCAGGTAAGCAGCAATACCCACCAGAGCTCCCCCAAGGACACGACGGTATGCAATTCAGGGCCTCTACCTGGACCTCCCACACTGGGTTCAAAATCCAAGGCTGTGTCCTGCTGCAGCGGTCTGCTCCAGCCCCCTTGAACGCACCCCGATCCCCCCAGCCACAGCTGCTGGAGCCATCCCATCAGACATGTTTTCCAACCTGCTTGCCTCCACCCATCACTACCCATGGTCCTGTTGCTTAGCGCCAGTGATAAACAGGGCATATCCCCTTGGCCAGGTGCCTGCCCAAGGCATGCAGGATCAAGTTTTCTCCCAAAAACCTCTTCTGGCAGCCACTGAACAGCACCACTTGGTTTGTCCGGGCAGTGAGGCTATCCCTGTAGCAAAAGCACTCTTGCTTGATCAACGTCATCCTGCTAGGAAAATTGGCACCGCTCCGCCTGCCCTTTGGCGCAGATCTCTTCGCAATCCCCTTGCCTTGGCCCATGTCTCCCCCCACATTACAAAACCACTCAATCTTCAAGACAGTTTTAGCTCATTGCTGAACAAATGGCAGGTTTCTTGCCTGGGTTTGTCTAGCCACTTCTCCCCAGGGGCAGAGCTCCTTGCCCCTGGCTCCAGCTAGCTCCACATCTTTTTGCATCCAGTGCCAGTTTTCCTTTTGCTCTGGCAGATAATCTCAGTCATTGCAACCCATACTCGGTTTCTCATGAGCCCTTTCTCCAGCCCCTCTGATTTTCCAGCATCCCCTTCCAGCTGTCTGTGAGCTGAGAGAAAATCAGCTCCTCCCCACTGCACCCCACCCCACAAGATGCCTCTTTTTAAGCTGCTGTCTAATGCTTCCAGCCCACCCCACTGGGGACTGCAGGCTCCCAGGCACTTTAATTGAGGACAGTAGAGGTCTTTGGCAGAAGGAGATGCCCTGCCCTCCTCCCCATCCCCAGCTGGGTTCCTGCCCTGTGCCTCTGAGTGCACTTGGACTGCAGCAGCAGGTCAGATCCAGGACCCAGTCCTGCTCCTATACCCAGCCTGGTGGGATCACAGGGCTGACTAAAGCGACAGCAGAGTCAGGAACCTTAAACCTGGACAAATCATTTGCAGGGGACTAAAGTGAGATGAGCAGCCAGCCCCGCGCAGCAGCAACCGCCACCATGCTCCATCAGCAAAGCCAGGAGCAGGGCTGCCCACAGCAGGGGAGCTGATCGCAGCCTGGCCAAAGGGGCAGTGGTGGGGGCCAGGGCCCCCAGAGGGACAGGCAGGCTCAGCTGAAACGCCGATGAACGGCTGAGCGCAGTTTCCACCACATCCTGCCTTCACCCTTCCAGTACCCCTGCAGGAAACAGCCCCAGCGGCCCTCGCCCACGGCCCGCAGGACGGCATCCCCCAGGCCAGTGCGTGGCGGGACGAGCCCCAACAGCTGCCCATGCCACCCGTCTGGAGAGCCCCGCAGCGCGTACAACCATGCGTTGAGCCCTGCCAAGGAGAGTGGATGCCAAACCTGAATTACCAGCCCAGAGAGTGGCTGTGGATCCCGGGAGCTCCTGTGATTTGCGGCAGGTTTTTCAGGTCCCCGCCTGTCACACACACACGCAGATACTTAAGCAGTCACCCAAGGACCTGCGGGGTTCTTGTTTTACACAATTCTGGTCCCTGCCAGCCTCAGGTAAGCACAGGCTTTGAGCTGGGGGTGCTGGGGTGGATTTGCAGTTGGGGATCGGGGGGGGGGGGGGGGGGAGGTGGAGGGAGGAGCTGACCTGCGCCTACTGATGCTGGGGAGGTTGGAGCAGCACCCAGCAGGGCTGTGGTGGGAACGCTTCATGCCTGGGGCAGGGAGAGGGGCACACGGGGAAGCAGGGAGCCCAGGCTGCGGGTACCACGGGGACCTGCCTCTGCTTCAGCAGCTGCTGTGCTCTTGTTTGCTTTGTTCCCATCTGATATTATCTTCTAAAAGGCTGAACGGGTCATTTACAGGATGCATGACAGGTGGTTTTTCCTTATTTATGGCAGGGTCTGGTTTATTTTTAAAGCCTCTGTCCCACCTTATCCTGTGCGCCATGCCGGCTGATGTTATCCGCAGCCACCCCACAGCAGGAGTCCGAGCAAAGCTCAGGGCAGGACATGGCTCTGCAGCGGAGCAAGGGAGGGTAGGAGGTCTCGTTTGCATTGAGAACTGCTATTTTGATCCCTGCAGTGGCAGGAAATAGCTGGAAGCTAAAACCAGGCGCAGATGCCTCCAGTCGCATCCCAGCCGTGACAGTGCACTGGGGAAGGGGTCAGGAAGCCCAGCGGGGGCTATGGGGCCCCATCAGCTCGGCAGGAGCTACCACTCAGAGAGTTCTCCAGGGGCTTCGGGTGCAGTAAATCGTTAGAAAGCTGCACAGCCGGCCAGCTATTGTGTCTGCCGTTCAAAACAGCAAAGCTGAGCAGAGATCATGTCTTTTCTGGAAAAGTGGCTGCTTTCTGCCAGGATAGTAAATGCTGACTGCACTAGCAGTGCTGGGCAGGCATGCCGGGAGACAGAGGGATGTCCTCTCCCATCTCAGGCCAGAGCTGGGAGCCCTGCTAGTAACCCCAGGATGTCTCTGGGGAGCTGGGTGCAACCAGAGGACACGGGCAGTATAACTGTGGAGGGAGGTCTCTCTCCACCCCACTGCTCCTACCTCACATCTAGGTCAGGTCACTCAGGGCCTTGTCCAGCTGATTTTTAGAGATCACCGAGGATGGAGGTGCCTTCACTTCTCTGGTCCCTGTCCCCATGTTGGACCCCCTGCACTATGAAGATTTTTTCCCAAATATCTAATAAGACTTTCTCTTGCTGCAACTTGTGTCCATCAGCCATTGGCTTTTGCCTGCTCACTCCAAAATGGCCCTGGAGGTGCACTTAAATGCCCCATCAGCCACACTAAGAGCACCAGGTGCTGCCTGCACAGCCTCCACATAGATGGCAATGCTGGCTGGAGCCGCCAGCAGGCCAGGCAACCGATGAACCCCTTGCAAGCTTCAGCTGGTGGCTGCTCTCACATTGCTCCACCTAAAACCAAGACAGTTAGTCAGAGCCAAGTGTGAATCCCCCAGGGCTCTTTAGCTTGACACGTAGGACAGAGCAGGTGTCACCGGGGCTGTGGTTTCACTGTGACAGTGCATCTGGCACTGTCACTTCTGCCTGGGTGAGTAATCCCCTGCCACCGAACTCTTGCCCCTCTGCTGCCCAGGGCATGGGACTGCTCACGGAGATGAATGACGACTTCAGCCCCCAAGCCTTTCTGAAAGCCGAATAGATAGGTTACATCCTTTGCACTGAAAAAGCCATTTTTTTCCAATGCCTGCAAAAATTTCAGCAGAAAAAAACAGTGAGCAGTGGTGCTTTTCAGCAGCCAAGCAAACCAGTTGTGATTCTCCGTATTTCTGCTAGGCTTAAAGAAATGTAAGCAAGAAAATCACCTCTCCTGTAAAGGGAAGAGGTCCTGTGCAGCCTGAAGGCCAGGCTCTAGGCCTCGGCTTAAACGGGGCTCCATTTACGTAGTGGGTAGGTGAGCAGTGGTCCAGATATGGCCAATCAGGACATTTAGGGACTCCTGGTGCCCTCAGGTCCCATCATATACCCCCAATTTTTAGCACCCAAGAGGTGCCAAGTGCTGGGTGCCACGTGCTACGCAGGGCCACGTGGCTCCTGAAAACCTCCGGGGCCCAGTGGAGCAATGTGGGGAGACCTGCAGAGCCCTCCAGGACCCCCAGGGTTTTGACCTTTTCCTGAAAGCCATCTCACAACCTTGAGAGGTAGGAACTGTTCTCCCTCTGGAGCAAGGGTAGAGGGGAGACAAGGTAAAACCATCAGGCGTCACGTCCTGCGTGCTGGGGCACCCTGAGCTGCCAGCAGGTAGAAGATACTGTATCCTACGGGGAAACGCCTCAGGAACCTGGAGATTATCAGAAATAGAAACAGCTGTGAAGATGAAACATGAAAGTTGAAGCACGTGTTCCCTATGCAAATCAATGCACACACATCAATGTACATTAATGCAGCAGGCTGTAAACAATGATTTATAAACCTCTGGGGCGTGTTGCTGCTGGTGGCCCAGGCTAGATGCATGATCTAGAGGTGATGAGGGGCCCTGGGGTGACTGGGATTTCTAGGAGAAGGGCAGGTGGCTCAGAGTTGACCTGGGATGCTGATCAAGGAGGGGAGGAACGATTTGTGGCCTGAGCCTGGCCTCATCGGCACTTGGACTTCATGGACATCCCAGCAGCCACAGTGCTGGCGTCTGAGGGATCTCCTTCTCCCCCTGCATTGCTTCTGGAGGTCTCCAAATGCCCAAGGTAGATAAGCAGCATTCACCTGGCCCCCACCAGCTCACACGGATGAGGGACTGAACTTTGTCCGCCCCCTTCCTATATGGACACCTCCGAACTGAGCCAACACCAGGAAAGCCCAGGCAGTGCTGCTGCACAGCCATGGCTGCAACACTCTGCAGACAAGGCCAGCTTGGCTTGCAGCACCTGGGGCTAAAGATGGTCTTTCCCCAGTCCATCCAGGGTGGTGGATGATGCCATCTACCAGCATACTCCATCACACTCAGATATCCTCCGGCCTTACGCAACCACTGTGTTACAACCAGTGTTCACCAAGTGACTCAAGCAGAGCGGGCTGTTTCACAACCAGCCCCGGTCTATTTATGAGCCCCTGCTCAAATGCCAAAAGACCCTTTTATTAGTCAAAGCAACCTCCTGCAGACAAGGCTCAGTGGGGTCTTTGCTTTTTGAGGTAAAGCTCAAAGAAGAGGATCTCTCCGGCGTCTCATGGATAGGAGAGCTGGCTCTCTGCAAGCTGCAAGGCAGTTTTGGAGCTGAGCCCCATCCCAGCAGTGCTGTCAGCAAGTGAGAGCCCTGGGGCATTCAGTACACCCCAGGGTACCGAGTGGGCTAAGGTGAATTATCCGTCAACCAGGAAAGCAGTTGGGTTTAAAGCTATGCAGTAGGGGTGCAGCATGATGGAGGTGCCTGGCTTACATCCCAGAGCCAAAGGGAAGGAGAAGCTGGACTGCAAGGTGGAGGCAGGGCAGGCCTGCAGGCGAGGAGGGGAACAGATGGCCCAGAGGGGTCCCATGGCAGGCCAAGGGCTCCTGACAGCACCGGAGAGCTAGCAACACCAACCAGCCCGCCTGACAGAGATGGGCCAGGCAACTCGGACACCAAGAGAGCAGATCAAGAAAGGCCGCATTTTTGCATCCAGCTCCTCCCCCGCCAACACCCCACAGCTTGGTTTCGGAAACACCGAGATGATTCAGTGTCAAGGGACTTCTGCGTGCTTTGTGGGGGCAACGCCTCGTGTTTTAGTTGACTGAATTGGCAGGCTTGACCCTCTGCCACAGGGGAGCAAACTTGGAGCCCTGCAGAAGAGAGGTGTGGGACTTACCCAAGGTGTACTTACTTGTTTTGCTTGTGCTTTTGTGCCAAGTCTGCCAGAGATTCGTGCAAAGCACAAGTGGGACAAACGTTACCTGGCGGAGAATGTGGGCTTCTTGCTTCTGCCATTGCAGGGAGCACCTAGCACTGATCACAGCCGAAGACAGTGAGCGCTTGGGCAATGGACATGCATGGGGTATGGTGCTCCGAGGACTGACCCTTTACTTATACACCAAAAAACAAACAAACAAACAGTTCAGCCATGCTTGGGAACAACATAACTGTTTATGCCTATGTGTGATAACAAAAAATATTAATAAAAACAAAGCAGCTCAACTGCTCATCGCCAGCTTTGTGTGATGTCTGGCCATGCTGCTAGGAGGAGGAACAGGGCGTTGATCAGGAGGGAAAGTGGGGTGATTGCTGGGTCCAAGCCCACGCTCCCAAAAGATCCTGCTTCCTCTGGTTTGTGATTCCCCTGCACAAACTTTATGGTATGATTTTTGGGTTGTCCTATTCAGGGACAGGAGTTGGACTCGATGATCCTTGTGGGTCCCTTCCAACTCAGGATATTCTATGATTCTAAACTTGCCTGGTAGCTGGGGAGAAGAAAAAAAAAACAAACCAAAATACCACTAGGCTGGATGCCATATACTGTTCCCTCACCCAGAGAATAAATGGTGTTTTTTAATTAATGTCTTTAAACTAACCCCCCCAACATGCCTGTTGCTGTGACATCACTCCCAAGTGACGCCCAGGCCTAAATACGGCTGTAAACAGGAATCGTCCCCACGGGAGTCACGCTGGCTATAAATACAGCAGCAGGGGAGTGCTGAGCAGAGGACAGGCTGCAGTTTCCTGCCAGCTAAGGATGGTGAGGCAGCTCAGCTGGGCGCTGCTGGCGCGTGGTCGCCACAGTGGGGAAACTGAGGCAGGAGTTTCTGGGGGGCTGGGGCTCCCGGCTGAGCTCCCCGGCGTGCCTTTGGGAAGGGAGTTGTACCCTGCCGTGGCCAGAGGCCACTGAGGAGAGGGAGCTGGGGGGGATGGGGATGGCAAACCTGGGGCTCAGCAAGTGTGGCCCCACTGGCCACTCCCAGCTTGGGCAATGACGATGGCCCCTCTCTGCAGTGCCTGGCCCCATAGCCCTGCCCCAGGAGGAGATGGCCACAGAGAAGCCAGTGACTCCCACTGAGGAGCAGCTGGAGATCCTGGAATACAACTTCTGCAAGGTGAACAAGCATCCTGACCCCACCACGCTGTGCCTCATTGCGGCTGAGACTGGGCTCTCTGAGGAGCAGACCCTGGTGAGTGTGCGCCCCTTGCCTCTGCCTTGGCACCAGCCCTGCTCCCCCTGCATGCCCCTGTGCCCCACACACTCCCCCCACCTCTCCTGCCTGTCCTGTCCCTGGCTCTCTATCATACCCCCTGCACCCTTCTGTCTGCCCACATGCTTCCTACTGCACCACCTGCACCCCTCTGTGCCCCATACGCTCCCTACTTACATTCTCTGCACCACTCTGCACCCCGCATACTCCTTACTGCACCCACAAATCTCCTCTGTGCCTCTGCAACCCCCAGTGCATCCCCAACCCCACACTGCACCCACAGAGTGCTGCACCACCGCACCTCCCTGTACCCCACATCCTCCCTGCACCCCGTATGTTCCTACCCCTGCATCCCCAAAGCCCCTTCCCCTGTAATCGCAGCCCCTTCATCCCACAGCCGCGGCCTCCTGCATAGCAGCCCTGTGCCCCACTGGGATCCTTGCACCCCCCCTGCCTGGGAGCCCCATCCCCAGCCTGGGCTCGGAGACTAGGCTAGTGCTTCTCGCAGCCAGAATGAGGGCACACACCGAGGGTCACTGGCTGGCTGTGGAGCCCTGAATACACAGCCTGTGCATGCTGTCCTTTCCTTCCAACCATTTCTAATAGTCTTGGATGTCCAAACCACTGTTGGCTTTATGGTCTGAAGAAACTACAGTCATTTATAAACAGATACAGGATAGATGCAACTCCTGCAGATGTTCTGTGGGACATGCTGTGGATGAAAAGCTGGACATGAGCCACCAATGTGCCCTTGCAGCCCAGAAAGCCAACCGTATCCTGGGCTGCATCAAAAGAAGTGTGGCCAGCAGGTCGAGGGAGGTGATTCTGCCCCTCTACTCTGCTCTTGTGAGACCCCACCTGGAGAACTGCATCCAGCTCTGGGGTCCTCAGCACAGGGAAGACATGGACCTGTTGGAGTGGGTCCAGAGGAGGGCCACAAAAATGATCAGAGGGATGGAACACCTCTCCTGTGAGGAAACGCTGAGAGAGTTGGTGCTGTTTAGGCTGGAGAAGAGAAGGCTCTGGGGAGACCTTATTGCAGCCTTTCAATATTTAAAGGGGGCTTATAAGAAAGATGAGGAAGACTTTTTAGTAGGGCCTGTTGCGATAGGACAAGGGGTGACGGTTTTAAACTAAAAGAGGGTAGGCTAGATACAATGAAGAAATTTTTTACTATGAGGGCAGTGAAACACTGGAACAGGTTGCCCAGAGAGGTGGTAGATGCCCCATCCCTGGAAACATTCAAGGTCAGCGTGGATGGGGCTCTGACCAACCTGATCTAGTTGAAGATGTCCCTGCTCATTCCAGGGGGGTTGGACTAGGTGGCCTTTAAAGGTCCCTTCCAACCCAAACCATTCTATGATGCTATGATTCTGCGCTCAGGCTGTGCACACTCCCCCTCACTGCAATTAGCTAGTTCAGCATCCCCAAGCCCCAGTGCTGGACAAGTCTGTCAGCCTCTCCAGGAGACATAGAGGCCTCTGAATGTCCCTCCCCAGGGACAGGCTGCCACTGTCTGGGACTTCCACCAAGCCCTGTGCTCCATCTGGCTACCTGCAGGCTACCCTGGACTTCAGAAGCAAACGGCTCGTTCCCAATTCCTTCAGGTTGCAGTGCAGCTGTTTTTGATGCAGGTGTTTTATAAGCTACTAGACCCATAGCAGCATTGATGGGTATAGAAAATTCAACCCACTGAAAAGTTGGCAGGATTTTGCAGAGAGCTGCCAAGCCTGGCTCTCCCTGGTCAAAGCCAAAGGGATGAGAGCCGAGCAGGCAATGCCAGCATTTAGCCTGCCCCGGGGAAGGATGCTGCTATAACATCCATTGCACTGATAGTCCTTGGCTGGAGTGGAAAAGGAGACCCCTCCTCTGCTGTGCTTCGGTGACAGGTGGGTACCACGTTGCACTGCTTGTTTGAGGCAGAAAGGAGACAGTACCCCTGAAATACTTTTTCCTCCTTAGAACTGGCACCGGTTCATTTTTTTTTCCTAAAGCAAGTGTAAACACAGGCCATATATGCCCAGGACACCTCTGGAGATGTCTTAAAATCTTCCCTGATAGTCATCTTTTTCCATGAATCCAGGGTGCTCCTAGAAATCTAGAGATGAAGGTCATCTTAGGGACAGGATCGAGACTGGGATGGCGAGGTGCAAAGTGCCCGCATTGCATATGACACAGAGAATCATCCCTCCTGACGTCTGGAGTGCTTCATTGGCTAGACATAGCAGCCATTTTAATAAAAAATTTAGTAAAGATGAGACGCAAAGAGGTACTGAGTCAACAGGAGATGATGGTTTATGATAGGAAGTGAAATTTTTGGGAGGAGGCTAGGCAGGCAATCATCTGACTGGATGTGGTCCAAGGCAGCGCTAGTGCGAGAGCCACTTGTAGAGAGCACCGTGGTTGTATCATTACGGACCACAATAGCTTCAAAAATAGCCATGAACAAATATAGCAACAAAATGAGCAGCAACAAAGCAAGTCTCAGGCACGTTCCCAAACAAAAGGCTGAGCTGTGCTTCCGGCACGCATGAGTTATCTCTCTCTTCTTACAGAGGTAGCGTGGCTTTGTCCAGCCGCGTTTTATCTAACATTTGAAATTGCAGCTGTGTTGAAGTGGCATCAGCAGCTCTGGGAGTTGGCTCAGAGATGCTAAGTTACTACAGAATAATGCAGCCATGCATATTGTTTGAAGACTAAGATAATTTTTAACCCATTTTAAATCTATTTGTTGTTAAATTTGCTGAGAGCCACTGTGTTGTCCCTCTCATCCTTTCTGAAGCAGGTCAGCTTTTGATTCCTGTCATTTTTGGACCTGCAGTGATTGTTTCACTGCTCCAGCCCTTTAAACAGACACCGTCCAGCAGCTCCTTAGCCAATCTCTTACTCTGTTTGCAAGAAAAACTTGGACTCACAGCAATAAAACGAGGACTCACCCATGCCGTCAAGGTCTGAAGCAAGCAAGAGAAATGAGTTTGAAAGAGGTGCACACGTAGGTAACAAGACCGTTTGGTCAAGAGCGGCTGTCCTGCTGCCTGTACTGCCTGGGAACAGCGCAGCAGCACCTTGCTACGAGATAGCGGTGCCATGAGCTTCCCTCGCCTGGTCCCACGTGCTGACCACATCTGCACCTTCAGTGAAGTTATTTGGAGGGTTCGCTCAGCCCAGTGCCCTCAATCTCTCTTTTGTTTTGTTTTTTTTTCTCCAGAAATGGTTCAAGCAGCGCCTGGCAGAGTGGAGGAAGTCTGAAGGGCTGCCCTCAGAAAGCGGGTCTGTCAGGGACTAGAGGATGCTGCTCCGATCCCCATGCCTGCTGTAAATGATGGTGAAGCTCTTCAGAGTGGGTTTCCTTGGGATTCTGTTGCAATAAGTTTTAGATACAAAGTAATACCCTGCTATTTAACATAATTCTTATTTAAAGTGTACATAATCAGGAAAAAAATATTATATATATGTGTATACAGCTTCTGACGGCTGCATAACCTGTCTAGTGGTTCCTATCCATCAACAGCGGCTGCCCAGGGCAAAACAATCTCATGCCCTTGTCCCAGGCTTGCAGAAAAGCTGCCATGAAAGGTTCAAATACAGAAGGGGAAGAAAGATTTCATTTCTTTGTGATCCCCAGAGGCAAAATATGTGTGCTAGCTCTAATATACAGATCATCCAGAGAGGAGGGCACCTGGAAAACCAGATGTGTTGTTCAGGTGATCTTGGTTAGCTCAAGATGCCTGAGTCAGCTCTGGATATTGGCAAACTGAGTGCCTACACCGTAATGAAACCAAGCCAAGCCCCCTTGAATGCATTTCTCACATTCTGTTAAAGGTCACCAAAGGAAAAGAACTGGTCTTTTTTTTTTTTTTTTCCCACCGCATTAATAAAAAACCCAAACTTTTTGATGAGAGGAGCTGTGTTATGTCCATGCTTGTGATCCCTGCCCCAGTGGCAGGAGGCAGACTCCTCTGGGAGGGCAACACTTCTCCAAGGCAGCCTCAGTGCGCACCGTGCACCTCTTCCAGGGCACCCACGGGTCCACCCCTGGCAGCCCACACAGCCCCACACACCCCCAAGCCCCGAGGTGGCAGAGGCTGGTGGTGCTGGGGTTACCCCGCAGGGCTGGGGGGGCAGACCCCAGCCTCCATTCTCAAGCCTGAGGGATGCAGCTGCACTGGGGTTCTTGCACAAAGCCCAAACTCTCATCCATCCTGGCACAGGACAATGCAGGGGCTAAAAAATAACCAGCACCGTTGCCCAGTGACCTTACCTTGTTCAAAAGGGTCCAAAAATCCTCTGCTTAGTGGATTATTGAATCAATTAGTGGATCCTCTGATTAATCCTCTTCTGGTTTGTGGTCACCTGCCTCTACTCCTTTGGAAGGAGAATCAGCTTAACACAGGGAAGATTAAGATACACTGGCACTGAAACTGCCACATGCTTTCATTTATGGCTTTTGTCCCTTGCTGGAGAGCATCTCTCTTGCCTCAGTATCTCCAGCCCATCGCCAGTGGTTAGGTTGCCAGTGCAAAGCACCAAACTCGTAGGAAACAGATAAAAGCAGTCTCCCTGTGCCATGTCCTACACAGGCTGTGTTGTTCCCCTGCAATCCAGCTGCCAAACTGACTCACCCTCAGACCCGACTGGAGCTCAGAGTTTGTTCTGCAGAGTCTAGCACCAATATCTGTTTTCTTCTTAGCCTTAACAACATGCCTTCTCCCTTACACTGAGGGGAACTCCGCTTTTTTGAGTCAGGCTCCAAAAATCCCAATCAGAGCTGCGTTATTTTGCCCAGGGTCACGCAACAGAATATCTGAACCTCACAGATTTAACCCACCTGTGTAACTTGTATCAAAGATGCATGCAAAGCAAAAGGCTGGGTCTGCCCATTCTCCAGGCATTTGACAAAACGAGCCCCAAATCCAAGCCAACTCAATGCACATGCCACCCCAGCATTTCCAAAGTCTGTACTAAAGCTTTGGACCTTATCAAATCCAGCCCTGGATCTGGAATTTTGCAGCCTTTTGTGTTTCTACTTCTGTCACAAGCACAAAACTTTGAGTGTCACCAAGAAGATCTCTAAACTTTAGCAAAAATTTTGAAACCCAAGGTCAGGAGTCGTGTTGCATCAACCTACTGCCCGCCATCAGCTTTGGTTGCCACACTTATTTATGTGAAAGAACAGTTCCCGTGCTGGCTTCCCCCAACAGTTCTTTCATTACTTCTTTAACTATTACAGCAAAAAAAATAAGAAGAGTGATAAACTCCAGACATAACCCATCCTGGGGAGAGAGGCTTCCCACATTAGGTCAAATTCTGCTCACTTCCCCTGGAGACTATTTTGTTCTTAAAGAATGACCATTTTATTTAACTCCCCAGATAAGCCCAGTAAAAGCAGCTGCTCCTAAGAAAATATTCCTGCTGGGTGCTGCCTCTGCGCTGTGTTCAAGCAGGTTTTCCAGCTGCAGCACAGCCCAAAGAGGGTGATGTTGCAAGGAGTGATGGGGGCAGCTGGCACGAGCAGCGGGCTGTGTTTCTGAGGGAGCTCAGCGCTTAATCGGACGAGCCAGGTCTAGGATCCGAGCAGAACAAGTTGCCTTCTTAGCAGTCTCCTTCACTGTGAACGCGTCTGGGTTGAGTTGAACCGAGCCCATAGGAGGCCTGGGGGAGCGAGGACAGAGCCAGTCAATTCCAACTGGAGCAGGGCCAGCTCTCAGGGCTGCCTGCCAGCTGAGACACCTCCACCTGAGCCCTGCCCTGCCAAGGGAGGACAAAAGCAGTCATGCCTCCGCTGCTGCTGCCAGGACACTACTGAGAGGGGTGCCCCATCGCCCACTGAAGCTGTCACAGCCGCTACAGCCAGGCATTCCCTCACCCTCTGTGAAACATCCTACCCGGCATTTCCTGCAGCCCAGGCTGAGGCCGGCTGCATCGCGCTGGGTGACATGAATGTGCTGCACTGTGCCATCTGTCAGCTGGTTGCTTTTTAGTTAATAATCAAGAAGTCCCAACCAGTAATTCCTACTGGAATTAGAAAGTTCCTATTTCTTCTCTTTTGGTTCTCCTTCCACCTCAAAAATGCTTTTTAAACCACAATCCATGCAGCATTAGCACATCCAGCCATATAAAATCCATGCATTTTGAAAGTGGAAGAGCAGTGGCTTAATCACACTGGCCAAACCCAAATCAACAAAGTGCCATGGCCTGCACAAAACGGGCTGACAGCGGATCATTTCCAGGTGGCAGGGAAGCAGCACCTACCTTTTGCAAGGCTGGGCCAGTTCCACAAGCCTTGGTGTGGCCACTGCATGCTTTGCAGCCTTTGTCACTGGCCACTCAGCATCCCGCAGGGGCACATAGTCAGGGTGCAATCTTTTTGCTCGAGCCAGCTCCAGGGTCCGAGGGCTTGCAGTTGCCTTCTGAGCCAACTTGGAAACCTGTGGAAGAATGGGGAGGAAGGTCCTTACAGGTGCGCCTGGCATTCAAGGGTGACCAGCCTGCAACTCAGTGTAGCCAGGTTCACAGCCACTGACCACACACCGATGGGAAATGATCCTGTCCACAGTTGTGTCTGGCACCAGACAAGCTGTGGAAGGAGAAATCACTGCCTGGCCAGTCCCACAACCTGCCTTCCAACCTCCTCTTACTCATAGCCCGTTGTCCAACCCATCCCCCAGCACTGGAGATCCCAATTAGATACTTGTCCATCTCTCCCCATCCCCACAACTGCGGGCTAGGCACAGAGCTGCCCTTCTCCAGGGATGTCTGCTGGGACATCCATGCTCTGGATGGAGGACGAGTCCTGCTCTCCAGCCCAGGAAGCAACGACGTCAGCCTCACAGACAGCAGCACATCCAGGGCTGCCACGAAGAGAGCCACCAGCGACTGGGCACCCAGCACCCTCCCCTCTGCCTGGCGTCCCTGCCACGGCGTGGTCCCGGGTGACGCTGCCTTACCGGACGGATGACAGATTCAGGAAAGCTGTGCTCATAGCAGCAGGTCACCTCCCTGACCCGGGGCTCTGCGAGACGCTGTAAGCGTGAGGATGCTCTGGCCGAGGTTGCGGCATTTGTAACCTGTGTTGGCACCTACATGGGTTCAGAATGGGGGAGGGATGTGCAGACACGGAGCTCGTCCACAGCAGCCCACAGGGGACACGCCCCTGCTCCAAAAGGATGAGCACCCAGCACCCTTCCTCTACAGACATGGTCACAAGAAGGAGCATTCTTACTTTCGCAGCACCCGTTATTTTTCTTGCACCCGAACTACAAGGTAATTTTGGTGCTATTGGGATCTGTACATCTTAGCCAACATTACTTTTTTCCCCAACTGTCGCCCACTCATAGCCAGGAGAGGAATACCTGTAATGAGAGCCTGTGTAGCCAGGTAAAAGTGCAGAGACATTTCTTCCAGAGTAATGTTTTTCATATTCCTCTTCCTGGCTGAATCAAATAATTTCCTTGCTAAGGAGAGATGCTCAGATTTCAGGGTAGAAGTGCTGGTGCAGTTAACTGCATTCCTACAGCAAAAGTGACTCCTGCTCCAGCATGGGACTTCTTCCCCTATTTTTCACAGGGTTACTGACGCCAAGGCCCACTCCAGCAGAGCCTCCCTTATTTCCCAGCCCAGAGACTGCAGCCAGAAAACTTAGCCTTTGCCATGGAAATGACTGTAATCTGAGATTGCCCCAAGCCCTTTCACCCCTGCCAAAGCAATGACCCGCCTAAAAGGAGCAAGTTCAGAAATACATCTCTAAATTAGGCTTCTGGTAAAACACTGTTAAAATATACATAGTGTTTGCAGGCTCATCCCCCCTATATACACAGATAGGAGCACAGCTGCCCGACTATAAAGATGACTGTACTCCCTAGGAGCCAAACAGGCCATTCCCATCAGGTTTCTCCACTTTCCCAGGCTGCTTTATCAGGGGATGCAGCCCAGATTCCTCCCTTGGCTCTCCTGCTATTCTAGGCTGCTCCAGCCTGGCTGTTTTCTGTCTTTCAGCAGGGAGATGTTCAAAGACAGCATCTTGCTCTGAAAAGGCAGTTTCTCTCAGTATCTCAAACCCCAGCAGAACCAGACAGCTTCTCGCCTCCATAGCACACACTGGGCACATCCAGGAGCGGGACACGGTGTAAAACCTCAGGACAGTTTGCTACATCACTGTCCCCCTCCAAATATCACTCAACCACCTCCTCACCTCTCTGGCCAGCAGGAACTCTGGGTGCAGCACCTTTGGCCGTGCAAGCTCCAGGATCCGTGGGGAGGCCTTATAGGTCAGTGCAGCTGGCGACACGGGCCACTCAGGGGACTGGCGAGGTCTGGAAGCAGAGAGTCGTGGCACTGCCACTCACAGATATTCCCCCACACCGGTTAAACCAGGCTGCAGCTGGGATGTTTAAGCCTCATATTTGCCACAGTAGAAGGCAGCTTTGTCTTGTGGCCATTTCCAGTGTAGAACCCAGTCATGCCATGAGTCCAGAGGTCCTAATCCCAGCAGAATCCCTACTCTGCATTTTGCCCTCTCTTGTACCCATCCTCTCTTCCCGTATGTAATATTTTGAAGCTGCACTGATGCTACAAGACCCAAGGGCCTACCTATAGCACCCTGCAAGCTTTCTGACCTCTCACCTTTGCTGCAGGTAAGCAGCGTGGTATTTTTTAGGTTCAGACAGCTTGAGCAGCCGATCAGAAGGGAAGCCAAAATCCACTAGCGGGGGACGCTCCCAGATCGTTGATTCCTGTCCGCAGCTGTACAAGAAGAGGGACCTTGAGGAACAGCACAGAAGAGTCAGTAAAAGGCAACTGACAGAGAACATGATCCTGGCAGATGGTAACCTAAGTCTGGTTAAACATCCATGCCTGCTGGATGTATAAAAGTTGGCACTGGTGCACATGGAAAAGCCATGGGCATTTACACTTGAGATTTCCTGACTTTAAAGGTAAATGCTGTTTGCATATGCAGAGTCCTCTTTTAAGCACCCTAAGTGCATTGCTTTCAAAGTCTAAGCCTTTCCCTGGACCATTTCAAGAAGCCACTCCACAACACAAACGTGGCAGCATCTCTGTTGTTCAGCTCTGCCAATTTAGAAACCTCTTTGTTGCAGTGCCTGGCTGGGCTGCATCAGCCCCAATACAGACAGGGAACACTCTAGGAACAGACAGTCCCTCTGTACGCACAGGTGTGATACACACGTTTCCATCAAGGCGTGCACGCATGCACATGATGTCTCTGCTTCCAAGCCCAAGCAGAGCTGTTGGTTTGGCTTTTTTTTTTGTTACAGCAGAGGAACACACCCCCATGAGCTTGGAAACTGAGACTGGCTCCTATGGCAGCTGATCCAAACCCAGAGCTCTGATCAGACCAACAACCACCACGTGTTGCAGAAGCCCTTCCCACAGCCAGGAAGCAGGTATGAGGAAATAAAAGGGCACCAAAACTTAGCACCCCCCAGTTCCTCCTCATTTTGGAAGTCAAGCACTCAGGATCACTATGCTCCTCTCATAGCACTTTCTTCCCTGCTACAGACAGCCCCTGTTCCAAGCATCAGTACAGCCTGGTGGGTCTCAGTGGCATGGAGCCACCTGTGAGGCAGTGGTGGCAGGAGAGGAGATGGCATCTCCCCTTCCCCTGGGAGCCAGCACACACTCTGAGTAGAGAGCACCATCTGAGCTACCTCCTTCCCCAGAATGTGCTACCACATCACTGACCTGCACTGGTGCTTGCCAAAATCTTGCTTGGGCTTGGCCAGTGCCACTGTTCTTGGGGATGGTCGAGCTGTCACAGCACCCCGTGAGAGGGTCCAGATCATCTCTTGGTTTCCCCACACGAGCCTAGCAAGAACAGCAAGGGTGTGAAATTTTAGACACAGGCACAAGTGTGAAATGCGCTTGCTGGGGCTATCCTTCCCTGCCTAGGATGGGACACACACACACACACACAGTCCCTATGGCTCCCCACAGCTGCACAGTGCCGCTGCTGTCCCCTGAGCACTCACCTTCTCTGGCACTGTATTTCCTAACACTGTCCAGGTGGTTGTTGTCAACTCAAAAAGAAAAGAGCCTTCAAGTGATGAGTCTGGTTTTACAGTTCCCAGTGGACGTGCAGAAAGGGTTGTTTCCTTACATCTCTGAAACCCCTGGGAGACTTTCATGATTGCATTTTTCTTGCCTCACCATTACCACCTAACTATACCACAGGTATGACAGTAAAAATAATAATAATGTTATGGTCAGGGTGTGCCATGGAAAGTGGGTGAGGTTTTGCAGCATGCTAGTGGTTACTCTCTTGTGCCCAGGGCAAATTTGGAGTTGCTCATTCCCCATTGAGAGAGAGGCCATGGTGGGAGAGGGTACTAGGGTAGTCAGGACAGGGAACAGCAGGGCGATGGGTTTGTGGAGCCTTTTTCAAGCACAGGGACACCCATCCAGACAGTGGAGAAGAGACATTATCAAGAAACTGTTGATCTGGCTTGTCAAGCCATAGCTTGACCCGGTAATGCAGACAGCAACCCTGTTCCTAAAGCCTGACTGCTTCCTCCGGGATACAGCAGCCTGCAGCTCCAATGAGGCCTGGTCCCCTTGCACCACAGCACCATCCTACCCTGCAACACCTCAGTGGGGCAGCTCAGATGGGGCAGCAAAGGCAAGACTCAGGTCAAGCCCAGTTTTTGGACTGAAAACAAGAAAGAGCAAATTGAAGAGAGTCCCTCACACACTGAACATCTCGGTCTGTTTTTTTGGAGCCACTTCTGCTCTTGAGAGGAAAGCAGTAACAAAACAAATGCAAGGGGTCTGCACCAGCTGAGGCCCCATCAGTCCCCAGCCCTCAAGCCAGGGCTGTCTGGGCGTCTCCTTACCTGGGATCATTTGCACAAGCCGGTTTCTTGGGTTCTGCAAGTTCTTGTATCCTGTCAAAATTGCAGAAAAGGACAGATGTGCCACTAAACATGCAGTTAAATCAACAAAGCATAAAGAAGCTACTGCTGTACTCAAAGCCATAACACACTCTTGAACCTCCGCGCCTTTGCCTCCATCCTTTGTGAGAGTGCGTTTATGGGATCTCTCTCTCCAAGTAACTTTCCATCCATTTAACCTGGTGGACTCATTAGCCCATGGATTTTTGTGCTCTCTCTTGGATTGCAGAGACACAAATTTGCAATTCTGCCCTCACTGCGGGGTCCCTTTGGGACATGGCAGAGAGAGGGGGCAGGTACTTGTATTGTTAATAACATGCCGTGCAACCCCAGCAGGTAGGAGATGGATGATCTCCCAGCCTACAGGAGTCCAGATGAACAGAAACACCTGTTATCAACACTCCTGTGGTTTACTAAAAGGCACTGTGGAGACAGCACTGTTCCCACATGGCTTCAGGAGCACAGGTGAAGACATATTTTTTATTTATCCTTTTATTTCAGTCCATTTAGCACAGAGATCTTGGATGCTATGGAGACACAGGAACATACATGGTCTGTGCCCTAGGAGCAGCACTGAAAATGTTTTTACTGAATATTCATCAAACCAAAACCTTTCAGGAAGATCAAATATCACTGCTCCTGCTGCTCAAGTGTCCCAGGCCTGAAATCCCAGTGGCTGGGAAGCACTTGTGCTTTGTAAGCCTCAGTACAAAGAGGAGGACAAGACGATACCAGTGCCACAAGCGTGTTGCAGAACTCCCTGCTGCCATGGACCAAGGCCATCCCCACCCACTGGGGCTGCAGGTGCCTGCCCCCCACCAGCGGGGGAACGACCACACGACACAGGCAGCTGTGGAAGTGCCCCAGCGTCGAAAAAGCACGGAAGGTGAAAGCCTGGGGCGTTGCTTCCCTGCTTAGTATCACCCAGCAATAAGGCAGCAGAGCCCTAGAGAGGAGCGGGGACACCAACAGAGACAGATATTTGCTGACAGAAAACGGTATGTGCTTTGGGGACACGCCTGTGGTTTCTCTGATGGGGCCGATACCTCTAGTGAGATGCTGAGCCCCAGCAAACACTTGCCAGCGAGCTCAGCACCAGAGAGACCCTTGCAACGGCAGGCTGCCTTGCTGCATGCTCCCTGTGAGACGCCGGCTGATTTATCTCCCCATCATGCCTAACTGCTGGTCACAACACTGCAAACACAGCTCCCACCGAGATCCCACAGAGGCAACTGCCTGCGGCACTTTGGCCCCCTGCCGCCAGTTCAAGACGGGACACGCTCTGGAAAGCAGACGTCATTTCAGGAGCCAAAAACCAGCTTCAGCTGTTCATTCCCAAGCGGCTCCCAGAGGCTTTTCCTTGCAAAGGTGCAAGGGGGTGACGGATAACCAGGCGGAGGCGTCCCCCCCAGCCCAGCTGCGTGACAGAGCTGGCACTATCTCTGCAGGCAGGCGCATCGCTTTTCCGCCACTGCTGGCACTGATCCAGTACATAGCCACAGCCAAACCTAGCACAAAGTGCAGGTGGCCCTAGTGCCCCACACCGCTGGCTTGGACACTGCCGTGCAAAGCTTGCATCAGGATCCAGCCAAGGGACAAGGCACGCATACATCCAAGTCGGGTCCCTCAACTCACTTGACAATCATTGTTTTTTTTTCCAATTACAGAAAAAAGATTACTTTCTACTCTTTTATCATGGCAAAAGCTCTGGACAGACAGGCATCCCCACACAGGACGCACCTGCAGCAGCTCTGCAACTTGAAGGAGTTAAGCCACCTTGTTGACAAGGGGACAGCCCTGGGGGAGCCTTTGCCCTTTGGTCACGCTCATGCTTCCCAGCAGGGAAAATGAGACCTCGCTGCAGGCAGACGCAGAAACACCTCCCCTCTGCTGCCTGAGCTCACACAGACTCATCGCTTAACGGGGATCAACTCCCTCTGAGATCAATTCCTTGTAAAGCAAAGGGTCACAGCTTCTGTTTTGAAGGGGCAGGACAGTCAGACGTTGTTTCTCATGAGAAGCAGGGGGAAAGGCAAAACCAGGCATCATTTCCTCTGTGTGTTTATCACGGTGTCATCCGATATACCGACTCGCTGCTTGGTGTAAATCCCCGACTGAGCCCTCCCCGAGAGATGTGGGGCACAGCCTGGACACCCAGCCAGGAGGCCGGGGCTGGGAGTGTTTCTTACCTGTTGCGTGAGCATGCAGACAAGTAACAAGAAACTGCAAAGACAAGAAAAGGTGAATTTAAAAGCTTGGTAACACCTGCAGCCTGGGCTGCCTGCTCCTCAGTGTGAAACAGTCACAGGGCAGGTGAAGTTTGTGCCTCTCCTTAGGATACAATTGTTTGTCAGGTATTTGTATTGTTTTTCCCTGGTACCCTCCCGGTGCGGCTGCATAGCAACGTGCTGGCAGGTGAAGCGCTCCTCTCTGGTGGCTGCTCCTCTCCGGGGGTGCTGGTGCTGGCAGCCCCCGAGGCTGCAGGACGAGCACCCCCAGCACCACATCCCCCCTCCAGCACCCTCCCCCTGGGACAAGTGCCAGCAGCCATGCTAACCTGCGGCTCCCGCCTGGCTCAGTGTAGCTACCCCTTGCTGTTGCCTTCAATAACTGCACGGGGACGTTTTGAGAGCCTCAGGGGAGCAGCGGCTGTGTTAAACTGGGACTCCATAGCAGTACAAAACAAGCCGCCATGTTTTAAGGGGGGGGACACAGGAAAACCAGACACCGGCACCGTGGGGAAGCCAGGCGTGACTTCAGGAAGCCACGTGCCCCGCTGGCAGCACCGGCCGCACGAGGGGCTGGCATCGCTCTCCCTGGCAGAGGCTCTCAGCTGCGGTGCCAGGGGCCTGCCGGTGCCTGCCGCCCTGCCGTGCCCAGGAGCCCCCCCGCAGGCCTCCACCACCCCGTCCGCACCCACCGCCCTGTGGCCTGGCCGCCACCATGGCGGCGCTCCCGTCACCAGGGGAACCAGCCCTGCTCCCCCAGCCTCTGCTTCTCCGGCGGGCGCCAGGAGGAAGAAGCTGGCTGCCAGCGGAGGCCCAAGTCCGGTGGGCCGCGGCGGTACGGGCAGGCCCCTGCGGAGATGGGCCGGCCGGGCACCCGGCCTGTACAGATGGGTTTTAAAGGCGGCTGCCCAAGAAAGGCCTTGAGGGTCTCCTGCGGCGCTCCTTGTTCAGGTCAATGAAGGCCAGACCTCTGGTGAGGGTAAAATTTTCTGCTTTATGCATCCATTCCAAAGCACAAAACTATAAAACCTTCATACAATAAATGCGGTTGCAAAACAGGTCCTTTACAGAACTGCCCGGATCCTGGATCACATTCTTGGAGTGTAATTACGAGGATGCTGGGAGAGTGACGCTCATCAGCAACTCATCTTCCTCATCCGCTACGCTAACAGACATCACTTCCAAGAAGCAACAGGTTCTTCACACGTAAGAGCGCTTGCTCGAGGACAACCTGGACTAAACCAAAATAAGCTGCTCGGCCCAGTGGAGGAGTCTCCCACCTTTGGTGCCAATTTAACTTAAAATTATTTCAGTCACTATCTTAAATTGCACTGTTCTGGTTTTCCCCTGTAGGCAAAGAAACACTTAATGTCTTACTGCTTTCATTTTCTTGTTCTTATCCACTAAAGAAACAGTAACCAACCCAATTTCCAGAGATGACTCATTTGCCACTCCCTTAAAAGTTGGCTCCAATACAGCGACAACAGAAATTGTCACTGTCAAAAATACTAGTCGCAGCACTTTATATTTCTGACGCTCCCAAGAAACGAGCCCTCATTTTTAACAGAACAACACTGTTAGCAGGGTTCTGCAAAACCTGTGAAGTAAATATTTCAATTTCAGCCTGAGACATCAAGTGAGGTTAAATTCACTGGATACAACTTTGTTCCATTGAAGTCAATGATCGATTCTCACCTGGCAAGAAGCCATCTCAGCCCATCTAAGCTATATACCCCCTTAACTCTGCTGTCTGAGAGACTAATTTTCCCCTACAATAGGCTAAAAAATACACTACTTTTCAAATGCCTTTTCAGACCACTATAAATTAGTTTTTCCTAACAACTAGACATCATTCTGATTGGAATTCCACACCCACAAGGAAAAGATATCTGTACATTTCAGTTGCCACACAGCAAGCTGACCATACACTAACACCTCAGCTGCAGGTACCACGTTGTAGGAAAAGAGCTGTCACTGCGTTTCCAAAACCAGCTGCGCTATCAGCTCCTTGGCATCCTTCATGCTGGAGGAGATCTCGGAGCCATCCTCTGCCACGTGGGTACCAATCAAGAACATCTTCCTCTCGTCCCCGATGTCAGACAGTGCCAGAGCATCGTGGATATCGGTGATGCAATATGCACCTTCGAGGTCCTGATACATAAAAACAAAACAAGCCTGTTAGTTGCATGAGGTGGCAGCACCATTCTTGCTTTGAGCCACTGCCTTTGTCCAGGGAGGGGAATGGTCTCAATGGCTCTGGGGGCACCGTTCTTATGTACCTTCTATGAGATCAAGTTCCCATGCCCTGAAACGCTTTGGGAAAAAAAATGTTCATCCTTAACCTAATTTCTTCCCAAAGAAATAAGGGTACTGTTCTGTGTTTCTGATAACAATGCAAGACTACCTGTACAAGGCAGACAAAAGTCTTGCTGGCCCAAGACCCCAGGCGCCCCAGGGCAAACGTACAACAGTCATTCCCTGCGTACCTTCTCAGCCAACAGCGTTTCTGACTCCAGGCCCTAGAGAATCAGTAGGAGCATTTGTGTTTGATGAAGCCGAAGCCTGTGCTTGTGTTCAAGAGTAACACAAACGACTACTAGTAATGTGCCTAAGTTACTAGAAATTTAGGAGGTAACAACGTGGAGCAAACCAAGCACATAGCCCTCATAAAAGAAAACCTGGGCTTAAAAACCCTGGGCTGTTCGGTCATCTGACCGTACCACAGGCGCAATTCTATTCCAGGTACAGCACCAGTCACTGACACTTTCACAAAGATCTTGGGAGAAGGCACTGCCTTGTGAGGAAAGCTGCTCTTCTCTCATGCTTCAGCAGCAGCCTTAGGAGCAACCAACTAATCTGAAGGCAAACAACGGTGCTTCACTTTCCGGCTGCTGCTAGGTAAAGTGGTACTTCAAGGCCGACATTCAGAACAGACACCTAACTCCAGGTCTAACTGTGGTCTCCCTTGCAGCTCTCAAACCTTGCAACTCTACAGCAGTTTTCACCATTATTTCCACCCACAGCTCTGCATCGTCTCCAAGCACAGGACCCACATCTTGCAGATCCAAAAGTCAACCTCAAATTGTTTTCTTTTGCGGTCAACAGGCATCCCAGAGAGACCCCCAGCTCCCAGCCATGTGGCCTCCTTAATGGCATGAAGCCTCCTTTGAAAGGCTTTGTTGCTGTTTTCAGAGCTGCTGCCAGCCCAAGCTCAGCTAACAGCAGGGAACTCTTACCTGCTTGTTGGCCAGAACCACCACCGGCAGAGTGGAGTTGTTCTGGATCAGCTGATGAAGCAGCTGTTTCGCCACAGGCAGTCGGGCATGATCGGCCGAGTCCACGACATAGATTAGCAACAGCACTTTGGGCAGGTACATCTTCCAGTATGAACGCAGAGATTCACTGCCCCCGACTGGAAGAGAAGAGAGCAACACAAGATTCACCAAGTAATCCACGCAGCACTGCTCCCAGAGGTGCGGACAGCAGGCCCTGGGCTGAAAACCCAAGGTATTTGGGTTAACAAAATTTGGGCTACTCTATATGAGACTGGAAATACTTTTATTTTCCCCAGCCAAGTCCCATGCAGGCATATGTGTACGCTCTGAGGGGAAAAAACAAATATCTTTCCATGATATCCACTCTTATTTTGAAAGGATTCTGGGTTCAGTTTCTTTATGATTGCTTTCTGCCTTGTTGGTTCTTGCTCTCAAGCTAGTAGGGAGAGCTGAAAGAGGTTCAGTGTCCATAAACACCATGTGAGAATGTAGCCTATCTCCACATGCCCATCTCATCTCAAGACAAAGCAGGCCTACAATTTCCGAAGAATAAATTTAGCTCTGAGGTGGGGAGGGCTCTCGTCAGATTTGTATGACGTTAGGGACTAGTTCAAAACTCCCACAGTTTTCATACTGCCAATAACCAGATGTGCTTAGGAAGACAGAAAAATCAAGTCCCAGGAGACTCTTTAGGCAATCCTTAGGTGATGGGAGAAATCTTTGCACAGGATACCCCTGACCCCAGCGAATACAGAGGAAAGCTGTCCACCTTCAAAACCAGGTCTTAGAACAATTCTGTGGTGAAACGATATGCAGCAAGTTGCCTGAGACTGTTGTTCCCATCTAGGGACAAAAAGAGTTTGGTAGTTTGCGGAGTTTGATAGGAGCAGGAGTAGCAACAGTATATTAAGTATTTCAGATGTGTTTTCAGTTCTCAAGGTCTTCTCCTAGGTACACTGCAGAACCACTCACTCAAGTGTACTGAGCTGCTCAAAAGGCATGGGTGAGTCCCCCAAATGTAGCGAGTTTTCAAAGCGGTACGTTTGGGGTTCCCTGTAATTGTCTCCTGCCTTATACAGGAGCTCTTTTCAAAACTGACTTGCTAGTCAGCCATCTTTTACTGCCCTCAGTGACTCTGCTCTGTTTCAAAGCAATTTTGCTTTCACTTAAGTCAAAATGATTCTGTAGTTTCAAGAACAAGGTAGAAAGGGAAGCAACATTTCCCACTAGGGCATGCCTGACTCTGCTTCAAGAGCCCCAGCGTATCTGCAAGCAGAACTGCAAGTTCTGTGGAAAGGAGCCAAAGGGCCGTGACTGACATGTCACGCGTGGGACAGAACCTCTGATTCTGTACTGTGACGTTCTGGGGGCTCACCACCGTTCCTCCTGTTAAGTGCATTCATGCATAGCGTAACCCAGGGGTCAGCAACCTCACAGAGAACATTTTTTTTTTTCCAAACCAGAAGGAACTCAGCAGAAGCCAGGAGCTCCTATCCCTTGCGGAGGCAAGATACCACCCACTTGTCTATATGACGGTACAAAGAAAAAGATAGAACAGTTTTCTATCTGTCTAAGCCAGCAAAATAAAAACCCTGCTGTCTGCTGATCATCTTGTGCCACGTGACCACAGCACAGGCTGCTAACCCCTGGACTAGGCAATGGTACAGACTGGATAAGTAACCAGATTAGAGAGCCATGCACAGATTTACCTGGCTGAAACTGGCCTGAGACATTTCATTTCCCATGGGTCAGATCGCGGCCATCACATCTCAGTCACTACCAACCTGGACCAGAGAGGGAAGGATGACTCAGAAACAACAGGTTCTGCCGTGGGGTGCGCAGCGCTGGGCCCAGGCCATCCCCGGGCAGAAGCAGAAATACCGTGGGTTTCTCTGCGCTCAGCTACACAAAGCACCTCCCAGTAGGAGACACAGGTGTCTCATACCTACTGGGAGAGGGGCATAGACTATGCGCATCTCTGGAGAGAGCATTTCCCTAAGACGCTGCAGAGACTCCTGTGGTAGTAGGACTGGGAATGAAACTCTGCCTTAGCAGCCTCATCCTCACATCCCAAAGACTTACCTGGGAACAGCACAACTCCTTCAGGCCTGCTGACAAAGGTACGGAGGCTTCTATGGGCTAGCTGCCAACCGAGCCAGTTGAGCACTGGTGCGGCGCAGTGCAGAAACAGCAGGAAGCAAGGGGCAGCCTCTGCCTCCGCAGAAGGCAGGCACCAATGAGGCCAGGGTGTCAGCCTCTCTGTACCAGGGACTGACCTGACGCCAGGGCCCCCGCCTTTCCCATCAGCTAGCTGCTCCTAGAACAGCTGCCACACCCCAAAAGCATCACAGGGGATGTTCTCTGCAGGCATGGACAATACCCAAAAATCAGTACTAAGGACAACGCAGAAACTTTAGTGAAAACGTACAGACATTCAAAAGCTGTTAAAAGACTAGAAAACACCACTTAGGCTTTTGAACAAAAAGCATACAAAGCTTTTCTCTTCCTCCTCTCCTTTCACCTTATTATTTATTCCTCTTCTGCTCTTGCCCTTTGCCAGGCACGAGCACCAAGGAGAAGCTGTACAACACACAACGGCTATGGGCCATGACGCAGGGCTTACTGGGGACACTTCTGCTTTGCGCTGGTTTCACGCAATCAGCCTTGTTACCCTTCTCTCTCTGGAAGCAGAACTCCCTGGAGGACAGGGCTGAATGAACACAGATCCCTTCTAACACCAGCGTATCACCTCGTTCAAGAAGCGGGGTGGGAAAGCAGAATCCCCAAGGAAAAAATAATCCCAACTTCACGTTATCCGAGCAGGCACGAAGGAATATGGAGGTTTTAAAATATGGGCCTGCGCCCTAGGACATAGGATAGGAACTTATTTTATGTTCGTACTAAAACAGGTTCACTCACTCTCCAGGAACTCCATCTGGGACTCTTCGGTGTTGACGCAGATGGCATTGAAGCCCTCGGTGGGAGCCACGCTGCGCTTGACGTGGTTCGTTGCCAGGGAGTGGAGAACGCTGGTTTTCCCAGCCCCGTCCAGGCCCAGCACCAGGATCTGCTTGCTGTGTCCTCGACCCTGCAAAAGGAGGGGCAGCGCGCTCAGCCCGGCAGCCAGGCCATGTGCAAAGCTGCGCAGGGCCGGGGGAAAGAGGGAGGCTTAACGGGGTCTGGAGGGAAGAGCAAAAGCCACTTCGCGGTGAAGGGGGGAGAAGGTGCCTGCGGGGCTCCTGCGGTACAAGCACACGGCCGCAGCGCCGGCGAGGCGATGGGAAGGGGGGGCACCCCCCGGCCCCGGCCCCGGCCCGCCCGGCCGGACAACGCGCAGCTGGGGAGGAAAGCGGAGGGAGCGGCCCCGGCCTGCCCGCCCCGCCGCGGCCTCGGGCCTCGGGCCCCGCCGCCCGGCCCAGCCCGGCCCAGCGCCCCGCCGCGCTGCCAGAGAGTGCGAGGGGCCCGGTGGCACCCAGGCGGGCGGGGGCGGCGCAGCCCCGCCGAGAGGCCCCGGGCGGCCCCGCTGGCGCTCCCCGACCCAGCGGCCTCGCCCGCTGCCCCCACCCGGCCCCGGTACCTGATCGGCGGCGGCGGGGCCGGCGGCGGGCGGCGCGGCCCGGCTCCGCAGTCGGGCCCAGGCCCAGGCCGCCACGGCCGCGCCGCCCGCCACGGCCAGCGCCGCCCCCCAGAGCGCGGCGGGCCGCAGGCGGGTGCCCATGGCCGGCCCGGCCCGGCCCGCTCCGCGGCGCGGCGCACGGACAGGGGCGCAGCCGGCCGCAGGCAGGGAGCTCCCCCGCGGCCCTGCGCGCACGCAGGGCTCCCCCTGCCGCCCCGAACGCGCGGCGCCCCGCCGTCGGCCGGGCTGGGCGCCAGGCCCAGCACTTGCCCCCTCCAATGCCACAGAGAGCCAACGGCTCCACGGGCGGCTTTCGGCTGCCAGGGGACGGAGCCTTTCCCCGCAGCCGCCGCTGCCCTCTCCCCCCCGCCAGGGGATCTGCGCCCAGCTCGCTTCTACCTGGGCACCCGTCCCCGGGGGGAGCAGCCAGGGCGCTGCCCAGGCAGCCCGGTCAGGGCTCCGGCAGCGCCGCAAGTCAGCGTTTCAGCCAGGCTTGCCCAGAGAAGGCGCCTGGAGAACAGAGTTGCCTCCTCCCCCAGTACCTCCCGTCTCCAGATCGCCTCCAGAAACTGCATCGCTGCAGGAGAGCGCGCTCCCTCCCGTAGTCACCAGCTGCCGGCTTCGAGCAACCCTTGCTATTCAGCAAGCGACTCTGCCAGCCGCCCGTACAGCTGTTTTCTCTGTGCTGTTCTTTCTTCCTACCCAGACCACAACATGCCTTCAGCCCCTTCCAGACGCTCCCGGTGCAAAGTCAGGGTAATAAACACTGGATTCTACTTAGTAGATTTTTACTCCATGGGGACTTGGGGGGGGGGGGGGGGGTTAAGCCGCAATAACTTTCCCCTTGCTCCCCACCTCTTCAGGCCTTTGCTTTAAATTCTTTCAGAGACAGAAGCCTGTGCCTTTGGGGCTGACATCTGACAACTCTCCCTGAGGCGCTACTTCTACCCCTTGAAAGTTCACGTATGGAAAAACGTTTTTGCTACATTCAGACCAAACCAGAAGTTTCAAGAGATGCCTAGGGGTGCCTGTGGGGTGCTAGGAGAGCAGGCGCATCTTTCATCTCACCACCAGCTTCCACCTGGGAAGTGCAGCGCCTCCTCAATACAGCCCACCGGCACAATCAGCCACTTTGCTTTAGCTCACTCCTGTTTTGCCAAGCCCCCCTGAGTAAGGCAGCTGGCTTGCAGAAAAGGGGACACCGAGACAGCTGCCACACACGTCACCATGCTTTCTCCCAAGAGCCGCCTTCTCCCCCCTCAGATTAGCTTCTCCTGTATAATCTAGCCCCCCAGATGTTGTTTTCCAAGACTCTTTGTGCCTGTGCTGCGTGGTGATCAGTGGCTGACTGGGATGAGACACAGAAAACAGTGCTTGCATCACGCGTAGTCAGAGACCTTGTCAGATAAATCTGTTAAAGGCCTTAACTCACATATGCAGGAGGAGCATAAATCTACATTTCAAGAAATTCCTGATTATTCCACATCTTTTAAATGTTTGGCAACGTGGACAGATTTCTTCTTGGGGGCTGCACTTGAGTTTGATGGCAACACCCTAAGCCAGAGTGGGGACAAGTGCAAGGAAGGCAATTTAGCGAGCAGACGCATCGGGGCGCCCATACCAGCCCACCTCCCCCCAGGCACTGGCAGGCAGGACAGTGATCCAGACGCCAAGAGTCTTTCGCCAGCGCTCGCTTGTGACCTTTATTCTGCAACCAGCATCACCTGCTGAGGGAGGGAGGTTACACACCCTGCTTTTTACCACCCTCCTTTAGCCCCTTTCTTCTTCTTCTGCTGCTGTTTCTTCTTGGTGGCCGGGGCACCAGCGGGTTTTTGGTGCCTGGGAGGGATGACGTTACTCGTGGCCGACACAGCTGCAGCGCTGCCGGGCCGAGGGGAGGTAGGTGGGCTGCTGGCAGTCCTGCTGGCGTCCCTGCAGGGGAGACGAGAGAAAGAGATACCACGTGGGCTCCCAACCACCTGCAGGATGCGGTGCTGCTGCAGGAAGCTGGCAGCGAAAAATAGCAGCTGCCCCGTAAGACAGCACTAGGTAGCATCATGTATGGGAGGGCACTCATGCAAGGAGATCTGAAATCAGCTTCAACGGATATAGAAGGGCTGATGGATGACGGGAACCTGTCTCAGAGGGCAGGCAATCACCTTTAACCGATGTTCACTAGACAGCGTAAGTCCTCAACAACAACAGCAAGGCTAACTCTGGAATAGACACGTGACGGCTCATGCAACACATGAAAAGCCTTCCAGGCCCCCACGCTTCGGCAGTGCAAGCCCAACATCCTTTCTCTCTCCTTAACCACAAAGGCGTCTTTGTGCCAGCTCCCCTTGCAAACACTGCTCAAGCCCACAGTACCACAAAAGGCTTTTCATGCTTCTGTTTTGAGACAGCTGTGTAAAGAGAAACTATCAGACAGCACTGGCAGTTCCCTGCATTGCTATTATTTTAGAAGTACTTCCTTCTCTCAGACGCTAGTAAGTCACCATCTTGCCATCAGGCCTCATACACAATGGTAAAACCCTAATTCCATCTCAAATGATCAGTGTCAACTTAGAAGGAAGTACAGCGTTTTCCCAAATCACGGCTAATGGTTCTCCAGCCGCCAAAAGACTCGAAAGCAAATAGCTCAAGAGAAAGCATGCAAAATTCATCTCATCGTCAAAGTTAAGAAAAGCACATTGAAAGACTACATGAATTTTATTTGCACCTTGGCACCTTCAAGCATGCCTATTGTATCACTTTGGTTTGCAGCGACCCACAGGGATCTTTGGGGAGAGCAGCTGGTAGAAGGTTCAGGTGGCAACGTACAGTTTCACGTGTGCTGTCCACAGCTGGCGTGGTGACAGAGCCACAGAAAAGCAGCACAGATCCAGCCCTCCCAGCCGCCCAGGCGTGATTCCCCACACCAAGCCCTGCAAAATGGGTACTTACAGTTCAGAGGAGCCAGCTGTGGTTGAACCCTGAGTCCCCTTGCCGACCTGATCCTTCTTCTTGCCCTTCTTCCGTCCACGATAGTAGGAACGCTCTCGCATTGGAAGCCACCGCTCAGGGTCAGGAGTCACCTTGGGGTCGTAGTTCTTGGGCAGCTTTCCTGCAGAGCACCCAGTGCCAGGAAATGAGAGTGGGGTCAACACACTAGAGAGGCATCACCAAGGGATATGCATGGGATGTTAGTAGCCAGGAAGCGCCAAGAGCCCAACAACCCACATCATCCCATCAGGGTGTTGCTCTCACTTCTGTGGAAAAATGCCCCATCCAAACAAGCTATCACAAAGATCTGGGCTCACAGGGACCCAGTCCCAGCAAAGGGCTCCAGCTCCTGGGGAACTGAAAGCTGGCTATTTGCAGAAACGATCTGGCAAGCTCTCTGAGCTGAGCTGTGTCAACAGCTCGGAAATGCAACTTACCCTTCTTTTTTTTCTTCTTCTTCTTCACATCCCCTTGTCTGAAAAGCAAGAAGGGAAACAGCCACTGCGACACAGCACGGACACAGCAAACAAGCCAACTAAAAACTAGCTCTGGAAGAAGCTAAGCCATTCCCATCTCTCTCAAAACTTGGTCTGCTGCTACCTGAAGCCTCCTTGCAGTTAAACGACAGGCTGCCTTTCCACCAGCCTGCCTTCTACAGCAATGCCCCCACCACACCAGGTGTGGTTCTCGTGCCACCCCAAAGAATGACTGCACCGGAGCTACAGCAGCCCACTTTACCCTTGCTCCTTCTGCTGGTTGTCTCCAGTGAGCTTCCCAGCTTTCTTCCGAACATAGGTTGCTCCATGGGAGTTCTCCAGCGCATCAACATCTACTTTCAATGACATGGTGTCCGAGGAAGGCAAATGTTTGCTAAGACTGCAAGGGAAGAGTTCAGGGATGCAAACCAGCAAGCAGAAAGATAAGCACCCAGGTTTGTCCAGATAGCAATGGGCAACTGCAGCTTGAACAAATTCAGCCTGTTAGCAATGCAGACACCAGACAGGCCTACGGGGCTCGTTCCGGCTCTCTCACCAGCTTCCTACACAAGCTGGGATGAGCTGCTTAATTGCCATCTGCCTTATTTTTCCCTTCTTTGATATGGGGACAGAAGCAGCAGCTTCCTCTGAAAGCTGCTCAGGGTGGCAAAAGCAATATGTGAACTTGATATTTTGGGTCAGTGAGAGCTTAGCCATATTTTATCAGGTACAGTCCTGCATTACTACCACAGGTTTAAGATTCCGACAGAAAAGATGAAGGAGCTCCTACTTAAGACTAGCTCCACCTAGTCTTAAGTTATCAATTCTCAGAGAGAAGTAGGCCAAAGACAAAAGGGTCCTGGGATCCCACAGTAATCAAACCAATTAGGGAAATAACGTAGCTCCAGACAACTTGACCTGGATACGTAGCTGCTCTGGAGATGCTCCTTGCCTTTCTTCAGGTAAGAGTGGATCTGAATTCCCCACACAGCTGAAATCCAAGGGAGCAATGCCCAAACGCCTCTTTCTTTGCTCTGATACCACCATCAAAAGGATACACTTTAGCTTTTTCGGGGTCCACCAGGGAGTAGGCAGAGATGAGCTGTGCCAGAGTATGCACATCTTTTGGGTTTTGCCTTTGTAGGGAAAAGAAAGCAAAGGACCAAGTTACCAGGGTACGCATTCACCCCAAAGACTGCTATCACCATGCAGTGCTTGCTACCGCAGCATAGCTGCTCTCTGTGGGGACAGGCATGTCAGTCTGAGGTCTCCTCCAGAGCACATCATCAAACATCACTGGTGCGGACACAGGAAGGTGTAGACATCTCCACAGTATCATGAAGCAGGCAGTGAAAGATGAAAATCCCTCAGGTCCCAGTAGCAAAGCCAAGTTGAGTCATGTGTGTCCCCCCAAAATCCCATCAAGTGCATAATAAAAACTAAAACCTAGACATCCATGGTTTATGCAGCACTAGAAAAAAGTATGCATCCCAGTCCCCAAAGCAACCTTCACTGCACACAAGAGGCCTCTGGGACAAGTCAACCAGGTTTTGAAGTGAACATCAGCTACAGATCAAATGAATGATGCCATCTCCTTCCAAAATACGGCTTTGCGCTGGAGCCCCTGTGCAAAAGCAACTCTAAAGGAGGGCTGCCAGTCAGCCAACATGGTCAGACACTGCCTGGCACCAGAGAGCTTGCAGAGGTCTCTGGGTGGAGACCTCCTGTTCAGCAACCACCCAACTCACTTCCAGAGCTCCTCCAAGTCGCTGATTGCTTCCTTCTTCCTGCCATGCTTTAGTTTGAAGTTGGCAGCTTCCCTTATCAGCGACAAATGGACAGGAGACTTTGGCTGAAAGACACAGCAGCCATAATTAGTTCCTCATTATCACAGTATGGAGCCCAGCTCTAACTGGTTTTAATGCCCCTGAAACCTGGCCAAGGAGAACTGAGTTAGCACCCTGTCACGCAGAAGGTAGACCACCTTTGCACTCTCGCATGTGAGACAGAACTGCAGGGGACAAGGCAGCTTGCTGCTCCACAACGTTTTCTAATCAGGGAGAAGGCCTGATTGCTGCTTTTGGGCACCCCATTGCCCCCACTCTCCTCATCTGACAGGAGGTGCTGCTCCCTGTTTGCAACACACCTAAAATAATGAAACAGTGACAAAATGAACGCTCACAAAACAGGAGCTCACAGGTCTCTCAAACCCCAACTGGATGAGCTGCTGGGGCTGTGCATCAACGGGAAAGGCCGAGTTGGACTAGCTAGAAGAGACTGGGACGAAGCCTTGCGCATTAGCTCCTCTGGTCTGACTTGCCTGGAATTGCTGATACCACTGGATAGCCTGTGTGAAGACCTCGATTGCACTGTCAATGTCCTCTTCATGACTGTACATCGTCACCAACGCAGACACCTGCAAACATTCAAGAGCAGTTTATAACAAGATCTCACCAAAGCTGTCTATAGCCAGAGTCAGCAGTTAAATGACGGGATTTCCTAAAAGCAGACTCCATGTGAGCTTTCTGTCCCTAAAAACCAGCTGTGGTAACAGGCAGGGTACCCAGGCAAGACCTTCCTACCTGCGTCCCTCCCAAAGAAATGTCCCCACCAAGCTTGTACCATAGGACAAAAATTAAGACTGCATTCACAGAAAGAACCTTCTTGTCTTGGCACTTTCTTTGCTTGCCACTGGACACAGTTTCATTAGAAATCCTTTTTCTTCCCCAATTCTCTATTCCAAGAGCCATGAAAAAAAAAAAAGGCAGCACTGAAGAGATGATACAGAAATCATCTGCTTGTCTACACCGCAGTCACAACTAGAGGTGACCCAGGGCAAGGAGCTGGTATTGCTGACTGCCCCCATAAGTTACTTTGATCATCCACACTTGCAGCTGGAACAGACCTACAACTGTCAGATCCTGCTCAAGATGCTCACGCTGTACCCTTGAGCATTTTCAAGGTCGTCAAGCTTTTCTGAATACCAGATGCAGACATGCATGCAGACCAGGACGATGCCGTGGGGATGGAACATACGGCACTTTCTCCCTAATGCCTGCTGCAAAAACTTCCCAACAGTACCTACCAGGGAAGCAGCTGCTCCAGTCATCTTATGCAAGTAAATCCAGGCAACATGCAGGTCTGAGGGATTACGAGAGAGTGGGAACATAGGCAGAGAGCATCTCTGCTGAGAGGCAGAGTGCTTCTGTGGCTAAGTTCAGGCCACCTGATGCAAGTTATAATCCCACCTTTGTCCAAGACAAGGAAGATGGGCTCAAATTCCCTGCAGACACTCAGGTCAAGGGAAAACCACAGGGAAGAGGCAACAGGGAGCAGGGCTGCTTCCCTTGTGCTACAAGGGAAAAACCTCACACAGTTCAGACTGAGTTTTGCTTACCATACCAGGCTTGTGCTGCAGTTCTTCTATGCTCCTCAGGATCATGCAGGCTTTGGTGACACTGCCTAGAAGAGAGACAGGGAGGAATGTGCTCTGAGTGGCACGGTAACACTTCACCCTGCCTGTGAACTTCCAGCCAAAGGTAAACAGCGGGGACGTAACGATCCCCTTCTCAGAATATCTCCCTCGTTTTCAGGAATAAAGGACAGGCCTCTGCACAGAGGACTTTTCTGCTCTTGCCACATCCTGCAAGGGTTCAGGAGCAAGATTTTGCAAGCAGGGTCTTCTCTTCCAGGAGCAACTCTGCACTGCCCGACTGTATACAGAGGAATCGTAGCATCAGGGAGCGCCACGCTGCTCCCAAGACCCTCCTGCCCCAGAACAGATTCAGCCCTATTATTTACAAAGACTGCAGGCATCTCTGCCAGGGATCTGTGGAGCCTGGACATCCAGACATTAAGCTACGAGTTCTATCCTGCCATAGCCATATATTTAGAATACTCGACTGAAAGCATCTCTGCTCTGCCACAACAGCGACCGCAGCAAAGATTGCCCTAAAGCCTGTTTTTCTCACCCCTTGTACCGTTATCATGTGCAGACACTTCTCAACAAAGGAGAACACTGGATACCTTGAGCAATTTTTAGCTGGGCCATCGTCAGCTTGATCTCAGCTGCATTGGCAGGGTGCTGGTCTGCAAATTCCTGAGAGTCAGAGGAAAGAACAATTCAACGTGTGTGTGGGCACCAGGCTGCTGCTCCGGTGAATCATCTCTCATGCTCAGTCACAGCAAGCTGGCAAGAGCCAAAGGAAGCTTTCCAGCACGGGCAGGCTTCAGCACACAGCAGAGGAGGGCCCCAAACCGTGCCAGTGGCCCATCGTCCTCTCAGATTTCCCAGGCCACTCGCTCCCTCCCAAAAGGGGGCTGTTGCAGACTGCTTGAAAGCAAAGCAGCAGAGCCCACTGCTGACCCTAGAAGAAGTCTACTACAGCTTCCTAAGCATAAAAATCCGAGGTGCAAGGGAACTATTTCCCTTTAAAAGCGGCATCGTTCAGTTGGGTGTAAATGCTTTCCAGCAGCGTTAAACCAAACTAAAATAAGCACAGTCAGACACCCCTGGAAATTTAAACCAGAAAAACAAGCTAAGGGAAACAGCACACAAGAACAGAAAACACAAGTTTAAATGGAGCGTGGCCAAAGGAGTACTTTATCTTAACCTACCTGCAGAAGCCCTACGGCTTTTGCATGCTGCTTCTCGCGACACAGTTGGGCTGCCTGGATAAGCACAGGGAGCAGATGCTCAGGGCTCTGCGACTGCAGGCTTGCCGACAGCTTGCGGCACTGATCTGCCTGAGGAGTGGGAAGAGAGAATACACTTTTCTCAACCTCTGCAAGCACCTAACGCAGGGCTTAACATACCAGTTGTATCTAAGAAGAGATGCTAGTGACGGCTTCCCTGAAATGGGTATACAGAACCAAGAACAAGTCCTCTCTGTAGCACTTCAGATGCATCTAAGAACCCCCCACACCCCTTCTGTCTCCTAGTCCTCCCTACAGCAACACTCAAGTCACTACACAACTGGCTGGCTGTTCTTTTAGGGATGATTTTTTTTTCCTCTCCTCACTTATGTGCCTAAACCAAGTGGCCTTATCTTTTGACACAGAACAGCTACATATCCATTTTTGCCTAGTCAAACTCCTGTGTAGAGTGCTAAGTCGCCAGCTACTTACTGCAGATCAGTTTGCCCTACCTGGTTAGTGTACATTGCCAGCAAAGCTTTGTTGAATTCAATCGCCTGGAGCTGTTTCTTGGAGAGCTTATGCTCAACACCTTCTGCATTGGTCAGCTTCACCTTTTTCTTTGAGTCAAAGACATTTTGGTCCTGGAGAAATCACACATCATGAGAAGATTTCACTATGTTCCTTGAAGAAGAAAAGGTCTCTGGGTATGTGATTTAACTACTGTTTAGGAAAAAGTCTTTCCTGATTATCCCCCTTCTCTCCACAGAAGCAGAGAAGCAGGCTGAGTAACCACCAGGAAGGGCTGCATTGAAAGCAGCAAGGTAATTCTATACCTTGTTAATTGTGATGATGTTATTTGCAATGACAGCGAGCAGTCCTACATCTGTCGGCCTGCAGGTAAGAAAAGCAGACTGTAATTAAACAGTGATTTCTCTACAGATGGAAGACTGAGCATTTGTTTTAGGAAAGCCCTTACTTCAGCTTGATTATTTGATTGTAGAGCTGCAGAGCATCCTCTGTACGACCCTGCAGTTGCATGATATAAGCCATCTGACCATGAATAATGGCCAGTTCAGCCTCAATGTCTTCCTCTGTCACATCCTGAAGGGAAATCAAGGCAAAAAGAAAAAAAGCTGCCATCTCACCTCTCTTCCCCTGGCTTCACCATTCTGCTGGCAAATGTCTATGAGCTCTCTTGGGCAGTATTAGGAGAAAAGTACCCCAGCCACTACAGGCGAAGGTTGTGGCGACAGCACAAATACAAGCATATCGGGGTTAAACTAGGAGAAAAGAAAACTTCACCTGCTCCTGCAAGAATCTGAAGATACCCTTAACTTGTGCGCCGAATCTGCCCCTCTGCTTGAGCCAACGACGGCGATTACAAATTTCCTATGTTTCCCACCATCCACTCAGCATGTTCATCCATAGCATGAGTGGGTCACAGGGAGGTTTCAGACAACCTGTACCCATCCTGCCTGCACCAGCATTGGCGACTGTGCAAGGAGCACAGCAGCAAACAGTCTGCAGTGTTAGCTACACTTCTGCCACGACCACGATTGCTGCCCCAGCCTCAGAAGCAGGTACCAGCAGCAGCGGCAAGACCTGCCGGGTAACACTGCACAGCAGCTTTGGCTGCCCTCTGGCTATCTGCAGTACGCTTTATGACCGCCCCCTCGTTCATGCTGTGCAAAGCGAATGCTTTCCAGAACAACATCAAGAACTTACAGAGTCTTCTGATAGTGACTGGCGGCACAGCTCTAGAAGGAGAAACAAATTGAAGAACCCAGTTTAGAAGGCTTTAGGGGAAAAAAAACAGCCTAGAAGCATGGGGGAACATATACTTTTTTCACATATCCCTGAAACTTCTGCAGCATGACAAGGACACATCAGACTACAAGTCTGATGATGGATGGGACTGAGCACGAGGTAGAAGACTAGATGATGCAGAAGAAATATCAAATGCACAGGAGATACTGTCCCTCCCAAAGCTGCCTTCCAAGAGCAGAGTCACACACTCATTTTCTCTCCTGAACACATTTCCTTAAACCTAGCTCCTGATCTTTTCCATAGGGATCACCCAGCTGCAACTCCTCACTTTCTTGGGAGTTATTTTAAGTGCTGCAAGCCTGCAATATTCAGATTATACCACCCTTTATGGGGCAACAATTCCATCAATTTTCAGTACAGATACTAGTCACTTCTTAACTTTCTCATATACCTCACCAGGACATCACTTGTTTTGCTCTCCAAAGGACTACTATCACAGTACATACGTTCAAGTTACACATGCTCAATAAATCAGTTGTATGGGAGAGCTGCTATTCTGTCATCAAAATTGGGACAGAACTGACCTATTTATCTGCAAGAGCAATTAGATCAGAAAGAAACTAATTCTTCCTAATTCTCCCCACCCAGCCTTTTTTTTTTTTTTAAACACACACAAAATCCCCCTCTTCCACCCTATGCAAAAAATCCTCTTCGCAAAAAAATCAACTCATTTATTGGCTTATACTAATTTCATACCTAAATCAGACCATGACGTATTTTTATTTTTTGTAGTATACATTTATATATATATATACATATACTAACAAAACCAGGAGTCAGAATAGATGAAACACCTCATACTTATGAGATTACACTCACGTCTACTTCCGACTTCAAAAAACTGCTCAAAGGCATTGAACACCAATCAGGGGGGCTGTAAGAGAGCCAGGAGATGGTACGTGCCACCTGGCTCTGGAAAAGAGCTGCAGAGGAATGCTTCTACAAAAGCACCAGTTCTGTCAGGAACCATCTGGAAACTGACAACAAATCCTACTGTTGGTCAGTTTCTAAGTTTTCAAAACCTCTTTCTCTCTGATTAAGCATGTCTATAGAGAGCAAGTAACTACTACTATCACACAAAACTTCCCTCTCACCTCATCGTGTTCTTACCTTCTGCTTTCTGTAGTTTTTTCATTGCTTCATTCAACTTTCCTTGCCCAATCAATGCACATGCACTGTTATAACACAGCTCGTAGGTAGCTTCTCGAAGGCCCAAATCCTCCTAGCATGAAAAGAAAATGGAACACTGCATAAACACCAATCAATCTATACAGATTTGACAGGCAACGGACACAAACTATAGTTTTCATGTACCTTCAAACTATTCCTTGCAAAATGAGTTTAGAGGCAGTTTTAAAAGGGCACACACCTGGCAAATACGGCACAGTGCAAAGGATCTTCCCTCAAACTGCACAACAAAGTCAGAGGCAATTGCCAAGGCAGCAACAAAACTCCAGCCTGAACTTGGGGACTACTTAGGCTGCTGAAAGAAGGCAGGTAAGAACCACTACTCTATAGAGAACTAGAAAGTGGATCCACAGCACTGAACAGAAAGCTGAGCATGCTGTGCACACCTCCAAGGACAAAGATTTCTGAAAAAATTAGAACATTACCACCTGCACTGCTCACTAACAAAAATATTCCCAAGCATGGCTGGGTGATCCAGGCAGTTAGTTTTACCCTGGGCAAGAGGGTAACGAGACAGAGGAAAGTGCTAGTTACCACAGGTGTTCTGCCCAGTGCATGCTCAGAAAGATGTACTTCCTGCTCTGCTGGGACATCTACTAATACGAGTCTCCTAGAGATCAAAGATGAAGTATAACTCTTCAGCCCTCAGAACAATAACAGCATTTATTCCTCTATACAGGGAAAGCCACTAGGTGATCTTCAATAGACTCAGAAGTCATTAAGAGACAGGAACACATTTCTACCCTGTTAAATATCTAAGACTCCATATCCTTTATCCCTTGTCTCTTGCTCTTACACACATACACGCACACACTTACTTACTGGCATCACCTTCTCCCATGTGCTTTGTGCTGCCACAACAGCAGAGAGGTTGGTTTTTCTCTCTTCCTCATACTCATCCTGGGAGTTGCGGATGAGATCCCTGTATGCAGCCAGACAATCGTCATAACGCTCCAACCTGTACAACTGACAAGGGGAAGGGATTAGCCTTCAGAATAGTATTTCCCCGTGTACGCTAGTAACTACAGCCCCCTTCCTCCCTCCCCACGGACTGGCAGCAGCAAAGCATCACATGTTTTAAGCTGAACATTACTAACATTTCCGTCTACCTTTAAGGACAAACTCTATAGATTACATTTGCAAGGACTCAAGCAATGACATCAGATACCTGGACACAAACGGCACAGTTCTTACTCCTAGAGCAGCTTCTTTAAAAGCAGCAGTTTACACATTTTTGTCCTCAAACAGCCTTTTTCCAGATTAGGTCACCTCTCTATGTGAGATAAAATGAATGGTCTTTCATGCAGCTGAGAGAAGACAGCCAGTTCTTCACAGAACTGTTCTGATCAACCAGGGAGAAATCAGAGAAGAAATGCAACTTTTCTGCTTCGCTTCTAATGCCTGAGATGTCAGGTCCCACAAACCATTCCTGGAGAGGTATCTAACACAAGTAGATGGCTCCACCACAAATAAATCTCATCAGCTCTCTTTCACCCTCCATTCCCTCAGCCAGACGGCTATTATGAGGCCAGGCCCAGGAAGGGAGGGGGAGTCACGAATGTATTGCTTTTGTTCAGTGGCAATAAGATGACAACTCTGCCTCCAGCGACAGGTGACTGAAGCACCGCAGAAGCTGGAGTAGTTGGGAGCTGTACCTCTCCTTACCTTCACGACAGGGAAGGAAATTCTGTCCCAATACTTGCCCCACATTAGAGGAGGGACAAGGCATCCAGCATATGAAACTCCCACCAGGAAGAAAAGCTTGTAATTACCACTTGTCCATAAAGCTCCTTCAGTTTGTCTGTCTGCTGACTGGCACTCTGAATGGTCTTGAGAGCATTTTCAATACGATTCAACCTGTATTCACAGTAGGCCTTCTCAAAGGCGATAACATCACTGCAAGGACAAGACAAAGGCTGAGAGCAGGCACTGTAGTCTTCACTCAACAGCTTTCACCCACCTGAACACACTTGTTTAAGCAGCCCTAATTAGTCACAGACTGCTACATTCCAAAAAAGCCAACACCAGAGGTGAGCACATGATCCCAGACTACTGAATTATGTATCTGTTGAGCACTGAAAATATCTTAAACCTACTTTGTGTTCAACAGAAAAGGAATATCAAAACTTCACCTAAAAGAAGAGGTTCCTTTTTTCTAGTGTTTCCAGACACATGGCATTTCAAATGCCCTCCCCACTCCCCATCCCCCGCCCCGTCTCCTACTGATTATGCAAATCAATTGCTTAAAGGTAAAACAATACCAAACTTCATTATGTGACTCCTTCATAAGGAGAAGGCATATCATTACAGCAAAAGATTGTTACTGCAAACTTTCAAAGACAATTGACTCACACAAAGAGAGAAAGGAAACGGTATAAAACACAGTCCCTCTGACACTAAACCAATGGTAATATTAACCTATTTTGAAATATCAGCACAGCAGAACCACAGCAAAAGGGTTTGCTGATATTAACATAAAATTGGCTTCAAAGCAAGCTCACACCAGCAGGGAAGCATTATCAAACAAGCAGAGCCTTGAATGCTACGTTCCACCTACCCCTGAGTTACCACTTAAGCCAAAGGAAAATTAATCAGCAATTCCCTTAGTTCATCACTGGTGCCACTTGTCACCAGCTATTTCTCTGTCTATTTAAAATTATCTCAGTCTAGCTGAGTATTAGGGGAGTCTGAAAACAAATGAATGGCATTAAGAATTAAAGCAAAGCAATGGGCTAGCCTCAGTGCACGACAGGACAACTTTAAGGCAGAGCAAGAACCACCACTTTCCCTGCTCTGCAGGATACAGAGACAGACACACAGTAGAGCCAAGCTAAAGAAATTATACGGAGAACTCTGAAGCCAGTTGAATTTAGAGAAATTACTCCTCCTCCTCACCATACTAAAAAAAACAAGCTAAAAAAATTAAACTAAACCCCCTCCATCCCAGGAAAAAAAGGAATTTGTGAATAAGGCAATTATGTTTTGTTCAGATGTGAACATGAATGAGGGTATGTTTCATTGCACTGATACTACAACACACTTTTCTGGGAAGTTCCTTAACAAGAGCAGTATCTGAAATACAAAAATTTTGCTGCCAGGCAGTTCTCGGGTAGCAATTTTCACCCTAGTCATTGCACAAAGAACATCTTTATAAGGAAGAAAACTAGAGTCTGCTTAATGACACAAATGGGAAGTTTGACTTGTTCTCAAACACAAGTTGTGTCCAAGGTCCTGATTTTGAGAACGTGCACAAAGGGCTTGCGCCACCCCAAAAGATGAAGCAGTACCTTCGGGCTGGCAAAGAAAAGAACCCCAAGTAACAGTACGATGAGGCAGCCAATCAAAGCTAACAGCTCGCTGCCACTGGCAAGGGCTTCTCCCTCCTCTCTTCACTCCCCATGAGACTTGTCCTCTTCCCCTGTACCAGCTACGGTGCTCAACCGCATCAACAAGCGGAATCAGCTCATGAAGGTGGCTGAAAACTAGACTAGGGACAATCCCTTCAACAGTAACAGCAAGATGTTGAACTGTCTCAAACTCATCCAGACCACTTCTCACACCCAGAACAAATCAGCCTTTCACTGAGAAGCCCAATCCCAATGGCTCTAAGCACCTCCTGCTCTTTATTTTGCTGGCTATTAGTCCCCTCCACTGAAGCTGCAGCACCTTCTCAGGGACTTGCGGTTTTGTATTTTGTAGAGTACAGCGAGACACAACTTACCTGGTTAACACTTTAGTGTGGGTGTTGATTACGCTGAGGGCTTCCTTGAAGTTCCCGTTCTGGATAAGACACACTACTTTACACTGAAGTGCAGTCACATCGTCTTTGTTGATCTGCAGTACTGGAGAAGAAACCAGTTTCAACACAACGATCTAACTCACTATCAGACACGAAGGCTCTGTGAGAGCCATGTTGTTACAGTCACAAAAACCCATCATAGAGAGCAGTCACATCAATTTAAAAGGGTCCTGGCATAGCTTGCTTTGGCTCAGTTCACGAAACAAATCCTGTCAGGATAAAAAAAAAAAATCCAGTCTGAATACTGAACCTGCCCAAAGTGACTGCTGTGCTAACGTGCCTGCAACAGAGCTGCACCGAAGGAGCTGCACACACCTGGACAAACCTTCCGTTGACATTTCACTTCCAGGCACAGAACACAGTGCCAAAACCCGAGTGCCACGTGAAATGTATACAGGAAGAAAAACACCTGGTATAGAAGAACGGTATGGCTCTAGACAGGTTCTCACTTTATACGCTAATACTTTCTGCCAGTGGAAGGCAGCAAGGGAGAACTAGGAGAGAGAAATAGGTTTTGGTATTTGATTTTTTCACGTGACCCCAACTCTCAGATTGGCCGGGACAGGAGACGAGTCCCGAGTCCCTACTCCCTACAAACAGCAAAGAGAGAGCTTTTAGCCGTAAGGTGCCTTATGCTGCGATCCCATTTTGGATGCCAAACTATCAAAACAACACATCTGAACGTGGACTCTCACTCCCGAGCAAGTTCTCGCTCCCAAGTCAGCTGGTCCCTATGCACAACACCGCTCCTCCAGTTCCCGGGGGGAAAAGCGCTCCTTCCTCCCACCATCCGAACTGAAGGAAAGCCGCGGTGCCCCTGCAGGCCCGGCCCGCAGCGAGGGCTGCGGGATGCGGCAGCCGGCGGTCCCGGCGCAGAGCGGGGCCTAGGCGGCTGCCCCGCTCGCCTCCCCCATCCGCTTGTGCCTCTCCCCAGGCACAGTAAAGCCTCCAGAAACGCGCCGGAGCGCCGCCGGCCGCCCCGTGCCCGCAGCCCTGCTCCCGCAGCCCGGCACGACGGAAACCGCCCCCCCCCCCCCCCCGCCCCGCTCCGCTCCGCTCCCCTCCCACCGCGGCTGCAGCCGAGCACAAGGCCAAGCCCGCCCCGACATGGCGGCCCTCACTCACTCACTCTTGTTAACGGACTTGAGCGCGCGGGCGAAGTCGCCGTTCTGGCCGCAGCGGTTCACCTCGCTCCACAGCGCCGCCGCCGCCCCCGCGCCTCCCGCCGCTGCCGCCGCCGCCGCCGCCGCCATCTTGGAACCGGGAGGAGAAACACGTCGGGGAGGGGGGGGGGAGGAGGCGGGGCCGGCGGCTGCCCCGGTAGCGGAAGGGCCGCGCGCGCCGGCCGCCACGTCGCGAGGGGCCGGGCGGGGCCCCGCCCCCCGCCGCCCCTCCCGCCTTGCCCGGGCGCGCCTCGGTTATCGCCAAATTCCTGGGCTCCACTTCTCTTCCAGTGTTGTAACTGAAGAACCGGGGGTTTTGTTAATATTTTAAACAACTTTTTTCCCCTCTCAGAATTAAAAAAAAAAAAAAAAATCAACAGATACGACCCAAGTGAGTGTGTGGGGAGGGGGAACGGGGCGATTGCCCCCCCCCAAAAAAGGATTCCCCCCCCCCCCCCCAATTCTCATTACTTTCTTCTGCTGAAAGACTGCCATCAGTCATCAGCTTTCAAATTTCAGAAACGTCATGAAAGGCTGTTTTTTTTTAATAAAAATTACAAATTTGTCCGAGGGTGAAGCTGGCTGTCGCTTTGCATCATCGTGCCAACGTACGATTAACGCTTGGGCTTGAAACACAGGCTGGAGATAAGCTGCAGGGGTGAGGCAGGACCAGCGAAGCCAGCTCGGTGCAGCTCCTGCAGCGCTGGACGGTCGAGCCTCTCCACAGAGCCGCCCACGGTAAACGGCGCCAACGCTCACCCTGAAGGACTATCGAGTCCTCTGGTGACACCTATTCACCAGGCATGACAGCCACAGTAAAGAGAAAAAAAAAAAAAAACAAACCAAAAACGATTAATACTTTAAACAAAATACTCTTTTTATTAGAGTATTTTTGATTAAACATACAGAACTCAAAATTGCTATTTAAAATTTCTATCGTTCAAAGTTTTTCCCTCTAGAAGGACGGTAACGCTACCTCAATGCATATCATATGGAAGGATCATACCTCTCAAGTGTCCAGCTCATAAATCAGAGCAATACTGCACGTACTCGTGCAAAAGAAGGTAATGCTGCAATGCAATTAACATACAAAAAATGCACCGCCAATACATACGCGGTCAGCTCTACGGCCCAGCGATCCAGAGAGTAGCATCACATTGAGAAGCAGACTTAGCAGCACACGAATGAAAAAGAAAACACAGCTTCTGACCACAAAAAAGGAGTCTGTAACAGATTGAGAAGATTTGCACAAGTCCTAACCGTTCCTCCTTCACGAGGACTGCAAAGGACTGCACACTGAGCCACTGGTTTGGAAGATTTTCCGAAGCATCCGCCGCCCTGGGGGCAGGCACGCAGAAGTCTCACTGAAAACGGTGATGAAGGGAGTGGTTCTACAGCCCTTGGGCACCTCCGAACGTCACCATCGCAGGCAGTCCGGTGAAGCACTTACGGCTGAAAGACCGTCTGCTACAGACCGGCTTCCTCGCTAGGGTCCTGACACCCATTTGCTCCTCTACCAGCACGCGTGAAATCGAGCCCTTATTTTATACACAGGACGACATTAACAAAGCAGCGCGTGTAGGTAGCTACACCCCTGCTGCCCCTACCTGCTGGCGTAAATTCCTTGAGCGTATCACGTAGGTAACTACCACTACTATCAGACTTCAAATATTCAAGCTTTATACTTTGCTTACATCTGCGCACAAACGCTACAGCTAAGACCTGCAACACTGTGCCTTTTCGTGCTGCTCCGCTGTTAAGCTAAACCTAAGCAATCATCAGGTTTTAATTATCCACAGTAAGTTTCCTAGACTTTTTTTTAAAGGATTGAACAAAAATATAGTTTAGAAGTATGTTTGGTCAAGTTTATCACCGCATGTGGTACAATCAAACCTGGTTAACTGGCACTTATCAACTATCTCGTGATGGAATGTCTAATGGCAGATTTCTTTAAGTGAAAAAATCCAGACAATTGAGAGGTATGCAGAAAACTTGTCTTAAATATTTGAAGCTACATGTGCAATCTTACAGAACACAAGCTACAATTACAGACATAACATTAAATCTTATTAACCGATAGTGCATAAGAACTTAAAAACAGTCAGTGAAATCAGTTCAGCCAGTGACTTCCAGAGAAGTCATGCCTCAACTGCATTGTGTAAAGGGGAAGGAGGAAAAAAAAAATCATTCCTAGGCAAGTTTAACACAAAGTTTTAATTGACATTTGAAAAGCTGTTTTATTATTTATATATATATATACTATGTATAAAATAAATTAAAAAGGGGAAGGAGGAAATAGCTTTGTATATGCTTCAAATTAACACAGACCAGTAGTTCCATAAATGATCATTTTACCATCTTTGTGGTAAAAAGCTGACATAAAAGTTCAAAACCATAGAATACTTCTAATTAGAAAGAGTTCAAAAGATTATTTTTTAAAAAAATGGAATTTAAACATCATTTTCCCCTCCCCTACAATACACTTTAGTTTTGTATGTCATAGCATCAATACATTTACAGAGTATTTGAATGTCACATCCACACAAGAATTGATAACAAAGCAGGTAAAAGTGCTAGCGGTGTTAAAATTTAGGACTTCTCCCAAATAACTCTACCTGCTCCTCAGCCTTCTCCTGAAATGAAGGCTATCAACATTCATCACCCAGTTTGAGGTATGGGCAGAAGAAAGATCTGCAACTGGTACTCCCCGCCCCGCCTTGCCTCTGCTAAAATATAGCAACAATCTATTGACCTGGTAATTGACAATGGTGGTGCACAATCTCTTACCTCCATTCAGCTTGTATATAATTTAATCGCTATATAAAAAAAGTTATTTTTGAACACAGTATTAATGCTTAACTTAAAAAACAAAACAAAACAAAACAAAAAAACCCAACTTTAAATCTTTGAAACCATGTTTAAATGTTCTTGTTCCAGATTTAAAGCTTCACATAAACACCAGACAGAAGGATGACAATTTTAAACCAAGAGAGCACCTAAAAACATACCGTAGGTAAAAATGAAATCAATCATCTCTCCACTTCATAAAAATGTAGAAACCCTGTCAGCAACAGTAGTACACTCAGAACGAACAAGGTGAAAAGGAGCATCTAGAATACTCAAGAGGCTTGCTACACTACTTCTCTTTATTGCCCATTCTCTCATTTGTATGGATGGCCACTGCATGACAAGATGCCTGTGATAGTTCTCTTATCTTCCTTTCACCACTGCTGCCAGCTGAAGTCGTCATTGCTGCCAAACACCAAGAAAAATCCTAGGATCGTGGCAAAGATGACTGTATTCCCTGTTAGCACAAGTGCACACGCGCCCCAGTAAATCTGTGAACAAGGGGAATTTAGTTAGACACGTTTTGAACCGAACACTGACAAGACAAAAGGTAACGTCTTAACATCACGCTCCAGACAAAGCTCAGCAACAGGCCCGTGATGCACGAAGGCGGTATCTCATTATTTGTGGTTAGGCCAAGAAGGCTGGGTTTACCCAAAACGACTCGACCCATTCACAGTTAGCCAAGGGGCACTACAAGTTTCTTCTAGCTGTCTACAAAGCGCTGGCTAGCGGGCACAGCTGTTTTGTTGTAACATCCAAAAATCGTAAATTAAGGCTAGGCAACAGCATCAAACGCATCTGCAGCCCAGCTATACTGGCTAGCCGTGCTACGAGACTGTTTTGAACAGACATTTGAGGATGCAGGTCTTCAAAATGCCAGCAGATATCCCCATTACAAAAAAGGAGGTGAATGTTTTCCAAGGAGAGTAAGTGGATTGCTCAAAGGGTGTGAGGCATTCAAACTGACTGTCTGAGCTGTTCTTGCCTAAAGAGATTTTATGAAAGCACACTGCATGTTTTTTGACTTAGTAGTGCTCTCTGAAATTCACACAAACAAGGTCACCTTTTAAAGGATTTTAGTGAAAAGCCATATACTGGGAAAGATGTAACGACAACTCACAAGTTTAAAAAATAACACCACATATCATTGACAGTGAGTGCATTGTTTATTCATGCTTCTTCAGCCCAACTATTCCACAAATTGTCTTCAGAGTATTCCATACACTTTTATATTCGGTTACTTGCCTGTTGAGTTTTCACACTCTTTTCTATCTCGTTTTCTCTGCATTGCATATGGGCTGTTAGGGTTTATTCCATGACCACGTGAAGCAATTGGCAATCACGACATTCTCCCATGCTTCCGTTTCTAGTATTAGTTTTTCTTGCCAAAAGAACTCTTATTCTGTTTCCACTGCAAGCATCTTAAGTACATACTTATAAGTGCATGAGAGCTTTACCTTCAGTAAAAAAAACATAAAGAAGAAAGTTTTCTAGGGGAAAAAAAAAAATCATAGATTGAAATATTACTAACCAGTTCTGCTCTCGCAAACACTATCGGTAGCCCAAATGCTGAGACAACAATGCCTGTTGTAAGAAATATTGCTAGCTCCTTGCAGGCATTACTTGTAGCATCTGTGTCATCTACTAATCTTCTTGCTATGCAGTACGGGAGAGGAGAAAGGATGTAAAAAAACAGAACAAACAGTGGCCAGTACTGGCTGAAAAAGAAAGGAGAAGAAAAGTTAAAGTTAACCTGATGTACTTCCTGTTCTTCCTAAAATCAATGCAAGGCATTTTCCCCATCCGGCATCCACATTCGGGAAAGACAGACACAAGCCCAGAGAAAGCAAATCCTTCGCTTTGGAACAGGCTGACATTAGTCCAACGGACCATGTTTGTGAGCGGCTTCAGCAGCAGAGAGCTCACTAACAGGATATTCATAAAGCAAGATTTCGCTAAGCAAGCCTAAATCTAACGCCACCTCACGAGATGAGCTTAACTCTTAAGTTTAACCTGTCAGCTCTACTTAAGAATTGCAGAGATACCTTTGCAGAGCCCTCACGTCATTTTGCCTGTAAGCTTTCAGTGCACATATATAGAACAGAGCATGGTTCTCAGCCAATACTCAGCCGCCATGGGGCACCGAGACATATTTTTTTTTTTAAATCTGTACGCAACCAACAAAAACCAACAAAAACTGCACCATCGTATTTGGCAACATTTTCTTTTATCACTTGCAGCTCGCTGGACTAGATTTCTCAGACACAGTGATGCAGCTGCGCGTTGTTTCACTAAAACTTTACTGCAGTTTGAAGGGTGACTGCACGATGCTCTCCTCCCTAAGGGTTTGTGTCACCAGCCCTGGTTTCATAACAAAAGAAAGCTGGCACAAGAAAGCTAGTCATATAGGTAGAGAACTGCAATTCACAGCCACCAACAGGACTATCGACAGGATTTTTGCTATTTATTTAACATTAAGTAAGTCGAAAGATTTTCTGTGAAGTCAGCATTCAGTTGCAAAGGGTGAAAGCCCTAGGCCTAACTTTCTGAACTTTTGGTCTACTGCTTCGTATCTCCTGGAAACTGAGAGAGAGGAATCCGTAGAGCGAAAGTACAGGCAGCAGCTGCAGCTACTGCGGACGCTGCATTACCAGGTGCGGTGCGCGGCCGAGGGGCCACCTGAGAGCCACCCACAGCCCAGCTACCGCCAAGGAGCCAGGGAAAATGCAAAGACTTCCCTGATAATACCTGCTTGCCGTCTGCTTATCAGCCACAGAGGGACAACGCCGGAGACTGCTAAGACAGCGCGTTCTCCAACAGTCTGCGGCCAGGCCTGGTAATTCAACTTTTGCTGCCTTTAGTTTTACGGGGAATTAACTCCTGGGTGGTCTTTTTTTCCGCCCCAGTCTTCTGAAGCCAAAACCACCCCACCCAAACCCCCTCCTAGACGCAGCGGACTGATCCGCCCGCAGGCCTGAAAGCCGAGCTGCCCCGGGGGTGCAGGCATGCGGGCAGGGAGGAGGCTGCACGTTACTTGTACTGGGGAAGGGCACAGCCGAGCATCAGGAACATGAGTCCGACCGCTCCCCCGAAGGACAGGCTGATCAGGGCTGCAACGAGAGCACAGGCCGACGGCAGGTGAGAGGCCTTCACGGGCCTTCCGACAGGCGCGACCCGCGCCCCGCCGCCCTCCCCTGCGGCCCGCGGGGTGCCGGGGCGGGCAGCCCCTCGGGAAGCCCCCCCCCCCCGCCCCCGCCCGGTCCCTTCGCCGCCCCACCCCCCCGCCACAGCCGGCGGGAACCACCGGGCCGCCCTGCCCTGCCCGCCCCGGCCGCCGCGGGGGCTCTGGGCGGCCCACCGGGGGCAGCGCCCCGCCGCCGTTGCCAGGGCAACCGCTCCGCACCCGCCCCCCCGCCGCTCGCGCACCTTTGATGCCGGCCATGGCGCCGCCCGTCCCGCGAGCCGCACAGGCGGAGGGGCGAGCGCCGGGAAGCGGAACTGGCGCGGCCCGCAGCCGCTTCCGGGAGGGGAGGGCGCAGGCGCCGGGCGCGCCCCGCCCGCGTGACGCGCGCGACGTGGTGCCCGCGCGAAGGGCCCACGGCGCCGACTCCGCCCCCTCCCCGCCGCGCGCGAAGCTGCCGCGCCGCCGCTCGAAGCAAGGGGCCCGCCCGCGGCGCGGCGCGCCCTCGCCGCCCATTGGCCCTGATGGCGACTGGGGCGGGGCTTCAGGGCGCATGCCCCTCGTCGGGCCCCGCCCGCTTCCGGTGGGGTCAGCCAATGAGAGGCGCCGTGCCCGGGGAAGCCTCACCTCGCCTCGGGGCTGTCATGGCGGCTGCGGCGGCGGCTGCGCCCTTCCTGCTCCTTCTCTGCGCTGCTGCCGGCCCCGCGCGGTGCTGGGACCAGCCGGGTGAGATGCGCGGGGCTGGGCGTGTCGCTGGCAGGCCCTCCCGGCTGAAGGGGCCTCGAGCCCCTCCGCCGCCTCTCCCGTCGCCGTGGCGGCGGGGCGGGGCGGGGGCGCGGCGGCTCCTCAGGCCTGAGCGCCGCGCAGCGCTGCTGGGTCAGCGGCGGCCCGGTACGGGGGAGGGGGTCTGCGCCAGCACGGCTTTTTGGTTCGGACTGCCCGTACGTCGGCCCGTGCCGCAGTAATAATCCCGCTGCGCCGTCAGCGGTGGCTGTGCGCTCTGAGAGGAGGAGCCCGGAGCCCCCTCCGAAGGGAATGGGGAGCTCCGCCGCGTTCCCCTCTGCGCGTCCGATGCTTCTTAGAGCTTCGCCTCTTGAGGAAGCACGCTGTTTTGTCCTCCGTGTTGTCAGCCGCCTCCTGAAAGCAGGCCCCTGTGGCTCCGGGGAGCGCGTCTGGGCCGGCGCTGACCTTTGCGCTGCCTGTTTCAGGGAGGGTGCTGCTGAGGGAGGTGCAGGCGCTCACTCTCCGCAGAGGTCAGTACACGACGTCCCGGCGGACAGCTGCAGTCCCACAGTTACAGTGCACGGGAGGCACTGCTGGATGTTCCCGTGTCCCCGAGGTTGTTCAGTGTTACAACAAAGGCTGGGATGGCTATGATGTACAGGTAACTCTTTAAAACTTGTTAAACGTTTCATGAAATCGTCTTCCCGCGGACTTGGTAACTTCTGAAGGAGAAAAGAGAAACAGGCTAGCGTGTCAGTTCAGTTTGCTTCTTGTTAGAGGACCTTTGACAACTAAAGCTTAACCTAAATACTTTTGCGTTTGGATTTTCTAGAACTGCTGTAGGTGTATCTTTGAGATATTCCTAAAGACTGTAATGTAAAAACACTGCGTAGCAAACCTTCATTGGTTCTAATTAAAATGTTGCTCGAGTTTATAAAATCGAACTCTTGTGAACCCTTGAGCATGCTCTTGCTTTGGTATTGCTGCATGGATGTCCAATTTTTTAGAGTAGAAGGGGCTATAAATATTTGTATCCCTTCAGCTCTAGCTTTTAAAAACTGAATTTCAGACTTACATGACTTGCTCTTGCATGTTAGTATGTCAGTACTAGCCAGTAAACGGTCATGTATTTCTGTTTTGTTACCTTGGCTTCTACCAGTAGATTAACCAGGAATCAAGGCTGAAGATAATTGTTAAAACTGATACAGTGCTGTAAAAGTACAGTCAAATTTGAATTGGCAGTTGGTACTGCTGTCCTGAATTAATAATTTAGAAACTGCTTCTCCCCCCAAATATGTGTCACTTGCAGTAAGAGGTGATACCTAAGTTCAGATACTTCAAGGAAATGTGAGACTGAGGAATCTGCATGTATTCAACGGCAGAATTGCAGTCTGATTGTTAAGTGTTGCATGTGAATGCCTAATGATGTCTGTCCCAATTTCTTTTGATTTCTCTGTGGTCATAAATGGAATCAGGTGCACTGGATTTCAAGTTTCCATATTATGTTTTTGTAGCTGCCATCCAGTTTATATAGGACAGGCATTTATTACGTAACTGTTGCACAGTTATTTTCAGAAGTATTCCTATACCTAAAGAAGGGATACTTGAAAACCTGTTCAGTGAAGAAAAACAAAATCTTCCAGAGTTGTAACGCTTCTGTGTTCTGAAAGGTCAGATTTTTTTAACTTCTAGGATTTTAAAAACCATTCTTAGTTAATTTCAATTTCTTAGTCCTTTTCAAAATAAGAGCGGTCAGAAATTTCTTACCCCGTGGCCTTTGAGATGATTTGTTAGCAATTGCAGCTTTATTTCAGAGCATATTTGGGGAAGCAGACAGGTATTTTCATCTCTGGAGCAGGCGGTTTTACTTTGTATTTTGTTTATTTTTTCAGTGGCAGTGCAAAGCAGACTTGGAAAATACCTACCGTTTTGGACAGATCGAAGTGAGCTGTGAGGGCTACGATTATCCGGATGATCCGTACATCTTAAGAGGCTCCTGTAGTTTGCTGTTCAGGCTAGAGCTGACTGAGGAAGGTGAAAGGAAAGTGAAGAACTCTGGAAGCTTTGGCTCTGGCTATTATCAGTCAAGGAAGGATCCTTCTGATTCTGGTGCTGGAGCAATTGTTATCATTGTTCTCCTGGCTCTTGCTTTTGGAGTATACAAGCTCTTCCTCAGTAACCAGCAGCCTCAGCAGAGTTTTGGTGACAGTGATGGATTCACTAGGCCTTCCTGGCAGAGTCAGCAGGCACCTCCTCCTCCTGGCTTTAAGTCCAGCTTCACAGGTAGGGCTGCGAGCCATTTACAGTACTCAAAAGAGCAAACAGGATTGTGCTGTTTTATCTGCAGTAAGAGTAGGTAGGATAGACTTAAAACCAATATATTGGCAGTTGACTCTGCTGAATCGGCTGCAGAGCCTGCAGCCAGCCTTGCATTCTGTTCTTTGTTCGAAAGTGAAAATAAAACTTGATTTCCCTCAGGCTTTTAGGGCAGGCTGTGCAGCAAGCTGCCTTTTGAACCTTTGACAATCCATCTCCCCGTGCTCTGCATTCTTTTCATACTCTGTGAAATATGAGGATTGCAACGGGGAAGAATAATTTTCATAAGTAACCTGGAAGAGAGGATAGTCTCACGCAGGCAGAAACAAACTCATGCCAAAGAAGCGCTGTGAAACTTTGCAGAAGGGTCTTTCAGCCTCTGGGCTGCTGGCCCCTGATTGCACTCACAAAATGGTTGGTAGACTTGAGTATCCTGTACCAGCCCTCGGTTTAACAGGTGCTTCAGCGTCGTCCCAGTGGCTGAAAGGTTTGGTTCCCAGAGCAGAGAACAGTGTCTGTGAGCTGTCGTTAGAGGTGCAGCACTCGAACCTCATGTGGTGCCTTTCATCTGAAGCTGGAAATTGTGTAAGTAGCGACAAGGCTGCTGCTAGGAAAAAGCGTACTTTTTCTTTTCCCAGAAAACTGATGACTTTTGTCACTTAATAAATGGGCTGCCTTAGAGGGTCATGGTGTCTAGGGGAAATAAACATTATTCATCTGGTGTCTGACCAACTCATTAAACCCTGTGAACATGTGAAATGCTTACAGCACTGGAACTCAAATTACATTCTGACAGGTTGCATTATCTCCATCTTTACTTTTTTTGTGCAGCAGAGAAGGGGTTCTGTCAAGTAAATAAATAGCAAGGATTAAGTTTGCTTAGTCAAAAGCTTATGTTTTAGTAATGCTTGTTAATGCTTTCTTCCAGGTTTGCTCAAGGCACTCGGCCAACAGATGGTGCCAGTATAACTCTTTTGGATGTCATTGTGCAGGGCATGTGCAGCAGAAACTTTCAGATGTATCTGCAGCAGAAAATTAAAGGGGTTCTGCTTCTGTATTATTAGTGGCTTGGCAAATTGGTTTCCGTGTAGTTATTTCAGACTTCAGACAGCCTGTCTATGCTGTGCGCATCAGCAACTTTGAGTCCATGCCACTTGCCACTGGCGTTATTGTGGTAGTTACTAGAAGTCCTGGTCGTAAGACAGGGCTCTGTCCTACCAGGCACAGGCAAAACAGAGTGCAGGGTTACTTAATTTTTTTTTTGTCCTGTCCTGTTCCTTGACAATTAATTGCATCAATGCATTTTTCGCTGCAGGAATCTGAAATCTAGCAAGGGTAGGGCCTTGAAAATGTTTTCCTGATTAATACTGAAAATGGAAACAGTTAAAATGCATATTGGGAGCCATATAAGGCTTAATTTATGGCATTTTTAATAATGAGTGTCAATGCTTTCTGTAGATTTCAAACAGTGTAAGGAGGCAACCTGTCAAATGTGGGGCCGCCTTAAAAATGTTAAGTGTTATGCTACTTCATGCACTTAGTATCTGCCTTAGATTTTGGCAGCAGAGCAAAAGCGCATCTCAGTGCGTGTGTCCATACGTTCCACAAATGCATTAGTCTTTGAAAATTTGGATGTTAATGAAAAGCACTGTCATTCACTTATTGCTGTTAATATTTAATTTGCCTCATTTTAAAATCCCCTTAACGTGCAGAATGTGTCCTGTGAAACTTGTTTAGCTAGCCTATCTTAATTAAATTCTGCTTTTGCTCAGTTAGTGGTTTGACATGATCCTTAACGTTTACTCTAGATATTTCAACAGAAAATGACTCAGTTTTCTGAGTCAGTGTTGAGCCGTGGTACTTTTGAACAAATGAGTTGGTTCATCTCCCTGATTAACATTGTTTTTACAATAAATGAAGTACTACTTTTTTTTTTGTTCCAAATCAGCATAGTTTAATGGGTATATCATCCCAACAAGAGTTTTTCTCCCAGTGCGTTAAAAATGAAATTCAATATCAAATCCCATATAGACTTAAACTGATTATTTAAATTTTTTTTTTAATCTTCCGTGACGTCAAACAATCTACACCAGCTTGAAGACAAACCAGGCCCTGTATAACTTTTACACACACAATCTCTGGTCCACTGGTTTAGGTGGGTGTATTTCAGGGAGACTGTAATCTCCGGTCCTTGCCTTTTAAACTTCCTTATGTGTTAAACGTGTGGTTGAGCTTATTCTTGCATCCTTGTTTTTCTTTAGACCAGGAAATGATTCTACTTTGGTTGTGCATCTTCTCTTTTTATTTCTAAATGGAAGACATTTGGTTCTGAGTCAGAGCCTCATCTTATGTGGGTCACGTGAAAAATCTGTGACTCTCCTCCCCCCACAACCCACTTGATACGCTTGCAGTTTCATCAAGGTATTTGTCAAGCTTGGTGACTCATGCATAATAAAAAACATTGCAGTGTGATTGCAGTTAGCATGTCTTTTTGAGAACAAATACCTGACTAGAATTACCAGAAACAATACAAAGTAATGTTAGCCATTGGACTGAGCCACTGTTACTCAAATTGTGCAGCTGTTTTGAGTGAGATTAGAAGCCGTGTGTCCTAGTGGTTAGTTCAGTCTTCGGTCTTATGTACTTGATTTCTGTTCCCGCTTCTGCGGTGTGAGTTTGAGCAGATTACTTTTTCTTCATTTCCTTCTCTATTTTTAATCTAACTTGTCTGTTTATGAATCTGCAGGCAGGGACTCTGCCATGCTTTGAGAACATCAGGGCTGTGAGATTGAGTGGAAGCTAATTTTTTAACATAAAGCTCTTTACATTATTTAGTGGTCATTTCTATGTTTTTTCGTGCTTTCCAAACTGTGAGGCCTTTCAAGTTAAGCTTGATCAAGAATTTGCTGAAATCAGGAGTAGTTTATGGTCTAGTTTTCCATTATCTGTAACAGGGGAGAGTCATGTTGGCACAGCTGGCCTGAGGATTAGGTGCCACTGAGTGATGTGTTTTCCATTTTCATTTTGTTTAAGACGGCCATAGCTTTGGGACTCATTCCAGTCATGGAACCAATTCAGGACCAGGATTTTGGACCGGATTAGGAGCAGGAGGGTTGCTGGGCTACTTGGCTGGCAGTCACAGGTAAATATGCATGCTATCACATTTTAAGTATTTAAGCTTTCAGGGGGTATGCCGTATACTGTGTTTACATTGCTTCTAAGCTTTCAAGCCTGTATCATTCAAGCTATAAAATCCTACCTCTAGAACAACTTTGAGGAGCAATTTATACCTCCAGAGACATGTTTTTGTGGAAGAAGAATTGGGAGGACTGAGGTATTTCATTCTGCTTTAGCTGATTACTCTGACCTGGCATGATGGCCTGCAAATTTAAAATGAGCATTTAAACAACCATCTGCAGACTGCCTTAAAACACAGGTAATTAATATTAAGCATAAAACCATTTCCTAAAGTCAGTCTGGATGGCAGCTGCTCTCCTGTGATACTCAGTGTGGTCAGATTAAACAGCCTCTAATTTACCGTCTCCTAATGGCCCACTTATGGAAATCCAAGAGGTGTGGTTTTCCAAAGGATTTGTATGTCGTATATAAGTTGCATTTTGGGGAAAAAAATAACAGAAACAGCATTCAAAAGCAGTTTCAGTGCTGGTGTAAACATCTGCTGGTCATATTTGCTAAATACTTGTAAACATTTAAAGGGCATCATTCTTAATAAACAGTTTAAAGGGAGCAATTGCTGCCATTTTAGGCTTCACTAGAGAAAATATGTGGCTCCTGCAGGGAATCTTTAGAGCCCAAGCAGTTTCCTCTATTTATCAAATAACTGCATGTGTATCAATCCTAATCCTGTAAGAATGCAGTAATATGTTGTTTTATTTAATCTGTTATATGTTTTTTATATATTGAAAGTTTGGGAGTAAGAGATGATGTGGACAGGAGTGTGTTAAAGCATCTTCTTCCATTGTAAAGTTTTGTGGTAATGACAGAAGCCTTATCAGGATTGCCTGTTTATTAAGGAATTAAAACCTTGATATGTAAGAGAATTTCTAAAGTGTCTAGTGTGCAGTCTTGATCTCATAGAGTCGAGTAAGGTGAAACTGGGACAGCGATGTCATCAACAGTAGAAATAGTCTATAAATTCACTTTGAGTAGAGCTTTAGAGGTTGAAAGGTCATATCTTGTTCTATTACATTAACCCCGCTAAGAATTCTTAAAAGGTATAATGTTTTAAAGGTTTTATTGACTTGATATTTCTTAAGTCTTAAATACAGGACCCTTGTGTTTAAGCAGTAATTCTGTATTATCTACATACAGGTTTGTTCGTTGATTTCCACACCCCACCCCCCGTTTCAGTAGCCACCTCTTATTGTTCAAGATTAGAGGCCTAACTGAATATTTAGGTCCAAATACATGAACAAGCTTCCTAACTTGGGCTTCTTTTCTTTTGAAACAGTCTTTGGTCCACTATTTTTTTTTTTCAGTCATTTGAAATGATGTGCCTGAAAATGCGGGTGAGAGCGAGCTATTTGTAAATTTCAACAGCAGGAAATTCCATATCCATAGAAGCAAGCAATTTAAATCAGTGAGTCAAAGGTCATGATGTGTTAGTCTTACAACCTTTTCAAGATAGTTAACAGAACAGAGGGATGTTTTCTTTTGTCTTACATGGCTGAGATGTAGGTGTTGTCAAAATGCATTTAAGCTTTAGATGTCAAATCTACTTTCTTGTCTGACAGAATTTCAGAGGGAGAAATTTCCTCACTTGCAGTTGTTAGAATTGCTTATCCTGAAGAATAAGGTTTAAATTCCTTTTGGAAGTCTACAGATGTTCTTGTGACAATGCTGGATGTCCTTGCTGTCAACGTATATGTTAATTATATTAAATAGGGAGATTTCCAGCTTCGAAACAACTGTCTGCTTACAGTTTTCCCTCGGAGATGCAGTCCCCTTGTTGTTTGGAATGGTAATTCCTTAATTTTTCATAAGGGCACTAATGAAGCCTTCTTTCTACTCATCAGAGCACAGCCACGTTCCCCATATTACGGTATGTGGACGGATCCCACAGCTGCGCCTCCAATGGATGGGCAGTCAAGCAATTCCACACGAGGAAGCAGTTCAGGAACAAGAACTGCTTCTGGTAAGGCAAAAGACCTTTTAACGTCCTGAAGCTCGAGAGACTTTGACCTATCAAAAATACACAGATGTTAGTTGAGGTTCAGCCAGCGTTCTCTCTTTTATTTTCCCACTTGGTACAGGTGGGCATGTAACAATGTCCCTTATTTCTGTTTCCTATGAAAGTAGGGCAGCATTGTGGGGCATGAAACTCCCCACAGGCCTACACTGGGCATGGTACCACCAGCACTGGGTTTGTCTTCACCTGCAAGGTGCATTAGTTTAAGGCTTTCCCCTTTGGTGTGCGCTACAGCTACACATGCCCTTCTCTAGCAAACATGTGCAAACATGATTTCTTTGTAGAAAGTAGGTTGTCTAATCTGCAAGAGGAGAACATTTTTCAGGCCAGTCAGCTCAACAGTTGTTTGCTGTTCTACGTTATGTGAATGTGTTTAACTCATCTCACTTACCAACTTGAGCATTTCTAGAACTGGGGAGAGCCCTGTGGAAAGGCTGTGGTGCACCTGACTTTTTTTTTTCTTTTGCAGGCTTTGGGGGCACAAAACGAAGATGAAATCTTTGACATTATTACATCTGAGTGATTGAACTAAATCTTCCTGTGTGCTAGCACTTCTATTAATAGTAGGCTTCAAAAGTGGATATGAGAAGAGGTGTGAAGGACTAGGCAAATAATTCCTCTCTTCCCTTGGGGAAGTGTGGACTCTCTCTCTTGTTTAGGGTATTACAGGTGCTGGAACATCCACTATTTCACAACAACAGCTTCTCAGAAGATACAAAATAAACTCATCAAAGTTCAGAACAATGATGTTACAGTGCCTATATATCTGTCTGTACTTGAGGGATTATGGCAATGGTAGCCCTACCAGATTTTCAAAGCAAGTAGCTCATGTTCTGGGCTTAATTTCATTTAATCCAGAATTTCTGAGGTTTTCTTTTTCTTGGTGATCCAGCATCTGAAAGACCTGGTGTGTAATCTACCTGATATCTAAGGGGGGCTGCTCTTTGAAGCTACTCTTGTTTGTCTTTGTAAAATTCATGTGAACATTACTGTAAGTGCAATCAGCTATTTTGACGGGTGTTGGGGTTTATCGCTAGTGGAAAAGAGCAAAACTAGAGAGAGATGCTAACATTAATATAGTGTTTGTATCTGTGCTATGTGACTATTGGAACCAAAATTTGCAGATTCGAGGACACTCCATGTTTTAGGGTTTATCCACATGGCTGTGCAAACCTGGGGCATTTTGTGTCTAAATTATGGAGAGAAAAAAAAAAAAAAACTGGAAATGAGACAAGACCAGTCCTTCTCTAATTCAGGCCCTCTTCTGGAAGACTGATGTCATTTAAATTCAGGTGGCTACAGACACTTTGCCTACACTGAGGCTCCAGGCTTTTCTTTTTGCAGTGGATGTTAGCAGTGCTATGAAAACTTCAGATGTGAACTGGCTTACGTCTCAGCCCTTGTCTGTCCTGCTGGATGACCTGTCCAGGACACAGTAAGCCAAAGGTGCTCATTGCAAAAAGGAAGGGAGCACTCTTAATCCAAAGCTGGTGGTATCTCTAGAACATAGCAGGCCTTGAGGCTAAGCAAAGAAAGGGAATTGAATGTGTAATGGGATGTAAACTTTCCCAAATGTACTTTTTAAAAACAAAGTGCTGTCAAAGAGTGGGAAGCGGAGAGGCCTTGCTTTTGTTCTCTAACGATATTTTGGGGCTCTGAGAAGTGTCATACAGTTCTTGTGTGATTGACTGTGCCCTGGGAGAGGTGTTGCTGGAAAAAAAAAACAGAAATTTCTCAGGACTGGCAGGGGGAGGGGAGAAGCGAAGACTGAAAAATGGGCTGCTTGACCACCAGGTCTGCTCCAGAGGCCATCCTAATACGGCTTAGAAGTGTGTGTGTGTGTGCACAGCTTTTCGATGCTGGCAGCAGTCTGAGAAGCACAGCTTTCATCCTTGTGAAAATACTGTGAAGTACTGTGTCTGGGAATTGATGTAAACTATTGCAGCAAAAGCAAAGCACTGTTTTGCTGATACAAGCTGCTTCTCCACAAGGAGATTTAGCAGGTATGGTGAGTCTAGGAAAGTGACTTCAGTGTTACTCATCAAAAAGCAACCGTGTCCATTCATGAGTACAAGAAATAATTGGCTGAAGTGATAATGCCTGAATTCAATGTCTGGCTTAAGCAACAAAAACCAACCAAACAAAAAACAAACAAACAAAAAAAACCAAACTCTGAAATCTTCAAGATGTCAACAGAAGCAATGAAAAAGTGTAGAGTGTGCTGAAGACATAGGAATCACGATAAAATTGATAACTTCAGGATAAAATAGTGGTTTGCTGCTCAGAGCTGCTTGAGGATTAGGGGGAAATATCTTCATTAACAGCCTGCTCTGTCAACCTAGAAAGCAGGGAAATGGCAAAGACCTTACTGTTGGCCTATTAGAAAGTTTTACCTTTTACGAGGAAAGGTATATGATAAATCTTTTTGAACAAATATAGCAAAATAATGTATTTTAAATGTGGAGTTTGTACTTATTTGTAAGTGTATTCAGGTTGAAACTTGTCACAGTCAGTACTCTGCCAGTTAATTACGTAACAATGAAACTACTTTTGCTAACTGTTTGGGTAGTTTGAAGCTGAAGTTTGCTCTCAAATGTGTTATGTTTTAAACAACATTTTCATTTGTATTTATAGTTCCTGCTTGAAATGTGTTTTGATGTATAAACCTGATGAATTACCATAGTTTCTGAATCTGTTGGATATTATTGCCCTTCCCTTTGATAAAGTAATGAAATAAGTGAATAAGGGGTACTTTTGTCTTTAAAGCACTGTATTGAGGCCTGCAGGGATGGCACTGTCTGGTTTTTTTTGTTGTTTGTTTGTTTTTTCAGGGTTGGCTATGTCTCACTATTAGGTTCCCAGCTGGTGTAATAACAGCCTGTACTCCCAGATGCAGAGCTGGTAAGCTATTTTGTTTCAACAAAATAAAACAATACTGTGAATAGAGTTATTTTATTGATTGGATTTTCCAGAACAAAATACCAAACCATGTAATGAAATGAAGGATTTCTTGTAAATCAAGGTTTCACATCTGAGTCTGTAGAAAAGCTCCATTATGTTGGTGAGTTCCTGGTTTTACAAGGTGATGAGCTGAACCCTGCAAAAGAAGTTATGATCGCTGCTGCTGTTCCTGGTTGTGGGTATAGCGGAACTCCGCCCTGGGATAGCAGCTGGCAGATCTGCTGCTTACACTGAGAATGTGTCACTGCTGAACAGAGACATGGCTTATGGCTAGAGGCAGTTCAACTTCTTGGCAGTAGTAATGTAAGGTTAAATGGAGTCCTGCAAATTCCAGTATCAAATCTTCCTTGATCAAGGATGTTGGTGAGGCTCCTGAAAGAGAAGAACTTGTGGAAGGCAGCTTAGCGCTCGTACTTGTGAGAGATCTTGAGCTTCCTTCCTGAATATCTGATATGGAAGATCCTAGTCTGTTTTCTGCTCCTGGGCAGGCTTTTGGCAGCATCTTCACAGGGACTTCATAGTTGCAAGGCATATGTAAATGCTTAAACTGTTAAACGCTGTTGTAGGATAATTGCAGTTCTACTTGGCACCTGGGACTAGTTCTGCTCATGGCTTACATCCTCACACAAAGCTAAAGCTCATTACAGGAACAAAACTCCTGGTTTTACAGCTGACTTCCCCTGAAGCATGTGATGAAAGAAAAAAAAAAAAAAAAGATGCACAGAGATAAGCTTTCTGTATGCCAGTCTGTCTTGTGACTCAGCCTCCAGGTCAGATCTTGGCTAGCTCTGCAGACTGTCATGCTATGCGACTTGCTCTTTTATCTGGGTGCAAGGTGTGTGTTAGACTTATCAGCAAGGTGAGACGGTATGTTGTTTTTTCAAAAAATAAAAATGTTCCATGCTCATCACTAAGTTCCAAAAGGGAAATTAAGTCAGGTGGCACGATTTCCAGCACTAGGAGTTTTTCCACAGAGAAATTGCTACAATAAAGTAGCAAGCGATGCCTGCCTGCACAGGCATCTAAGAGCTGAAAATGCAGTATTTGTACGCAGACTGTTGTCCACTTAGCACCAATTGTAAGTGTTGTATTTTTCCCTCCTGAGTAAAGCAAATTAGTATTAGTTCTTAATGTTTTCAGAGTACCTATCAACCAGTGATTCTGGTAGAGAAATAGCCCAGCTGCCTCCAAACTGAAATATATGAGCAAACCCACAGAAATAAATAAATAAAAATCTCAAGGAGATGCAGTCTGTACCAACAGCCAAAGCTGTTGCCTCTTGTTGTGTGTAATGAAACATAGTGTTAGGTCCCTTGTTCTCCTTCCGTACCTATTGGGGCAGTTCAGGGTTAAGTGCTGCTTGGGAGAGGCTCCCTATCCCTCAGCATGCTTTGCCGAAACCCTCCTTTGCAGCCCATCTCTTGCTTTCCTGATACCATGTCCCACTACAGTAGTTTTCACTTTCTGACACCTCCTTTTCTATTGCAGCTGTGTTTTGCCAGTGCTAATGAAAATAACCAGCACACTACCTTTCTGGCCTGTATTATTTCCCACTGTCTTCTGCCTTACAGTTCCCTCTGTTCCTGCTGAGTGTCAACGTTTCTTCAGTAAGGAAGTGACAAGCACTTGCAAAAAGTACATTGAGCTGGGAATGGCTGGTGGAGATTGAGATGAAGTCAAGGGAGCAAACTGCCAGGCTGTGAATTGACCTTTGCAGGCAGTATGCCTGTGAAAAGCACTTTTTTCAGCCTTCTGTCAGAGAAGGATTTTTGTCAAGGGTATGGTATTGGCAGCTGGTGACTGGAGCAGATTAAGGACTGGTGAACGGGCAGCATGGAGAGGACCTGAAAACGTCCTCTCCATCCTACCTTAGGAATGACAAGGACTGGTACTAGCATAACCAGGAAGCTGGCCTAGGATCTGCTAGCTCAGCTGCTCCACAGACATGCCATTGCAAATCCTGTCCGTAGATGTGGGTTGAAAGATACCAGATGCTCCTGAAAATGCCACGGTGCTCGTGCCAAGCACAAGAAAGGGGACTTGGCCCTGCATCCATCTTTCTTTCCCACTGCGGTGTGTCTTGGAACGAACTGAGAAGGCCAGAAATGGAAAGGGTATGTGTTGGGTCTGGCTGAGAGGAAGCTAATTTTCCCCGTAGCAGCCCTCGTAGTGCTGTGCTTTGTACTGATAGCTGGAAGGGTGTTGAGAACACACTGGTGTTTTGGCTGCTGCTGAGCGGTGCTCGTGCAGCATCGAGGCTGTCTCTTGGGAGGGGACGTAGCCAGGACAGCTGACCCAGACTGACCAAAGGGATATTCCATACCGTATGATATCCGCTCAGTAATAAAAGCTAGGAGAAAGGAGGAGGACGGGGGGGCATTCGTTGTCTTTACGGTGTTTGTCCTCCGGAACAACGGCTACACGTGCTGAGGCCCTGCTTCCCAGGGGGTGGCTGGACATTGCTGCTGATGAGGAGTACAGAATAAAATCTTTTTGTTTTCCTTTTGCTTTTTCACATGCAGCCTTTGCTTCCTCTTTCATTAAACTGTCCTTATCTCAAGCCACAAGCCTTTCGTTATATTTCCTCTCCCCTGTCCAGCTGAGGAGGGGGAGTGATAGAGCGGCTTCGGGGGGCGCCTGGCGTCCAGCCAGGGTCAACCCACCAGAGGGTGGCAAGTTTACACCTGCGCTGGCCAAAGCCAGGCTTGCAGGTGGAGCCTTTGCCCCGGTACGTCCTGCCTGCTCACTCTTCTTACACCACAGCAGGAAACACGAGGCAGCTCTAATAGCAGTTCTAGCAGGATTGTTTTACTGGGCTTGAAAATTTCATCCTGCATACCTAAAGAAGTCCTGAGGGCAATTATCAGTGATATGTATTGACACTTTTTGCTCTGAGGACTTGTCTCAGCCATAGCCCAATTCAGTCTTCCAAATATCCACTGGGAAGTTTGGTGGAGACAAATCACCATCTGCCTCAAGACCAGATTCTTTGAGTTACCACACAGGGAATTTTTTGCTTGTTTACTGGATTTGCCTTGACTTCCCTGGCACCGAGATTCTTGCGCAGTCTTTGCTCTACATCTGGATTCGGATGTCATTTTACAGGATCCTCTGAGACTTGGCCTTGAGATCATAGCCCTGAGATCATGGCCCCTGATAGCCATCTTCTACAGGCCTCCTGTGCCCTTGTGCTTAGCTTGTGGGAATGTATTTATTGAGGCAGCACTAGAATTGCCACCAATCCAGAATACCTTCTGCTGCTGCTGAGTAACGGGAGTTATTCATCTCCCAGTCAACTCCTGCAGTTGTTTTCATGTCATTTAGCAGCTGTAAATGCATCACATCTGCTGTAACGGACAGAGAACAATTACGGTTGAGGGGAAAAAGGAAAGAAGAAGTGTAATGAATGTAGATAAAATGTTGAGGTGGAACAACTTTGCAGAGCTGACCTTCACGCTGGGAATGCTTTACCAGCATTCTTTTTCCAGGGGGAGAAGGAGTACTTTATTATTGCTGTGGATTTGAATAGTACCACCAGTGCTTTCTGCACCACTCCAGCAAGAGCGGGAGACTTAGAACTGTAACAGGTTTGGTGTTCAATGAAGTCAGACCTGTCCGGGGCTCTTTGTAGTTTGATACACAGCTTGCAAAGAAGTGGTAGCAGTAACAAGTGAAGTTAGATCAGTGCAGAAATCCATGTAGTTGCAGCACAGACAGAAACAAACCCATCTGTGCTGTTTCTGAAATGGAGGTCAAAAGCAAGCTCAAAGTAGGCCGAAACAGCTCAGAGAGTTGTTTCTGTCTTTGCTTTCCAGCCGAGGAGATCCTGTTCAGCACCAATGGCCATGTGCTGCTGACACCTACTGTCAGCAGGGAAGTGCTGTTTTCCTTGGGCGGGCAACTCCCGTGTCCTCATCACGACTACCAGAAAACCAGCCAGGCCCCCTGGGTCACGGTGCAGCTTGATTCTCTCTCGGCAAGCTTGGCCGATTAATTCTGCATGCTCTCTTTCTTAACAGGTGGATTTGTTTCCTTTGTAACAAGGAGATGGGGATTAGGCTGCAACTAAGTGAATGTGTATAGAGCTGAAACAGCGCAAACATAAGTGATGAGAGGAAGACCACACCTGAATCAAGTAATCCAGTCTTACCCAAGATACTCATACGTTCCCTTTAGCTCAGCTGACGCAGCTGCTAAAGAGAAATTAGGGTTTGGACATTTTTTGGGTTTTACATTGCAAAGCTGCTTTGGGCATACCTGAGAAACAGAACTTTCTGCAGCAGCTGAGAGAGAAACGCAACGTGCGCCGTCTCCAACAGCATTCGACCCGAGAGGGGCAGGGGAGAGCAAGGAGTCCCAGACAGGAACCGGTGAGCGCTTCCAGCCTGAACGCGCTACCGAGGCATCTGTTCCTCTCCAGTCTTTGTTTGCTCAAGCACCTGAGAGGCCTCGCGAAGCAACGAGTGCTACCACTCAGCCTCGGCTTGGCCGATCTCCAAGCCAAGAGGCTGTGGGCGAGGGAAGATGATTGTATTTGATGACCTTTGGACAGCATGTCAGGAGAGGCCCGGGAAGACAGCTGAGCTACAGGAATGTTTCATGCCCTGAAATGACAAATGAAGCAAGGGCAAGGGACGGTCAGCAACAGAGATCTTTGAAAAATGATGTAGGATGCTCGGGTGAAGCCAGTCGACGTACTGGAGGGTGTTCTTGTGCTCCGTGCACACTAAAGGCGCTGCATCCCCCAGTCTGCACGTGGCTTATGAGGACACCACATACATTCAGCTGCCGGGTCAGGCCGTCCCCGCTGTTCTCTTCCTCTCCTCGCAAATGTATGGCCTAACCATACGTTTTCACAATCTCGCCGGCTCAGAGATACGTGCACCTCAAAATACAGGCCCTCTGGTTTATGAAACTCCTTACCGCAGGACATTGTACAGGCCAAAAGCAAACATGAGGTGGAAAGGATTAGGCGATTTCTCAGAAAGTAAATACGTCAGTGACTGAGCCATAATGTGACTTCTCGCTCAGAAATCCCTAGATCTTGAATTCCAGAAGCAGAAGGTGATAATGGCCTCTGTCAGAGTCGGGGTGCTGGGGTGGACAGAGCTTTCTTCTGAGGCAGTATGACAGCTTTTACATCCTTATCTGCTAGGACCAGTCTCCTGGCACAGCCTCAGAGTACAGAAGGGTAATGCTAGCTGAGAAGCGCTCTTCCCGGTGTAGTTTACTGAAACTCTGCAAACAGCATACTTGTAATTGCATGAGAGCTTTTGCTGGCGTAGGTGGAAGGAGAGAAGAGCACGGGTGTTTTGCATTCCTGTCCCAATATACCTTCTTGGCAGAAAATTTAAACGTAGACCAAACTTAATAATAAAGTTACAATAGCTGGCAACCCTTTATTCAGCATTTCTGTTAGACCAATGACTTGAATAAGAAGTTACCCTTACTGCATTCAGACACGTTCACACTTTGCAGACAAGACTGCTAAACGAGGGTTATTTTTTCAAAGTGCCAGACCAGGGCAGGTAACATTATTACCTGTCTTCCAGGAGAGTTTGTGCATGAAACATTAATGTTAAGATTTTGATGATGAAATAAAATCCACATTCTTTCATCTCAGTAAGTGGCCTGATTTCCCACTGAAATCAGGCGAAAAGGCATAGTCAACATTTTGGACAACGACGCCATTTTTACTGAACATCCTAAATAAACAAAAAGCCAATTATTAAATACTTCACTTGCGTTTCAAGAGGCGGAGCTGTAGTCTGTGCTACATTACATCGCGTGCTCTATCACAGTGGCCACATAACACCTAGACCTACAGAAGATAAGATCTTAACAAACCTGAGAGATCTTAGCAAATAAAATCTCAATGCACTCGTTTGCATTTCCACCCGAGACAGGGATGTTGCAGGAGCTACTTCTCGCCATAGCAGTCTACTTTTATAAGCCAGGTGAGAGCGGTAGGCGGAAGAAATATCTTTTATTAGCATGCAACAGAGCTTGCATTTTGCTTTTTCTTTGTTATTTTTCTGCAATAAGCTTTTTCAGCTTATTTTTCCCTAGCAACCTGTCTTGCTGCTGAAGCCCACTGAGTTCAGCTGGCCACTGCATCTGTCCCAGAGGGGGCTGGCTGGCTGGCAAGGGGAGAGTTAACAGGACTGGCACGATTTTCCTACCCTGCAGTAGTGCCTCAGGGCCCCAGCCCAGACTGGGAGAGGAAACCGATCGTACTGGGCACTGCACACCTCCCCCCCGCCCCCAGTAAGGCACAACCCGGGTCCTGCTGGGCCCCCAGACAAAAGGCTGGGGGCAGGGATCGCCCTGCAGGGATGGGTGGGATGCGGTTTCTCCGGTTCCTCCCTTACCTCGTGGGCAGAGGTTTGTCAGTCCGAGATGAGCTGCAGAGATACGCGAAAGAAAAGAGTGAAAAGGGGGACATTCATAACTGGGGTTTGAGACTGAACTGCCCATCGAGGTCAATCGGTGTTACTGAGAGCTGTCAGCTTGGGGCTTTTTTTTTTTTTCTGGCTTCCCATTAAAAAAAAAAAAAAAAAGGACAATAGAAAAGACATTTTCTCTGCACAGAGCACTGAATTTTCCATATTTAAAAGAAATGTTAGGCCTCGCTTACATCTGGGCATCAGCCAATATTGTACTGGTGCGGCTGCATCAGTGAAACCTCTCTTGAAACTTGTGCTGCAACCCCACAGCTTGCCCTGGGAACAGAAGGGCAAAAAACACCCCCGGGGGCTTTGTCCAGCCGGGAGCTGGGTGTCCTGCCCCCTGCGGCTCTCCCAGCGCCCAGAGCCACAGCATCACCCAGGGTTCAGCCTTTGGAAAAGCCTGTAAAACTCCAGGGAAGCGTGCTTGGGAAAATGCTCATACACTTCACTGGTTCTTAGGGATTATTTCAGGCTGGTGGAACGATGTTTCTGTTGACTGAACAATTACTGGAGGCGAAGTGGAAAGGACACATAGTTTATATGTTTATTTAGGCTATGTTTTCATTTTTTCCCCGGTATAGCTGTGCTGGTGCAAACAGCAAAGGTTGGAGAGCTGGGCTGGAGCAAACAGTGACTTGATACAATGAGATTGCATCCTCGTATCTTCTGGAAAAAAAAAAAAAAACTGCACTGAAGCAAGTGGCAAAGATGCTTTTACTGCATCTCTACATCTAACGCTGGATGTATTTCACTCTTACCGCATGATTTGGGGTACCCTGCCCTCAGTACTCTCCAGTCTCTGGCCTCTTGTCGCAGGTACTGGAAAGGTACAGCTCTTCCAGAGAGTAAAACTCAGGGTTAAATACTGCCTGGGTGTCAGAGGACGAGCTTGTGCTGCAGCAGGTGCCAGAAGAGGCAGCGGCTCCGGTGCTGGGGAAGGTAAGGCGAAGAGTTGGGGAAGGAGGGAACGCAGGAAGAAAGCACTCAATTAAAGACGAGGTGAACATCCCAAATGGGTTTGGCTGAGTGACACTTCCCAGCCAGCGGGCACAGGACGCCTGGTGAGAAGCAGGAGCGAGAGGATTGTGGGTTAAACCCAGAGGTGTGTGTTTAGGAAAGTTAGTTCCTGAACCTGAGGTGAATAAGCCAGACTCTTCCCAGCGGGAGAGTTACTGAGAGCAGACGTGCAGCCTGGAGTTTGACTTGCTGGGAATGAAAGGGAAACCAAGGCAGAGGGCCCGTGGTCAGCTGAGCCCCACCACACAACCGCACCTTCTTTCTACAGAGGGCCTTCCTCCACCCGTATCCTTCCTCTTACCCAGTAATTGCCCATCCCATCCTCTCTCCTCCCCACATAATCGCTGTCGCTAGCCATTAGCCAGCGGCAAAGAGCAGAGAGCTGTCGCTTAAGAAACAACTGCTCACCCGGAGAACTGTTGTCAAACACCAGACACCAGCACCGTTCCCTACCCCACCATCGCCCAAGACAAAAGATGTACCCCTCCAAATCCGCTTACACCAGTGCAAGCTCCTCTGCTCCCCTACGAGAAAGGCTTTTAAAAACAGTTTCATGTGTGGCGGCTGCACCTCTGTTTAGGCTGTGGCACTGTAACTGCGAGGACAGCATTGCCCTCCCCTCCAAACAGTTACTCGGGCAACTTTATTTGTCTGGTTCAGAAGCCAGGAATCGCTGCAGAGGATGAGGTGCTATGGGCCTAGCCCTGACACCCTGCATGGCTTCCAGCTGCAAACTTGAGAGCAGGCTTTCCACAGCATGCAGCACCTACCGGCTCTCCCTTCCGTGGCCTGAAATCATTTGGAAACACAGCCACATAAATGGGAGCTGCGTAAAGTCTGATGGCACAAAACGAAGCGTTCAGAGCATCTTGAAATGAACAGGACTCTACAGGATGTGTTTGTGCCGTGTTCGTGCTTTGAGTCCGGCGGCCGTGGTGGCTTAGGTCTGGCAGTGGCAGCCTGAACGCCAGATTTACTGCTTGGTAAAATCACAGCCACAGCAGTTGGTAGCAGGTGTACGTTAGGAGCCAAAAGACAGCTTGAAAAGAAATGCCCTGTGAGTAGAAAAATGACTTTCAGTAAGTACTTACGTGAAGAGTCTTTGCCTTATTGGAGCGTGATATTTTGTACTGTATGAAATTACGGCTTCGCTGAAGTTTGCCCCTTCACAGCAGCCACTGCTACCCAAGCAGGCAGCAAAACCATAACAAACGCAATCTACTCTGTGTGCTTTTCTGAAAGAGCTAGGAACAAGTAGCTAAGTCCAGATAACCATGTGTAAACTGGTATTCCCACAAACTGACTCTGCATTACATTCATTTTTAGGCAGAAGGGCTAATGTGGCATTTCCACTGACCCTGCAAGGTGAGATAAGCTGGCCCGGCTGACCAAAGAGGGGCTTTTTGGAGAGGTCATTTTAGTATGTGTTGTTTTACTGATCCTGCTCGCCACACGTATGCAGAAACCTTCATGTTAGAAGGAGGCAGGAGGTGCCACAGTGGAATGGCTACAAGTCGGGGAATTTTACTGACTGTTCGAAAAAAAAAAAAAAAATTGATTAGATGCCTGTCATCATGAGACCTGCATATTCTGAAAGCTGTAGAAAGAGCTTTTTCATTAAAGCCAGAATTTCTGAAATGCAAGTGATGCTGCAGAGGGTTTGAAATTTTGCCCTATTCTGACCTTCAAACACGAGGTGTGTTACAAGTAGCAAATGACCGAAAACAAAACAAATGGAGACCTTTTTTGACCCAGGCAGCAATGCTTTTTCTCCACTAGCACCAAAAGAGAGTCCTCCCAGAGCACAATACTGCAAAGTGTATATATCCTGTGATGCTCTGAATAGCTTTTTAGAAGTTCAGTAGAGCCTACATTGTATTTTTAAAGCAAGTGCTTGCAGGGTCTATTTTCCTGGCAGTGAAGCAATTAATATTTAAGGTATTTAGAACACTGCAACCATAAAGACATTTTTACAACATTAACATAGACAGTTACAGCAAATTGGCGTACTTGCAGAGTACAAAAGTTGAGAAATCTGGTCAGACTGGTTTCTGAAAGGCAGGAGAGATCTCTGTCGAAGTGATAAACATTAAAATACTATTAAGATAGCATTAATAGTGGTGCTTTCAGAGAAGCTTAAGCAATCTGGTCACTCAAAAAAAAACAAACCACCCCAAAACAGATGAGGAAAACCAGACGGTGCAAAAAAAACCCACTTCCAGGGAATGAAACTAAAAGGTCACCTATGTCAAATCCAATTGTGAAATTATACACAAAGGAAAGAACCTAAGTTCCCTTAGGAACCTCGAGTGATCTAAAATGCTTTAACAGTTATAAATGCAGCGCCTTTATTTTTATAACAGATGGATGGTAATATCGAAGTATGCTTTCTATTACAAATCCAGTTTCAACTCCCTGCTCCCCAGCTGATCCAGGATGGAAACAATCCATCTTAGCGTTAACGTCAAGTTTCTTGTTTTGGCAGAAGTTTTTATTTACTATTGCATTTTCTTGCAGACATTACAGGCTTTGATGTGGATCATTTCTTTCAGGAGACATATTCACTGCAGAATTATCTACATTCAAGCTGCTCAAAAGCATCCCAACCACAAAATAATTGCTGTAGCCACTTCCGTGTGCCCCTAAGATTTCTTGGGGTGCACATGTGGGATTTTTTGGCAGGCGCTGGAGAACTAACAGCACTTGACTGCTGGCGCAGCTAAGGAGTGGTGTAACTTGAGTTTTAACTTACAAATCTGATGGGGCAGCCACTAGAGTTAAGGGGGTTAGTGAATGGCTCAGACTTGACTTAGGGGCAACGTTCAACTCTTAGAGCTCAAAGGAGCTTTTCACCGGGCGAACGCATCTTTTGTGTTGGGCTGGGATAAGGAAAGCATTGAGCAAAGAGCTGTCTGCGAAATAAGGCGAGTTCTTCAGGAAGAGGCGTCGGCAACGGCAATGTCGAAACCACTTACGGAAGCTGGACTGAAAGTCGGGTTCGATTTTTCAGAGCCAAGTAGTCTGAGCCAGTCGCATCCGTATCTTTTGGAAAGGCAAAGCTTTGACCTGAGTCTGGCCTCCCATGCGCTCAACTTTCTCTGCCTGAAGAGCAGCTCAGAGCTGTAGCCTGTGTTAATACCAGAGCGCGGCTGTGGTCCAAGCACCCCACTCCAAACTAGGGGAAATTATCCTCAGAGCAGGAGAAAAGACACGTGGAGGTCGCAAGACCATGACACTTTGGCAAGGGACCTCAGGTTAAGATTTTCAAATAAATCCGTAACATGATATATATAAATATATATATAAATCCATAACATAACATACCTGTATTACAGAGTTCCTCTTCTGGATGAAGCAAATGACAGGCAAGCAGACATGGGGGTTGGAGAAAGGAGCTTGCCTTTGGGAACCAGAAATACGTAAGCAGAAGTAGGGCCAGTTGGAAAGATTTGCAAGTGTGGCTGGCATTTCTGTGACTGCTAATGAATGAGCCTTTTAAAAAAAAATAATTATACAATGAAGAAACTCTTCTAGAAATGTAAATTGTAAAAGGCATTTAAGAATTTTTCAAAGGAGGTGGGAAACATCAAAACTCCTTTAAAATGGCTTAGAAAATGAAGCCTTCTTGAAAGAAAGCTAGGTTCTTAGGTTATTATTATGTGCTTTGCTAAGTTTTACTCAGCAGCTTTCTGAAAGCTGGAAGAGCACCGTCACAGTTAAAAAAGCACTGAAGCGGTAGAAGGGTCCACTCCTATATTTTCCTGAAAAAAACCCTTCCAGCGTAAAACCCAAAGCGCCACGGATCTTCATCAGACACTGAAAAAAAGATTCGAAGAGCTGGCCGGTGGCGGTGCTTTAAACCGAAGGGTCGCGGCGCGTGCCCGTCGCAGGCGCGTTGGCAAGGAGTGTGGCAAGGCGCGTCCGGTGCGCACCCCAAACCGCTGCTGCGCGGGCCGGGAAGGTCACGACTCACCATCGCGCTTTGGGGCGAGCCCTAAAATCTCGGCGTTTGTCTACACCTCGATTTAAGGAATTACGTGGGCTTGGATTCTGAAAAACACAGCTACAAGCACCTCTGGAGGAGTTATCACGCTGCGGTCTGCATCCCGCCGCCTGGTACTTGCAGCTTGACCCCAGCACCTGTACCATTCAATTAAATTAAATACTGTACAGTTGCTTCGAAGCCGAACTCCCTTACCCTGCTTTAAAGCCTTTGGGGGACTGGCTCGATCAGAGCCTCTGCTGATGACGGTTAGAAAAAAAACAGCTTTCACAACCCAGGGAAGAAAACGCCATATGAAATCCCTCAGCCATCTGGGGGGGGGGAAGCTTCAAAATTTTCCACAACTTGAAGTGCAGCCCAGGAGTATTGGCATCAACTGGGCTCAGCTGAGCCGAAATTCCTGTTGGGATACAGACTAAACAGGAACGGATCAGGGATGCCCGTTAGATGCCCCATTTAAATAGCTGACAAAATATCTTTACGCTCCTTCAGCAATTCCCGATGCAGTTTTAATTCTCTGATTATTTTTGCAGCTGGGAAAAACCCCCCCTTTGCTCTCCCCGGTTGCGGGGAGGTTTCGGCCTTGCCGGCCCGGGAGGCTGCCCGCTCTCTGCGCCCGCCGCCCGGCCGTGCAGCGCAGCAAGGCCTCCGCAGCCGGCGGGACGAAGGGAGGCGAGGCGAGGGCTCCCGCAGCCTCCCCGTGCTGCCAGCTCGGGTTCCCATTTACCGACGGGCTCAAGCCGAAGGACTGCAGGCCCGAGGTGACTTTTCAGATAGGAACGGCGAAGCGCCCAAGAGAAGCACCAGCCGCCGGGAACTCTGGGCTCCTCGCTGGGGACCGGCGCCTATCGCCAGCCCCGCAGGACCGGCCGCCGCCCCGGCGCCCGGCGCTCAGGCAGCTGCCGCAGCAGGGCTCTGCCAGCCGCACCGGCCCCGCCGCGCCCCCCGTGCTGGAGCAAAGGGGAACGGCCACCGGGGGCTGCCGTCCCGCCGCTCCCCGAGGCGCTCCGCACGCGAAGGGCGCCGTGGGTACCGCGCTGCTGCCCGGCCGGTGCCAGGGCGGAGCGCGGCCAAGGCGATGCCACCGGCAGCACCGCGGGGCGGGTCCGGGGAGCGGCGCCTTCCCGCAACGGGACAAAGGCGAGCGGCGCCGGCCACGGACGAGCCCCCCGGCTGCCGGTTCTGCTCCCGGGGACGCGCCTCCTCCCCGGCTGGCGGCCGCCGGCGCCAGCGCCGGGGGGGCCCCGCCGCCGCCGCCGTGCCCCCGCCGCCCCCCGGCTCCCCGCCCGGCCCCGCCCCGTCGCCCGGCCCCGCCCCTCCCTGGGCGGGGCGGGGCGCGCGGCGCCGGTGGGGGCGGGCGGGGCGGGGCGGGGCCGCCGCTGCGCGCTGTGTGCTGGAATGCGCGGCGCCTCCCGCCGCGCCGCCGCCGCCGCCAGCAGCGCCTCCCCGCCTCGCGCGCGCCCGGCCCCGCGCGCACCGCCCCGCGCCCCGCAGCAGCCGCGCGGCCGGGCGGCCCCGCGCCGCCGGTGAGTGCGGCGGGGCCCGGCGGGGCCCGGGCCCGGGGGAGGGGGGGAGCCGGGCCGGGCCGGGCCGGGCCGGGCGAGAGGCGCTGTCCAGGGCTGATCTGCGGCCGGCGGGCGGGCGGGGGCGGCCGGGCCCGGCGGGGCGGGCCGGGCCGCGGGGGGGATCAGCACCACGGCTAAGGAGCCGCCGCCGCCTGCGCCGCGCCGGCCGCGGGGGCGCTAGCCGGGCCTCGCCGCCGCCGGAAGGCGATGCCGCCGCCGCCGCCGGCCGGGCCGGGCCGGGCCGGGCGCAGCCCCAGGCCACGGGCCCGGGCGGAGGCCCGGGGCGCCGCTCGCCCTCTCGCCGCCGGGCACCGGGTGGGCGCGGCCGCCGTGACCTTGCCGGTACCGAGCCGCTTCCCGCACCGCGCGCCCCCGCACCGGGGCCGCTGCCCTGCCCTGCCCTGCCCTGCCCGCCGCGGGGGGGAGGAGGAAGCCGAGCCCTCGCCTCGCCTCGCCTCCGGTCCCCGCGGGCCGGCGGCAGGGGGAGCGGCGGGGCGGCCGTGCCCGGCCAAGGCCCCCCGGCGGCGGCGGCGGGCGGGCCGGGGGCGGCGGTGGCGGCGGGCGGCGCGGGGAGGGCCGCTTTGTGTGGGCAGGCAGAAAATGGCCGCATGCCTGGCAGGGAGGGAGGGCGGCGGCGGCGGGGGCACGGCACGGCCCGGATCCCCCGGCCGCCTCCCCCGCCTCCCGCGGCGGATGTGCGCCGGGCCGCGGAGGGGGGGCGGCGGCCGGGCCGGGCCGGGCCGGGCCGCCCCCTTTTGTTGGCGGCCTTGGGCCCGGCGGGGTCCCCCGGGCGGCCGGCAGCCGGGCGGGGGCCCTCGGCGGGGCCCGGCGGCCTCAGCACCCACCCGCGGGCGCCTGCGCCGCCCCCGGTGTCTGACATGGCGGGCCTCGCCGCAGCGGGGGGGTCCCGGCGGCCCCCGTGGGAGCGGGCGGCGCTGCCACCCGGCCCGGAGCCCTGCCTGGGCCCTGCGGCACCGGGGGACCGGGGAGGCGGCACCCCACTGTCAGCGCCCCCCGCCCGGCCTCCGCACGGCGGGGTCCCGCTCCAGGCGCGGGGCGGAAGCCGGGAGCCCTTTGGGGAGCGGAGCGGGACCCCCCACCCGCCCCCGAGGCCGAGCGTGGCCCGTGGTAGCAGGGAGGCCTCTGGGCCCGGGTCCTGCCTCCGGCCGCCCCAGTGCCTCGGCGAAGAGGTTTAATTTTCTGGCGGTACCTGGAGGGAGGGCTGCTGGGGCAGGACGAAGCAGAGGAGGCTCTCACGCAACGCGGGTGCTTACAGGTGTTCTTTCCTCTTCCAACAGAATTACTGCCATGGCAACTCAAGTGCTGGGACAGTCTGGTGGGAACAGCCTCTTTCCTGGCAGCGCTAATATCGGTATGGCATTGTCCAATGACATGTATGACTTACACGACCTTTCTAAAGCTGAGCTGGCAGCTCCTCAGCTTATTATGTTGGCAAACGTGGCCTTGACGGGAGAAGTCAATGGCAACTGCTGCGATTACCTGGTTGGAGAAGAGAGACAAATGGCAGAACTGACAACGGTGGGGGACAGCAACTTCTCAGACAGCGATGGAGAGGGTATGGAAGATACCCAGGCTGCGGAGAGTGACCGCGAGGCACCTGAAAATGTGGAATTAAGCTCTCTGGAAGCTCCTGCTACGGAAACCCAAGGTCCAGCTGCTTGCCCTCCTCCTAAGACTCCCAGTGTGGACAAAGATGCCTCACTGGAAGCACCGGGTACTCCCGAAAGCACAGAGGACAAGTGTAAGAGCTTGAAGAGCAAGCCGTTCCGTTGTAAGCCTTGCCAGTACGAGGCAGAGTCTGAAGAGGAGTTTGTGCATCATATCAGGGTTCACAGTGCTAAGAAATTCTTTGTGGAAGAAAATGCAGAAAAGCAAGCCCAGGTGAAGGAGTCTGATTCTTGCACCGCAGAAGAGGTGGATTTCTCTAAGGGCCCGATCCGTTGTGATCGTTGTGGCTATAACACTAACAGATACGATCACTATCTGGCTCACTTGAAGCACCACAACAAAGCAGGGGAAAATGAAAGAGTCTACAAGTGTACCATATGCACTTATACTACCGTCAGTGAATATCACTGGAAGAAACACCTAAGAAATCATTTTCCCAGGAAGGTGTATACCTGCTCACAATGCTCCTATTTTTCAGACAGGAAGAACAATTATATTCAACATATTCGAACTCACACAGGTAAGGCTTTCATCTTTTTTGATTTAAGCGTGGTAAGAGTACTGAGAAACTGTGATGAATGAAGCAAGCTGAGAGTCTTCTATTTGCAAAGTTTGTTGCACCCTGAAAAAGCTCTGCGCTCTCTCCTCTTGGTGCTACCAGGTTGTAGCCTCATGGAAGTGTGGATTTGGTTGGAGCTACAGTCTGCAGTCCTAGAGGGCTGAGAAAAACTCTCGATATCGGGGGCCCAAGAGGAGATGAAGAGCATCCTGTTTAGTAATTTTAAGCCAATTTTTTGAAGAGGGCATGACAAAGTGCACCTGTGATGATTGTCAAGGTCTATGACACGAAGGCCTGATGTAGTGTAAAAACAAAACAGGCAGGTTGACAAAAGGTGCCTAAATCACATAGGTAGTTTTGAAAATGGTACCTTCATACTGAGCTGAAACTTGACTAAGCTGTAATTACAGAGAAGAAAGGGCTGATACACACATGCAAAGGAGCCCTCCAGCATCTACAAAGTCAGAATAAGAGCTGAGTAGTGCTCCCAGTGAATGAATTCCTCTTAATGTACAGGAGCCTCGTTTTTTCTAAGGTCTGCATCACTGCAGTAGCCAGAAGTAGACACATGCTTCTGTTGGCCTAGAGGAAGCCCTCCAGGGAGTCTTTGGCCTGATTTCCCGTCTTCTCCTAGCATCGGTTTTAATCTGGAGGAAAAGCGTGAGGCCCCTTTCTACTCTGGTTTATACCAAGTGGAATCGGAGGACCTTCACTGTGGCTGCCGTCCCGTGAGCTGGGGCCGCAGGTGATTTAGGAAATACCTTGCTTGGTGTCGGAGAGCCTCGCCAGCCTCTCACACAGGGAGTCCTGAAGCGTGCCCAAACTTGAGACTCCTTTCTAGGAGGGGCCGTCATAGCCCCCTCACCTCTTGGGGCAGTGGGGTACAGCTGCTTTGCCTCCTGATCCCTTTTGTGGAAGCGGGAGGGCAGTTCCGACCTTTCTTGCAGCTTCTCAGCAGCTTTCATTTCCAACTTGTCAAGGCTTTCCGAGGAGAGGGCAGACTTGCTAACCATCTTCTAGCGGGCTGACCTGACTTGGTTCCCCTTTATTGTAGGCTGTGCCGGCTGAGCAAAACACTGGGGAATTTCTCCTTTGAAGTCATGTTTTGTCACAGCAGTGACATGAATGGTTTGGAGGCTTCAGTTCAGTTGTCTGCAGCTGTCTGGAAGGGGAGGGCTGGACTCGGGCGGCCTCGGGGCCGGGCTTGAGCTCCAGTGTGCACAAGTTCGCATTCGTCAGCGTGCATCAGTATCTGCTTTGACGGGGTTGGGAGGGTCTGCTGGGATTTTTAGTCCGTTAAGACATATTCTTCTCTTAACAATAGCCACGTGCTGTTGTTTAGAGGATACCATCAGTTTAAAAATCAGTCCTGTCTAAATATTTTTTTCCTAAACAAGTAAACAGATTGTTGTGAGAGGTGTTAGGAAAATGGTGTGGTTTATCCTCCAGTTTGTTTTCTTTGTTTGTATTGTGGGAGATAACAGGAAAGAGACCAGGTAAAAATGACGAAATAATAGGAGAAAAAGAAATAAATCATCCCGGGAACTCATGGCCAAATGTGACCCCATGCTGTGGTGCCTGTCTGTTTTACATTTGTCTCGACTTTAAATTCATCCCTGCTTGTGTTTGTACATGACATTAGGTCCCCGCTCTGATCTCTGAAAGCTCTTGTTGAGTTTTACAGGAACTAACCATAAAAGCATGTTTGCTGAGGAAGCGCTCTGTTATCACTGCATTTGACCAATTTACCAGTGAACTGTATTTAAAAAAAAAAAAAAATCGAGCATGGTAAACTATGTAGGATATTGTCCAGTTCCTCTTTTCTCCTTTAAAAATAGTGTTGCAATCAAGGTGTTGGGTTCTTTGGTTTGCCATGTCTTTTCATTATTTTAATTAAGCTGAAATGAGTGATTATGATTTCAGCATTTTTTAGTCCACCCTGGTAGTTGTTTCTTTGCTAGCTCTTACCTAAAAGTTGAGATCTTTCAGCCAGCTCTCACTTGATAAAAATCTTTCAAATATGTTAGTAGGCTAATTTAGGAATGTGCCTTGTTTCCAGTAACACTGATTTTGTCGGGGAGAGTGTTAAAGCTAAAGGAAGAGTATTAGAAGAATGAATAAGCTACTGGCAGGTATATTTATACATCAGGCTAAAAGTTTCTGCTGGTGTTAATGTATAATCAATTGCCTTAAAAAAACACAAACAAAACCACAATGCACAAAAAAAAGCCCCAAACAAACAAACAACCCCCCCAAAAAAAACCCAAAAAACACCCACAGATATTTTATAGTCAAAAGTATTTGCAGACTGTTAACACAACACTACTGAATTTAATAAGAACTGTCTGAATAATACTAAAATATCTTTGGATTATAGTTTTCATTTAAAATAAGAAAAATATTTGTTGGAAAAAAGATGCGAGGGATACATACATACCGCATTTCCTTCCTATTTTATGGGTTCAGAATATTAAGAAGAAAGTTGGAATTGTTTGTTTCTTTAGTTTCCTGATTGCTAATAGGTTAGATAATTAGATGCTTTTTTCTCTCTCCTATTTTTTGTACTTCACCTGCTTTTTTCTGTGTGGGAAAATGCCTCCTTGCAGATAATTGGATCCTGCTGTGTTTGAGCCATCCAGTTTTCTGAAACACTGACTCTGTACAGAGTGCAGTTTCACAGGATCAAATGCTCTGCTGCTGCTGGAGAAAGGCAGTCTCAGTTTTCTCCCCGTATCCTGGGACTAGTTGATTCAGCTCACTAAAATGGCAATAAAATATTTTTTTCCTCTTCCCCAGGTTGTTTTTTTGCTGGTTAGTGAACCGAATCAACTTACTAAGGACGCATACAGATGCCAGAGCACATGGCCAGGAGCAGGGAAGGGGGCTGCCTGCTAGTACCTTGCATGGTGGGAGAAATAACCGATCCTCCACATGTTTGGGGACCAGGGGAAGGCTGGCAGAGGTTGGCTGCTTGCCTGTCGCTTGCATCCGTGTTGGAAAGCTAGGTGTCCGTGAACCCGCCCTGTACTGAAAGATGACTTGCAGCTTGTGACAGTGCTGGTGTGGCAGGCTGCTGACAAATATGGGGGACCTTGGGTGGAGGGGTGGTTTAAGGACCCTGCAGATGGTCATAAGCTTGTCAGCTGGGAGAGCTACATCTGGAAGAGCCTGTCTGCTGCCCAGGAGGGGGTGGCTGGAGATGTTCAGGGCTGTTCCTTCCTTTGCTGATGGGGCAGAAAGGACCCTTTGTGTCAGGGACAGATCTACCTGGACTCATTTGTGCTCATTAGATGCGTTAGACCAAGTTTTGACTTGATTTATCCCATCAACTATCCACGCTGCCGATCCTGGAACTGTACTACGTGCAAGACAGTGCAGCATTGTTCTCAGTTTTTTCCATTTTACTTGTTAGAAGCAAATTCTAGAAAACTTAATTGAAAATCATCTGCAGAGCTATATGAATAAGACAGCCACTTCCCTTCCCAGTGTTCAGTGCCTAACTTTGGGCTGTTTTTTTTTGCTTGTCATAGGGGAGCTTTCTTGCTTGCCACTGTGTTGGAAGTTTGGTGGAAGCAGTTTCTTTTCAAGCAGACAGAACTTTTAATACTGTTACAAGAAAGGCTTTACAAAGAGATGATCTTAACCTCGTTCACTGATGTGTTCATTTGCATAGAATTACGTGCCTGCTTAAGCTTTTGCTAGGTCGGTGCTTATTCTTTAAGTGTCTTGTGGAGAGTTTTTTTGGTGGCTTGTTTGCATATAATGAGCCTGTAAAATTACAATAAAAATCCTTTGGGGAATAGCGTTTTATAGAACAGCCCTTACAATATAGTCAGGCATTTAATTCTCAAGTGGCAATAACACATTTTAAATAGTTGCATTCATCATACTTTAAATCTAGTATGTGTTGATGCTGTGCCCTGTATAAAATACCTGAAAGAAAGCCTTTTCCACATTCCTAATGTTGTAGGTAACTTTAAAGATAAGAAATTTCAAGTAATGGGAAGAAGACATAACTGAATATTCCAGGACCTTTGGCCACATATTTTCAGATTATAAGGAGTCATTTAAAAACAAACCCGTTTCTTTATAACAAAAGGCCTACCCCTCCCTTGCACATGACTTAATCTTATTGTGTGTATTGCACCAATCTCCTACCTTGTTTTAACTGGAAGAGGAGGAGGGATGTGGTTGTTAGGGTGAATTTACCTTTAAACTGCTGATTTAATCAAGAACGATAGTCTAAATGTTTGATGGGAGGAAGAAATGTGGGATTAGTCTGCGTTAGGAAGACCGCTTCTGCTGCTCTTTTGGCAAAGGCGTGCAGTGGAGCCTCACATCACACGCTGGCAGATGAAGGTCTTTGCTGCGGCGGATAGAGCTATGCCTCTGAAAGTGAACAGACAGCCTGTATACAGGGCTTTTGCTGGTGTCCAGGTCTCAGTGATTTGGAGAGCACGTTGGTTGTATGCTTCAACTGATGCAGCAAAATGCTGTAGTGTAATTCTGATCATGACTTGAATAAATACTAAAACCGAGTAATAAATATTACTTTTCCCTTCCCAATTTCTCTCCCGTCTTCTGTTGGGGGTATCCATCCACCCTAGACTAAAAAGTGTTTTTACAACTTGTAGTGGAGACAAGGCAGCCTAGATCCCTCAGCTGTGCTAGCAGTTTGGGGCAAACACCCCATGTACTTATCAGGACCTGCCTAACATGTTAATTCTAAAACTGTCTGCCTTTATTTGGGGCTTGTCTTCACTTGAAGAGGATTTTAAAGTATCGCTGTACTGATAGTTACACAAGCTAACTGTCCCTTGTGGAGACCTAATTTATGACAGGTTAGTTTCCATCAGTGCTCCAGAAACAATAACTCTGCAGGCAGACGGATTTGAGTCTTCAAAATAAATGTTGCTGCTACGCTGGAGCTTTTGCTAGCAGCATAGTTTCATTGAGCAAGGGCATCGTGCTTTTCCATGCTCCAAGCTAATTTCACTCTGCCAATAAAACTTCGGAAGTAGAGACCCAGTTTCTATCTGTGCTTGTGTTCTGGCAAATGCAGGTCTGTGCTGAATGGGTGGTTGCTCCCCATCTTAATCCAAATTAAACAGGGAGGTTTCAGGTAAGGTGTTACATGAAGTGAGAACATACCTGATTTCTTACAGGGTCTATATCTTCTGTGCATCTTTTGAGTGCTGGGAGAAAATTCTGTAGGAAAGTCAGCTCTGGTGGCTTAGGGCTTCCTAAAGGTGGCTATCCTCATCACCTTTTGCCTGAGGTTACCGTCTGACCCCAGATGGACATCAGGATGTGCCTCTCTCCTGTTCTGCCCCTTCACTATCCTCGTTCATACGGCATGACACGGTGCACTGGTCCAGCTCGGGCATATGCTTCTCACTGTGTCCCTTTGCTGAGAGATAATGTGCCCTCAAATACAACTTGGGGATCTGTGACAGCCTCACGTGTATGGCTTGGTAGCCAAGTTTTGGAATCAGATGTGTTTCAGTAACTAATTTGCTGTTTGTTTTTGCAGGAGAGCGACCCTATCAATGTGCTATGTGTCCTTACTCCAGCTCTCAGAAGACCCATTTAACCAGGCACATGCGCACCCACTCAGGTTGGTAAGGGGCGGCAGCAGCATGACTCAGGAAAAGGGGGTGGTAATAATCACAGCATGGTTGAAGTTGGAAGGGACCTCTGGAGGTCGTCTGGTTCAGCCCCCCTGGTCAAGCAGGGCCACCGAGAGCGGGCTGCCCCGTTCTGTGTGAGATGTCATCCAGTACGGCCTGAGCTTTAGCTCCTGTTTTAACAGGGGAGGTTGTCTTTACCTGCTAAGGAAATGCGAAGTGTCATTAATAAAATTGATAACAGGGGAATATATCTTTTTCTTTCCCTTTTACTTTCCAAGGTGTAGTCTGAGGTTCATAGGGCTGCTCTAGTAGTCCTAGTAATCTAGTAGCAAATACAACATTGTGATGATATAGGAGCAGATGCTTGTCTTCTGTCTGCTGCCGTAACTCAGTTCAACTCAATGAAGCTGGGAAAATTTTGAGCAGCTGAGAGTCTCCTCTGTGATGTCTGTGATTTCATCTTATCCAGGGGTTCTGAGGGAAACCTTAGCTTTTGCTCAGTATTACAGAAAGATGTAAAATAGTGTCTGCTTATGGCAAGGAGACACAGAAGAGAAAAAAGCAAACTCGGAGGGTGTTCACAAGTGTCTCAGTCTTGTGGCACTAAAAGCCAAATTAGCAATTTTCACTAGCCTTTATTTCCCATTACTGGTCATAAGCTGTGGTGTTACAAACATCTGCTCTTGCTCTCTTGCGAATCTCTTTTTGAATGAATTAATAGCATTTTTGTGAGTTGTAACAGCATAGGCATGCTAGACACAAGCACAGTTGTCCTTTGTGACCCTCGTAGGGGAGTTCAGGTAGATCTCAGCCTGTGCCTTTTGGTTTGCTAATATCTGAATTGAGCAGACCTACGTGAATTCCTAATCCTAAAAAACAGCCTTCTGAACAGTAATTGTTTCAGTTTCAATAGATGAGGCTTTTACTTGAAACCAGAAGGCAGGCAATTTTAACTGTTGAGGATGGGGGGTTTGGACCCATTAAAAACAGACAGCTTTAAAATGACGTGCCAGTATTTTGGTTTGAGAATTTTGTGAATCGACTATTGTGCTTCCAGAAACAAAAATAATTTTTGGCTGAACCTCTGGGCTAAATGTGAATTTGGAAATGGTTTGGTCAATACTGAGTCCAGAAACTATTTCATGAACTTCTTATTCTCCCCTTGTCTGTGCAAAGAAGTCTCAAATCCGGAGGAGATGAGGAGTGGGATCTGCTCTTGGCCCTTGACTCAAAGGTCTGGGAGGGGAGGGCGTGAGCTGTGCTGACAGAATTGGGAGTGCACATGGGACTCTTGCTATCGGGGGTGTTTTATTAATAGCTCTGATAACTTCTGTTGCATGTCTTGCTGCATTGCCCAGGCAGTGAACCTTCTCTGTGGCAGTTTCTGGACTCCTGAAGCTTGTAGGCTGGCCTTTTAAGGCAAACTGGTGCTGGAGCTTTCTTCAAGTGTCAGACAGTGAATGACAGTGGTTTAGAGCCTACTTCACAGCTGTATTCTTAGCCATCTTGGTACATGTCCTTTCCACTTGTGCAACAAAACCCCTGGATTTAGTAGAGGTGCTGGACACAAAATCTTCACATACAACCTTTGAGTTACCCTGTTGCAGCTACCTCTGAGCACTCCGTGCAGTTAGAACAGCTTGTTCATGTGTATGTGAGAGAAAGGCTGTTCTTGTCCTCACTCTGTGTAACACGGAACTGTTCCTTGAAGTGCAGGCGATAAAGGTCCATACTTGCAAGAAGGATGAGCAGTGAAGCACATCAAGCTTAAACTTGTGGAAAATGTCACCAGGAAATGGCGGGGGAAAGGAAGGAAGGAAAGAAGACAGGCTGAAGATGATAGGGAATCAAAGTAACCCTTCTTTAAATAATGAAGAGATGCTGCAGGCAGACATGAAATGATCTAGACTCTTAAACAAGTGTCCCCATCCTTCCTGCCAGGGAGGTGGCACAGCCTTATATAGAGTTTGTGAGGGTGTTGCAGGCCTGCCATGAGGCTAACACACAGACACCACAGTCGCAGTGACTTCGTCTTCGCTGCAGGCTGCTCCGGTCTCCTGAGTTGTGCTGCAGAGGAGCAGCATGAGTATGGGCAGTGTCAGGGCAGTGGGTTGCAGGGGTGGGAGCAGTAGTATTGTACCGTGAACAGAAGGGGCTGGAGTGGATTTTCAGCGTTCCTAGGAAGTGGCATGCATTAGTTCTGCAGGTCAGTTTTGAGATGCTTTTTCAGAGCTCAGGAGCATCCTAAATTCCTCAGCTGAATTTGCACATGCACAGATGTTCTCAAAGTAGTTCTGGACTTGAGTTGTTGTGCTGGAAGTGCTTTTCCTGTTTGCTTTGATGTGTAAATGGAAAGCCACTTCTGCTGCAGCAGCACGTACTAAGCAGAACATTTCCGGAACGCTTCTGCAAGAGTCACTGCAAAATTGTAAATCCATATTTCAGTAGTAACGCGATGGCTTTGGACTGCATATGGTTGTCTTGCCAAGAATAGGCTGCAGCCAGTACGCCATGTGTTTTGAGACACTGTAACAGTGAACTGAATTATCAGAGGTAAAGATCATCTGAGCAGTGTGTCCTTTTCATATGCTTTGGGTTTTGCTAGCTTCTTTTCCCTCGTTTCCTTTTCAATGCAAACATGAAGTATGCTAAATCTGTGTAAAGTTGGACTTTTTTGAAACGTTGTGTGAAACTGCTATTCATCAAATGTTACATTTCCGTTTTTCTACAATGCATTCAATGGACCAGTTGGGTATGGATTCCATTTGCTAATATTACTGTAGAGAGATCTCTGCCGGTATGTATGCATAGCCAGAACCTGTGACGTTGTTACTGCTTGTTTGGTTTTTGGATCCCCTTCCTCCCAACCCTTGCCCCTTCTCTCTTTTTTTGTATTTTGTTCTTTGTGTCTTGTGAATGTGTTTGTGACTTGTGGATTTCTTATGTTGACTTTACTTAATTTTAAAGGCGCATGGATGATTTTTTTTTTTCTTTGAGTTTCATATTTCTGTATCTGTATTAGTGGGAAGTGATTCCCTCCCTCACCCCCCATGCTTAATAATCACCATCATTCCCTTCCGCCCTTCCTTCCTTAGGTGAGAAGCCATTCAAATGTGATCAGTGCAGCTATGTGGCCTCAAACCAGCATGAAGTAACTCGTCATGCAAGGCAGGTTCACAATGGGCCGAAGCCTCTGACTTGCCCACACTGTGACTACAAAACAGCTGACCGCAGCAATTTCAAAAAGCACGTTGAGCTCCACGTCAATCCGCGCCAGTTTCTGTGTCCTGTTTGTGATTACGCGGCATCTAAAAAATGTAACCTGCAGTATCACATCAAATCCAGGCATCCTGATTGTTCTGACATCACCATGGATGTTTCAAAGGTGAAGCTACGGACTAAAAAGAGCGAAGCTGACTTTTCTGAGAGCATTAATGAAAAAGCAGAGAAGGAACAAACGAAAGGGGATACAGCTGCAAAGAAACCTGAGAAAACTGTGAAAGTGGAGAAAAAAGATAATTTGGCAAAGGAAAAGAAGCCGACAAGCAATGTTTCTGCAGGCCAGGTGACAACCAGAAGTCGGAAATCTGCTTCAGAAAACAAGGAGGTGGATATTAAAACTGAGAAAAACACTGAGAAAACATGTAAAACAAAGAAGATCAAAAGAAAGGCAGAGGCTGAAGTAACTTCCTCAAAGCAAGAGCCTGCAAATGATACCTCAGCAGTAACAAAAAAGAAAAAGAAAGTGGAAACTAAACCCAGAGACTGCCAGGAAGCTCAAAAAAGTGATGTTGTACCAGAGGAGGAGCCTAAAAAGCAAAATTCTTGCCTCAAGAAAAACAGAAAAAAGAAATCTCTGAAAAGTAAGCACAGTAAGAAAAGCGGTAAACTCGATCAGGAGAAGATCGAGGACGAGGAGATGCCAGACGAGTGCCCCATCACAGAAGAGGATGGATGCGTGAAGCCGGACACTGATGGCAGCGACCAGAAGGAGCAAGATCCCACTGACACAGTGGCATTAAACAACGATGGTGGCCATGCTGCCAAGGGGGAGAGCACTGATCCCAAAGGAAGCTGCATACAAGACCCAGGACAGCTTTGTCTGCCAGCTCAGGCTGCAAACACAGAAGCTGAGGTGGAGGACCAAGAAATGCCTCCTGCAGCAGGAGAGAGCAAAGACACTGTTGGTGAAAAAGAGGAGGAGAGAAAGGCGGACAGAGGGCCAGACACTTGCCCTGAGGAATCTTCCCGTGCAGTGTCTTCTGAAAAAAGCTTCGATGTGCCCATGGACGTGGTACCAGATCTGGCGCCTGAGAAGGAGCCAGAGGTAACCTGCGTGGCAGAAACTGTGAGTAACTCAGGCCCGATGGACCTGACTAAGACGTGCCTGCCAGCGACAGAGGCAACAGGAGATGCCGTGCCGGCACCTGCGCCCCCAGAAGGGTGTACGCAAAGCCCTAAAGTTGCTCTGGCCTTATCATCTCCGGATAACACAGCAGTGAATGAATCTCAGGAAATGGATGAGGATGAGGGCATCCACAGCCACGAAGGCAGCGACATAAGTGACAACATATCAGAAGGAAGCGATGACTCGGGGTTAAATGGCGCTCGCTCCGTACAAGAGGAGACAAGTCCAAAGACGTCACAAGGAGCTGCAGACACCGCAGTGGCCAGGGAGAACTATGTATGCATTTTTTGTGACCGCTCATTTAAAAAGGAAGGTGAATACAGTAAGCACCTCAATCGCCACTTAGTCAATGTGTATTATCTTGAGAAGGCAACAAAAGGGCAGGAGTAGAAATAGACGTGGTTTGGGGGAATCTTCTTTTGTAAGATCTTACACAGCTTATGTACAGATATTGTAGATTTTTTTTTTAAGCACGGTTTGCTTTAGTGTCTGCATTGGTTTGTTTTTTTGGTTTGTTGTTTTTTTTTTTAAGTTGAAAATATTTTTGACAACTGTGTAATGGTGAACTCATTAACTATTGGAGCTCTTCATTAGAGAAGGCAGGTAGGGTGTATGCGGCTGTGTTGTGTAAAGTCAGTGTAAGCTTCTGGTCTATTAGCTTATGCAGTTCTTTTATAAATTGTGTTTTAGGAACAAGACGGTAGCTAGCAACACACAAGTTGGATGTTTATAGAGCCATTGGCATTAGCTGGTTGTTGTTCTAGCAGCCAACTCCTTCTCTCTCTCCCCTCTTCCCTTCCCACCTTTTTTTTTTAGTTCTTCTCGATGTGTGTTGATATTCAAAGTGTTAAACTACTTGATGGTTTTTCTACCGGGAAGATAGCTTCTATTCCATAAAACAGCACTTTGTAAAAGAAATCAAAGTTGGCTAGTGATGAACATAACTGTTAAAGATAATTATAATTGTGAACATACATTTCAGATCCCCTAAGTGTGAATGGTGAGCCAAAATTTAGGAGTAGTCCTTCCAACTTTTGATTGGAGAACCTCTGTCTTGATTAATATCTTAATGACTATGATATGTAATTGGCTTTGTTGAGGGGGAGCAAGTCTGTTATTTTTAATTTCTGCTTTTTTTTTTTTTGATTGTGCTTTAAGGGCTTAAAATATTGCACATTGTTTTTGATTTTTACCTATGCAGTTTAATCTTTTAGGAATAGCGCTTGTGCAGTACATGTACACTTTATATATGCATGTTTGGTTTTGTTTGTGTAAGTGTTTTTTTTTTTAATTTGGAAAGGTTCAGATTCGTTGCTTACCATGAAACCGTTTTCTGTGACAGTTTTCTGTGATGCTCTTTACTGTAGATTTTTCTTGTTTTCCTGGGGTATTATTAGTTGTGCATGAAGTTGCTGAAATTATGAAGTGCTTGGCTATGTATTTTTGACTGGCTTTAAAATTGTATAGTTCTTGAGCAAAAGGATAGCAATGCAATTTCAAAACACTATTTTATAGGATTTGTTTTATCATGGAAATGCCACTTCTGATATTTTGAATACGCAGACAAAGTAATACATTGTAATTTATAATTTGGGATGACCAGACAGGAAAATACTCAGTCTCAATGGAAATGGTCTGCAGATTCTGCAAGTCCAGATGATTTTTTTTTTTTTTCCCCCCTCCTCTTTTCATTTCTGGGGTGGACAGCAGTCGAACTTCATGAGCTTAAAAAAGGTAAAATAGTAGCACTGGTACAAATATGGTTCATCAAAGTCTAACATCTCACACACCAAAAACACAAATAAAGGTAAATCAACTGGTAAGCAACAAACCTGGCATTAAAAACTGTAGGAATTCCTGCTCCTTATTCATTCAAGCTGCATTTAATAAAATCATCCTGCTTCCATGCAGAGAGAAACACATAAGTGATCAGATTGTCATCTCAGGTCTACATGCAAGAAATGTCATACCAGGAGTTTCTAATTCTAAACAGACTTAATTTCTGGCACACACAAACACAAGAGCGATTGCATGCTTACTGCTTGTAGCCAACCAGTGGCAAAAGGTAAACAAAATCCAAACCAGCAGGGAAAAAGCAAAACCCTCCAGTCCCATCTCTGCACTCTTCTGACTGTCATTAGCCGCCTTTCCAGTGGGAGCAGTTGGGGGCAGCTTCTCTGGTTGTCAACTCCAAAGAAGCAAATTTGGAGGCAGGTGTTACCTGGAGAGTGGAGTTGAGGGGTTCAGACAGTATTTGTCAGAGCGCTTTATGGCAAATACTCTCGATGCAAGCTCTGGAATAAGCCCTATTCTCTGCACATCCCCACAGCATCTTCCCCTCCGAACAAACCCACTGCCTTGAATGAATAGAGAGCAACGATGCTACCTTGCTTCTGCTTTTGGGAGAGATTGGTAATAGGAGGCCAAAGATTTGAGAGGGAAGGCATCCCTCGTGGCAGAAATAAATTGTATAATGTACAGTGAGTTTTTGTTTGCTTAGATAGCGTTCAATCCTTACCTTGGCTGTGACAATCATTGTCAACTGAAGATCAAGTTGCAACTATATTTATGTTAAACATTAAGAAAATAAACCTAGGTAAATTGTTTTCCTAAACAACGAGTTGTAATAGTCTTAGGTGTATTTTTTTTCTTCATAATAGTGTTTCCTTTATATATAAATGTTGCCACCATTTGTGAGCGATGTGAGCAGATGCTGGGAATTCCAGTACTGTGTAGAGGTTTTATAACTCCCTTCATATCCTTGCGAAGAGCCTTTGCCATCTCGTGAGAGACTTCAAGGACTTTAGCTATGTTCAAATAAACTTGTGGACTGGCCTGAAAATTTTTCTGGTTTGTTTTTAAATGAAAATAATGGTGTTGACTGACTTTAAATCTCTCTCTCTGAGATAAAAACAAAGATGTGGTTCTCTGAGATAGATACTCTGCTGCACATTTCTGTGAAGTGGTCAAGGTTTCAATGCTTGATCTGACAAGAAGTCTTTGAAGACGACAGTCGGCTCCTGTTTGGCAGTGTTTCTTACCACAAGATTAGAAACTGCAAATAAATTATTGACGTATTAAGAAGAAGAAAAGTTGATTCGTTCTATCTGAGACCCATCAACAATGTGCTGAAATACCTGATGTTGGTGCAGAACTGTGTTGGAATTCTCTGCTTGGTTAAGACCAAGGTTTGGGAGTATGTTACGGTAAAGCAGCAAGGATGTAATGCATTATGTGTAACTAAAATGTTAGACATTGATAATATTGAGTATTTGAGGGGGGATGCAGGTCAGGTAACCCACCATATACGGTGGTCTTACATTGTTGTATCTCCCTTTAAACAATGCCTTTTTTTTTTTTTTTGTCTTTTTCAATATTCTTAAATTATTTTGTGTTGGTTTTGCCAATGTTAGCATTTTTGTGTTTCTTGGCAATAGTATCTGTACGAGTGTTCAACCTCCAATATGTGGTTGGAAGGATTAGCACACTGATAGCCCTACACTGCCAGCCCTCGGTTGAGCAACGTGGTGTTCGGGGCTTTTGCTGTGTGAATCTGTACACTCAGAGTAACTGCCCTGAGAAATGATCTAGAAGTGGGTAGCTAGGCATTAATAATAATCCATGGTATTATAATTGCTGTTTCTGGATTTTGATGATCTAGGCTGGAACTTTAGTCGTTTGAAGAAGAAGAATGTTGTAACAACTGACAGGCCAGTTAAGATATGGTAACGTCATTGATTTCAACAGATTTAATGTAGCTGAAAGGTATCAAATTCAAGATTTTCTTGAATGTCAGTTGTGTAGATATATGGCGTGCATACAATATTAACAGAATCCAAATAGCTAATGGAATTGTGTTATGTGTACATGTATTTTCCCCCTCTAAAATTACACTAGCTAACAAACTTTTGTAAGCTGGCATGAAAACATGTTTATGATGTTTAGTTGCACCATGTTTGATGCTTTTACAGTGCAATACTTGTATTCTCTGAATTAAACCAAAGGTAGTTTTTTTTCATGCTCTCTCTACTGTAGTGCATGACAGTCTTTTCTATGTTTGTAATAGATGTAAAACAAGCCAGATCATACATCCTGTTTTTACGTACAACATGTATAAGAACTCTTTTGTCCAAAATGTAGTATAAAGTTAAACTAAATTGCATTATATTAACCCTTACAAGTGTATTGTCCTAAGCATAGTTATGATTAAATAAACTTTATTAAGGAACTCCCAGCTTCTGTCTCCCACTTATTAACGGCTATGAAAGCCGTCTGTCACTAAAGGCAGGAGCAGTGCAAGCATCGTTGGCAGAGCTCTCAAGACCTCCCGCCAGCATGGCCCGGAGCAGCCAGTACGTAGATGCCACGTGCGTGCACACGCAGACTTGACTGCAGGCAGGGGCAACGGCTCCAGAAAGAGGTGCTTTTTCCATTTCAGCGTATTGCGTTCGTTTCCCTGCCCGCTTCAGTGAGGGCCGGGCACAAGGTGGGAGATGCATGCAGACGGATGAAGTTCAGACTTAATGCTGGACCTGTTTGTGGCTTGGCAGGACAGGCCTGATGGGCATGAAATGCGTGTTCCCTGCCATGTGAGAAGAAATGCGACTTGCGGGAAGCCGCAGCTTCTAAATTTGAGTTTCAGAGGTCATGCAGGTGGCAATCCCTTCTGTGTTCCAGAAGGGTCTCTGGCGCTGTCTCACTTGGGAATTAACAGTAGATGTATAAAAATGAGGTCACCCATCATCCCTGTGGCTACAATACTGTCAATATAGATACTGAAAATGGCTTGAGAGCTGTGGAGCCCCGTATAGCTTGCAAGGGTGACTTTTCATCTCTCTGCCAGCCCATCCCTCTTTGAAAACCTGAGCTGGATAAGCCCATGATGCTAACTAACCTGCCTTCTAGGGCTTGGTCATTCCTACCTCCTACTAAAGCAGAACAACTCTTATTTGCCAAGGGATCGAGGCAAACGACATTTGATGAGCTTGTGGGGATAGTTGTATATGCAGCTGCTGCAGCTTCGAACAATTTGGGACGCTCTAAAAGCTGTGAGCGTTTGTCTTCTGATTAAATGTTTTCTCAGAAGCAATGGCCCCCCAGAGTGGTCTTAGTCTGTCAATGGGAATTTGGGTTTCTGAGCCATGCCGTTAGTAGTCAAGCAGCAAAGAGCAGGGTGCACCGCTACCACGGGACACAGCCTTGGAGGGCTGCAGGGTGGCGGGGGCTGTCGTCACCTGGGCAAGGGGCAGGTTTGGGTTTGCTCCCCGCCAAGTCTTGTAGGCAGCGTGTATGCAGTTGGTGGTAAAGCCGGTGTAAGGACAGGGAACAGCAGCGGTACCCACGGGCTGCAAGGGAGATGCTCTGAGAGCGTGGCATAGAGACAGCAGGGTCTGGGTGCTTGTGAGCTTCTTTGCCTGGCCTGTGTGAGTTAATGATTTCAGGCTGGATCGATAGAGGAGGCCCTGCCCTTTGTACCACCAGCTAGTGCTGCCCCCTGCCCCAGGAAGGCGTTCTGGGGACAAGCCAGCTGAAACGAGAGAGCAAGAGAGCACGAGTTGGCTGGCAACCTGAGAAACCATTTTCCCTTAAACCTGCAGTCAGGTCATCCTGATCTTTGACTAGCTCCTTGCACCGTGGCAGAAAACATGCTCGTTTTTTCCTGATAGGGAGTCAGGATAAAACCTTCTAGGCTGAAAACATGCTTAGAAGCTTTATGCTTTATGCTAAGTGGTTGTTTTGCAGAACTGGGTAGCCGAGCACAAGCGCATGGCTCCGCGGCACCTTGCAGGCCAGCGTGAGCTCCTGCCCGCACGCTGAGGTGCCCAAAAGGTGAGCTAGCTCCAGTGGGGGTGGCTGAGCTTCCTGCCGGCTTGCATGGGGACAGAGCAAGCTCACGCCTTAATTCGGCTGCCTTACTCAGGCTTTGCTGATGCTCTGAAGGAACCGAAATGCTGCGTACCTGGTGTTGGTTTGGTGGTTGGTTTTTGTTTGTTTGTTTTTAAAGCTCAGCCATGCTGACACAGGTGGCATGTTCATGTACAGTATAACCTATACATAGGAAAAGCTAATTCTAGAAGGGGAAAACCCTTCCGTTGGCCAGTTGTGTTTTTAAGCTTGGTAAATTGAGTTCCCTGCATCTCCCTCTTTTGCTGGAAGCACCAGGCCTGCAGCAAGGCAACGTTGTGGCAACTGGGCTCAAGCCAGGTGGCTGAACCTCTGCCTTGCCCACGCGCTGGTCGAAGGAGCCATTCTTCATCTCCTCTAGCCCTGTATAGGTCAGAGCACTCAAGCTGCTGTCAGCTGCAGCAGAGGCCATGCTGGAGGTGAGGGGACAGGTGAGGTTTGTGGCTGGGTTCGTTTCCATCACAAACAGACGAAGGAGAGTGGTGGCAAAAAGTCGAGTGGGAAGGTGGTGAGCGGTCCCTTGGTGGGGATGTGGGGGACAGGGACATCGGCAACACCCGGGGTGGTTACAAAGCGGCAGGGCCACCTCCAGGGACTCAGGAGGTGAAACTGCCAAGGGGCAATTTCACTTAGAAATTAAAGTGGAGATTTCGGGAGCGCACGCTGGCAGCACCTAACACACAGCTGCGGCATTGCAGGCACGCACCCCCCACACGCAGCACGGCACACGCTCCCCAGCTAACGCGTGGGCAGCATAGCACATGTTCACCTGCCCTCCGATCTGGCCTGGCTGCTTGCACTATTTTTTCAGCATCCCTGAGCCCTGCAATCATGGAGGGAAACAAAAAAGAAGGCTGAGCTCCTTTCCCGTCGCTGTCCTGGGGGTCCTGGTTTTAATAAAGGGCTCATATGCTGCTCCAGTCCTTCCAAAAGGCACTAAACCCTGGGCCTGCTCACAGCTGGCCAAAATAACCCTGAAGGTTTGAGAGCTTTTTTTTTTTTTTTTTTTCCTTTTTTTCCTCTTTCTTGATTCGGTGCTGCCTGGTGAGGCTGGACTGCGGCACAGAATAATTCAAAGATGTGGCCACAGCCACACCATGGCACCGAATATGTGGCATGGGAAGTTACTACCAGCTCATCCTCAACAGCAGCCAGTCAAGAATCCCCCCTGGTGTTTAAGGATGCTTCTAGCTGGCCTGCACAGACACCACTCTCCTCTGCCACCGGAGGAACCACTGGGACGGGTCAATGCACCGCCCGGGCACAGACCCACCATCAAGTTTCTGCTCCAGCACCAGTAATGTTGGGCAACCCCCAGCAGTTTAGCTACAAGATCAGTGAAGACAGTTGCTGGTGAGGGGCAAGTTTATAGGCAATGACAAGCTGTGAATTACAGGAAAATCAGCAGGAAGCAGATGCGCGAGACTTCTGGTCCATTAGGCTCCCAGCCCAATGCACCTCTCCCCACATTACAGGCTATTTTGCGAGCATTAACAGTAGGCAAAATTTCAAACTTTGCATGGGACTACTTCTGCTCTTGCCATGAAAAGCAGTGGCCATTTTCCTAGACTGGGAGTCCCCTACCATTAGCAGCTCTGAAAAGGGAATAGCCACTGGGCAGGGAAAGGAAGCTGCTTTTTTTTTTTTTTGGGGGGGGGGGGGGGTGAGCGGGCACCACATTGGATGTGTGCCAAAGCAAACCAGCCCACGGGCTTCCAGTCACAGTGGCACGTCCCTGCTTGCAGGGCTGCAGGGAGATGCAGCTCTCCCTTGCCTGGCCCAGTCCTGCACCCCGCGCTTCCCCGGCTCCAGCCCAGCTCTGCGCTTTTCTGGGAAGTCAGGGAGCACCCCCATCCAGGTACGCAGACACCCCCAGGTGCTGCAACCCCTCGCCGGCTCAGAGGCACTGCCAGCCAGCTTTAGCTGTTATACATACAAACCCATCCTTCTGTAGGATTTTACCTGTATTTTAACTACCCCATCCTAAGCCGTGAGCTGGCTTTTTGTGCAGTTCTCCAGCAAACTGAGCGGTTCTGCTGAGTACACTCTTCTGGAGCAGCTATTAATGGTTGCACCCCGCTAGCGCACACTGGGACACTCATGAAAAGCAGACCTTCCCAGGGCACTGGACCTTCCCAGCCCTCTTCTTATGCCTCATTTTTGCTCACAGACTCAAACCACCTTTGCTTTTGGCTCCTGTGCTAAGATGAAATTAGCTGTTTTCCACAGGCATGGTAAAAATTGTCTTACCTTTCAGGCTGCGTGGCATAAACCAGACACAAACCCTCCCTTTGAGAAGCATTTTCAAGCAGGTTTTCAGCTCTGGTGTAATTCAGCCCTGGGAGCTCATAAAAGGCATGTCTATGCTTTCACTGAGGCATTAATTGCTTCCACATTACAATATCTCCTGCATGCCGAGGTTTAGCGTCTGTCAGGAGCACCCATTTTTGTTCCCAGCTGGTGCTGTTGCTAGCTGGCTGCTGCTCTCGTGGCACGGCGTGACTTTTGCAAAAGCCCTTCAACGCCCGCACAACTCGAGCCCCTGTGCTGGCCCAGCTCACCGCTCGCCCGCCTGGGTTGGACCCAAGAGGATGCTGAGCACGGAGTCACGCACACCCCTCCCCGCACATCCCCATGTTGGCAGCAAGCCTGGGTACGGCTCCGGCTCCGCCTGAACCCATGTGCAGCCCACCCGTCCTTGTGAAAAGGCTTTTTTTTTTTTTTTTTTCAAAACCAGGGGACCTGCTACACCAATCACTTGCCTTGGCTGCAATTCTTCACGTCCAGCCCCTGGGCTAAGGACCACCGCTGTAAGAGAGGCAGGTCTTCCAGTCACTCTTTCTGCATGCAGAGCTGTTTGCCTTTCATGTTGTGTCTTTCCCAGCGGCAGAGGAATGTTACATGGGATGCCTGGTTTGGATTTGTCAAGCTAGTTTGAACAGACCACAGCCAGACCCTTTTCCTGCTTCCCACTTTAGCTGGGAGCGCTCTGCCTTTTTCCATGCCTGCTTTCCTAGGGCTGCTCCGCATAACCCCCCAAACAAGGAGGTGCAAGCAGAAGAGGCACTTTCCACTGTCTTCTCCTACACCCTCTGTTAAATCAAGGGTGTTACCGGCACGAGACAGGTTCTCCTCAAGGCACAAAACATTGTGTATCTGTGTGACGGCGTAAGTAAAAACCGATGCCTGTGGTTAGCTCTGGCTGGAAATGCCGTTGTAGGCAGCAAGATGGGGCTGGTGCCGGGTTTCTGCCGGCTGGCCCTATTGAGCTGTCTGAACATAGCTGCAGTGCAGGCCAGTGAAGACCATCTTTAAGCATCATCTAAACTAAAGCAACTTCTCCAGCCCAGGCTGCACACCCACAAAGGAGCACACAGAGGCAGTGGTGGGAGAGGGAGCCCACGCAATGCCCTGCCAGGCTACTCCCAGGCCCATCACTGGGGCCATCAGCCCGTCAGAGGCCCATCTGCACAAGCCTCGAGCTGCAGAGGCAGACAGGAACCCAACTGAAGGACTCCTGAGGAATGAATGTCCTGTCTGGGCCCCTTTCAGGGCTGTGTTTGCAGAGCCATCAGCTGAAACCCATCACCATAAGTCTTTGTCTTGGGGGGATCTCATCAATGTTTACAAACACCTGAAAGGAGGGTGCAAAGAGGACGGAGCCAGGCTCTTTTCAGTGGTGTCCAGCGACAGGACCAGAGGCAATGGGCACAGCCTGAAACACAGGAGGCTCCCTCTGAGCATCAGGAAACACTTTCACTGTGAGGGTGATGGAGCACTGGCGCAGGTGTTGCACGGGGCGGTTGTGGAGTCACCATCCTTGGAGATCGTAAAAAACCATCTCGACACAGTCCTGGGCAGGCTGCTTTAGGTGGCCTTGCTTGAGCAGGGGTGTCGGACCAGAGGACCTCCAGAGGTCCCTTCAACCTCAACCATGCTGTGAGTCTGTGTGTCACGGAGCTCTCCAGGTCACCTTCTGGGACAAGGGGGATTGCTGTCTAGGGGTGTGGGACACATCAGGGGATGCAGGGAGAGAACATTTTGGGATTGCACAGGACTTATTATGGGATGTTCAGGGGAGGAATCAAAGGTGGGAAAAGGGAGGGATTTAGGTGATTTGGGGAACAAGTGTGGGAAATAGAGGGGTAAGGGGATAAAGAGGGCTAGTTGCGTGTAAATAGTTGGCTAGTTGGTATGCTTGTCTGGCCATGCCATGCACCTGATCAGCACAATCTCTCCTGTCCCCTTATTAAATTCCTTTCTAACTTCCCTGGGTGAGGGCTCTCTATTCTGTGTCCATGAGCACATATGGGGACAGCAACTGGAGTCAGACTGTGGGTCGGAGGAGCTGCGTGTCCACGGTGCAACATCTGAAGTGGGGAGGGGGGTGCAATCGCTAGTGAAGATCAAGCTGGACTAGCTAGAGAGCAGATGAAGTGGCCTGGGAGAAAAGGGCTGTGGGGGTCTCTAAGGGCCAGCTCAGGGTATCAGAGCACCTGGATGTCTCCAGGAGTGAGAGCACGCGGCTGTAGGACCAGGGGAGCCCTGGCCAGTTGTGTGTCTGAGCGAGACTGCCTGTGCCGGTGCCAACTGGAGTGGGGCTGCAGCCTCAGGGGCTCCCATCTCCAGGTGCCAGCAACTGGGAGAATGGCATCCAGGGACCAGCAGTTACTGGGCAGATTGAGTGTCTGAGCCCAGCAGCTGGAGCGATCCACCATGTACGTACACGTGTGTGTCTGTGTGCGCATACAGGCCGTTGGTGCTGTCTATGTTCGCTTTAAGTGCTGCGTGTCTGTGATCTGTGTGGCCAGACGTGCAGGTATGCGGTGTGTATGCGTGCTCTGTGCCTACTGGGAATACCTCTTCAGCCTCATGCGTGGTTGGACCTGGCAGGATGGAGCTGGAGCAGCCTCACCTCCCGTCAGCTGTCAGATCTGGCATGATATGCTTTCCTCTAACACTGGCCTTCCTGCTGGAGCTTTTGTGTAGTTAGCAGGATGCTTATGCCCACACAAGAGTGCTTTGTCAGCGATTTGAAAAGGATACAAAGGAGTAAGTGCCTTTGAAAAGTTTTATTCTGCACACTCAGTTTCAGAAACGTTTACACAAACTACAGAAACCAAATCAAAGCAGAGAGTTGCAAAAGTTTCCTCTTCAGGCATATGAGCAGCCTACTTTTCATTAATTCACCTTTCCTGTGTCCAAAAGCAGGGCATTGCGCTCCCTCATCTTGCCCAGATGTTGAAGGACTGAAAGGACCTAATTTTCGGTCAATGTTGTTGAATTACTATCATACCCACACTGGAGCATTCCCTGCTCCTCCCCGCTCCCCCCCCACCTCCTTCAACTCTGGAAACACCATAAAGCCTCCAAGAACAAGGTGATGATTTCTGGCCTGTGGGAGCATGTCCACAAGAGAAGACCTGCTCTACGAGCAGCAAAGCCAGCCCAGGGCAGGCAGGCAAGTTTCCATCCCGTATTTCAAGAGGGAACAGGTAAAGGGATTTGCTCATAGATACTGGCAGGTCCCAGGGAGAAGCTGTTTCACCTCTCATAGCAAGGTACCAGCCACTCAGCTCATTCAAAACGGCTGTGGTTCAGTAGCTGGATCAGGCGTGGACTTGTGGAGTCCCGAATCAGGCACTTTACTTCCCCCCAGGCCTGCTTTCAAAAAATGTGCCTGTCTGTCTTTAAAAAGCAGTCCAAGCTCTCCTGAATATCAGTAAGCAACAAGGTTCTCCAGAGGCTGTTCTGTCTTCTGCCTTGCTCAGATGAAGTGCTATTTCCTCCCTGTGCTTTTCAGGTTTTCTACCAGGGAAGGAGGCTTTTTGGTCCTGTAAGCAGCAGTGCCTGGGATCCGGGCCCCTCTGATGGTACTGATGTACGGCAGAAGGGGAGGCTCCCGCACCACCAACGCGGTGCCCTTGGGAGTATAGGCTCGGAGCAGCAGTTTCTCTTCTGCATGAGCTGTCACTGCCACCCAACCTGCACAGCCAAAAAAAATGCAGACAGTCAGCAAAACGAGTGACTACTATCAGAATGAGGGTTCTGACGCAAACTCAGTGCCTCCTGTGTTGGCTCAGAACCTCAGCTACCCAGGTGGGATTCTTTGAGAAACCAAGCTCAAAGGTAATATCCAGCCCTTTCCCAATAGAAGGCGGCATCTAAAGCCACATCTTACTCTCCCCAGACACGGGTCTTTTCTGGTGAACTTAAGAGGGATGGTGGGAACTACCAAAACCACAATAATAAAACTTTCCAGTCCATGGCCCTTTCCCTCTCACCTGGACAGCGGACAGTGTCACAGCCATTCCAGCTGCTGTGGAACTTGTATGGCAGCCAGAGCATAAAATATTCCAATGTGGTCATCCTGTACAAGCATGGTTGTCAATCTCCATTCTTGGAGGTTGCCAAGCCTCAGCCGGACAAAGTCACGGCTGCCCTGATTTTGTGTTGGTGACGGTCCTGCTCTGAGCAGGAAACAGGGCTTCATCCCTTCAGAGGCCTCTTCCCATCAATGTTTTTAGGATGCAGACCCTGCAAAGCAAACTAATGAAGAAATATTAAATTACCTGCAGAGGAAAGCTTGATATCTGCGACTGCCTCAGTGGTACCAATTCCTTTCAGTGTAATGTCCTGAGGGACAAGCGGGGGGAACTCTTTCATTCGCTCTTCCCCACCCATGGGAACCTAACATCAAAACATGGAGAAAAGACTTAAGTCGAGAGATGCTTCAGCACTCCCACCTTAAACTGGCAAGCAACGTACAAGGGGGAATAAAGGTATTAGGCCATTGTTATCCAAGTAAGAGCTGGCTTGAATACCTACAGGAGTTATTTCATGTTTGCCAAGAACAGAATCAGGATCACATCCACAGCGACCCAGCGGGAGCTCAGAGGTGAGCAAAGATGGAGTGCCCACTGCAGGACCCCGCTGCTGGCTCAAGCCAGCTGCCTTGATGTGAGCGACAGCGCTTGTTCTCGATCTGCGCAGGAAGGGAGCTGCCAGGACAAGGACAGCTCACCCCATCCCCCATCAATCTGCATGTGCTATACAGTATGTGGCAATACCAAGGGAAAAGTCAGACCACCAAAACATGCAGGGCTGTGCAGAGGACCCAGCAGGGAAAGAATAAGAAAGGTACATTTTTCAACTGCAATCTGTTCTGAAACCCCAGTCTGAAGTTTGCCATGGAAAATACCCCCATTGCTGCCTGCACTTTAAGGCTTTTCAAGAAAAGCCAAGCATCAGAGAGCAGAGGACCGCAAATCATCATCTTAGCCTGAATGCTAGAAACAGAAACTCGGCCGAAACGCATCATCTCGGGTGCTCTCTCCTAACACAGCTGTAGCCATGCAGTCTGTACAGGACCGTTCCACACTGCAGATCTCCACTCTCCCACTGCAGAAGTCCCCTGACATGGGCTGGTTTTCCCCACGAACTTTTCCCCAGCCAGGGCGCTTCACCAGGCAGGACAGCCTGCCTATCTGCAACCAAGAGCCCAGGACAGCACCTCCTCTTACCTTTAGTAACTCTTGGCCAGCGTGCTTCTCGTAGATGGCATCTGCGTTACTCAGGGTAGAAATGTGGACTGGCAACCAGTTAGAAGCCATGACAGAAAACCAGGCAGGCTTTTCTCCCTGAAATAGATGGCAAGAGGAGGGTGTTACTTATGATAACAGAAAAGTAGCCCTGATTTGCTCTCTCCTGCTCCGTTTCTTTCCTGCATGTTGAAAACCTGTTTGACTGATGCCCTGTCTTTGTCCAAGGAGAGGTCCTTGCCTCTGTCACTGCAGAGCAGCCAGAGTTCATATAAACACGGGAGCTGAGCCTTCAGGAGAGAAGCGTCCATGGCTTCACCATCCTGCCTCAAAGCACCCTCAACACCATATCCCCTGCCATCACATCTGCTCAGCTCAGGCAAATCATCTAAGGGATATCTTTGCTCAAGTTCAATTCCCAAGGACAAACTCGGTGTGGTTATTTAGCAAGAGAGGTGATGATCTGTTTGGCGCTTCTTTTCTTATCACTTTACCTTTCTAACATGCATCTCTCATCAAACGGTACTTGGTTCCAAGCTGCTCTCAAGCTATGCAAAGATCAAATGTGGAGCAATTTCAGCAGGCACTCTCATAACTTTTGCACTTAAAGCAAACAAGGTTACAGAGGGGAAAGACCTCTACAAACACTGCTAGCAGCCTGAAATAAGGAAACCCAAGTGCAGCAATTCCTCCAAGTTCCTCACAGATCTAATCTGAGGCGGGGGGTCCTCTATCATGGTCTGAGCACAACTGTCTTCCTTCAAGGTCTCTGGAAGATGTAGATAAGCAAGACTGATACAGGAATGGGCTGAGACAGATACTGAGAATTTCTGGGGCCTTAAATGTCCTAAATGCCCACTGTCTGCTGTCCTAAAATAGCCACAGCTGAGCTTGCTAGGAGCACCATTACATGGAGAATGGGCTTATAGCACAAAGCCTGTCAGCTCTGCTGCACTGGACACATCTCTCAGTCATGATCTCTCTCATCAGGAGGTGGTGTGACACTTCTTTACCCTGACCTCAGGTTCCCCAGGCTGCCAACACCAGCTGCATTCTCCACAACTCCCAAGAACAAAAATCATCCCTCACGACAAAACAACCCCTTGGGCAGCCCTGTGGCCAGACTGCCTGCCCTATCCTCTTCATCGTGTGAAAGGCCTCGTCCATGCTCACAGGCTGGCCTGATCTTGCAGCGTTTCTGCAGAGGGTATTTACTGCCAGCAAGATGTCACCACTTGTACCGCTGTCCTCCTTTGTCAGGGATGCGAATCCAGGTGCTTTCTCAAGTGCCTGACAGCACCCAACCAACATACCTAGTTCTTTTCCAAGACAGTATGGATAAAGACAGTTTTTGAGAATGCCCAAGACAGTATGGATAAAGACAGTTTTGTTTTGTTTTTTCTGCTGGGTTGCTCTCCTCACAAACAGCACTTTTTCTGAGTGATGCGTTATTCCTCTCTACTGCCCAAGCTGTGTTTTGGGCTGGGGCTCTGGATTCTCACCTTAACTATGATGGAGCTCTCCTGCCACACTGGTACACTATTACTTATAGAATCCTGTTCCCTTCACCTTTTTGCTTTTCTTCCAGCAGGTCAAGAGTGTCCTCAGCAAAGTACCAATTCAACATTTCTATAGTGATCTTGGAAAGCTGACTGAAACAAAGGAACAGCCATACACGCCCGTCCCAAAATGGGGAAGACTACTGAGAAAGGCATTATCCTAAGTGCTAGACCCATATCTGGAAGAAACCACCCCTTCCAGAGGAAACATCATGGGAGGTCAGCTCCACACAACTCCATAAAGGTGTATAGCATGAGCTTTCTAATAAATGGAAGAAATTGGCAGGGACACACACAGCACCTTTAAAAATATTTTTACAGAAACTAAAATACATGTACATTTAATTGCTTCCTTAGGCAAGTTCTTCAGAGAGGTCTGTGCCAGGAAAGAAAATGCCCATGCTTTTCTCTCTTGGCAGACAGCTTTCACAAAACACAGAAATGAGGAAAACCACCTATTTTCCCAGTTAATTCTGGCACTCTCCTTCTTCCCTCCCTTCCTGGTGCCTTTGTATGTTATGGGAAGCATATCAAGCTGAAGGTGTTTGTCAGCATTCAAAAGCAGTTACCATTCCACAATATAAAATACTGAAAACTGGTAACAAGTATCAAACCTTTCAATTGCAACTTCCCATCCCAACTCATTTTGACTTTATGCAGTGCTTTATTAACAGACTCATCATCTCAAAAGCAGCAAAGAAAGGGTCTGGGAAAGCTACCCAGAAAGCTTTTTACTGCATGGTACTACAACAAGAGATGAAGCAGCTGCTCACAAAATCCTTTCTTCCCTTACCTCTACGTAGTCTACACGTCCCAAGGCTGCTAAAAACAAGACCATTCCTGGCTTGAGAATGAAGGTCCGTGGAATGATGGCATGTGTGGGCAAAACCAGCTTTACTTCTTTCTCTGTCAGGAGATTTAAAACCTGCAAAATAAATTGCACTGCCATAACTCATTCCAGATGTTTCAATGGGGACAATGAAATTAATATTGGTATTACATTGCTAGAGGAAAAAGATCAGTGTGAGGAATGTCTAACAGAACAGTTCAATTCTGGTCCACGCAGTAAGTGAGAAACGGGGGGAGGTAGGGATGTCACCCGTCTCCACGGCAATGCAGGGTCCATAGCAAAGTAAAACAGCTGCCAGCAGCCTGCTAGACCACAGATTTGGGAATCCTGGATCTGGCTGGAACAAGCTCACACAAGATTTACTGTGCTTTAGCATGAGCGCAGCCATGTGCAGAACTGGCGACCACCTCAGGCTATGACATTTGAGTTACCTCACTTAGGCAGTGATGCAAAGTGCTGAATCATTACTAGCAGCAAAGCGAGTCTCAAATATCTCACTGAGAGAAAAGTGCTGGATCAGACTGTGAAACAACTAAAACTGCAGGATGACCAGCCTGCCCCACGGTGTGGATCCCCACCCCAGGCACCGCGAAACAAGCTCTCCCATCTGCGAGGGCTCCCAAACGCTCCTGCTGCTCATATTCCTCTCTTCCCTTTCATCTCTTGGCTTAACTGGCTCATCTGTTTAGGTGCTAACTTGTTTCAGTAAAATGATCCACCCCAAAGTCTACTGAAAAGCCGGCGACTTAACCAGCAGTGCTGCAGCCACAGCGGTCTGATTGCTTCCTAGAGAAGCACTGTTCAAACCCAGCTAAGAAACAACATGCAGGCACAGAAATTCAGCGCCTCGAAGGAAATAACTAGTCTCCAGGTTGATGGTGACTCTTTCCTAGAGACAGGGAACTGACAGCGGAAATGTTTCCAACTGTGCCCCCCATGCATGCAACAGTCATGCAAATACAAGTTTGTAGCAGTCTGGCCATGAGGATTAACCTCAATTCAGCATTAAAAGACCAAACTAACAAGGGTTGTGGTGCAGCCAGAACCCTGAATGCTCTTCCTGCGTTCACAAGCAGACAAGCTTTAGCTTGAAAGTCAGGGCAGCCTTCAACACCAGTTCTAAAAGACTGGGAGGCTTTGCCCTGCTAGCTGCAGGTTTTCTAATGTGTTTGGCAATGCTTACACCAAAATTTGAGAGTCATCAGTAATCCTTTTCTATGCTTTCCACAAGTTTGGCTTTGGAAGGAGTCATGAGGAAGCAGCTGAAAACAAACCTCCAAGGAACAACGACAAAAATGTAATTCCATCGCATGCTAACAGCCACGTTCCCTCTCTCTTCTTCCAAAATAAAATAAAAAAAAACCAACCTGCTCATAACTAGAAATCTCCCCTGCCAAAATCTGCCACATAGACCATCTACTTGTCCTCCAGCCAGATCGAACACTGACCGCAGAAACAAAATTTAATCTGAGACTTGGCATGTAGCTCTCCAAAGGCACAGCAATGATAACCGAAATCAGAAACAGCAGCAAGTATTTCTGGATGCAGGAAAGCCCACTTGTTTTCCACACTTATTCAACTCCAGAAGAGGGGAACAACACATCCAATCTCCAGTTACCAAATCAGGTCTCTAAGCTGATGACTGTCTTTACACTGGACACTAACTAGCTATCAGAGAGCAAAGTGCCACAGTAAAGTGGGTTATGATCTGGCAAACATATCTACTAGAAGACCAGTAGTTTTCTAGTGTTCATGAAAGCAGCATCTGCACTTGAGCCGTGCAGTCTCAGTACAGTTCTTGCACTTCCTTCTCTTCAGAATTTTCCTATCTTCTTGTACTTTTTCATCTTCCCAAAGAGATGACCTGCAGCTCTGCATAGATATCAAAGAGATCAAAAAATCAAAACACGACTTTTTTGGATGTGTGCACTACATCGGCACTGGCTTCAGAGCCATTGCTCTACTGAAACATTGAGGTACTGGAGCTATTAACAGGAACACTGCAGATCCTGTTAGCTTCAGGAAAACACTTTCTCAAAGATTTGGTTCAGTCACACAACGCTGGTTATCCTCCTAAGCTCCACCTTTTTCAGCAGACTGGCAGAGCTAAAAAAGTTCAAACTACTTTGGGTGATGCTGGTATAAACTTGCTTATAGCACGATTGCTTGCTTCCCTTCATTCAGATGTTAAGAAAGCTTGCTGACGCAGTCATACAGTTCCTTTGCAAAGATCACAGTATGCGCTATTCAGAAATGCAACAGCGTTAACACAATGAACCCTTCCCAAGTAAATACAAACCATATTTTAACACAATTGCCCAAAACAAAAGAATCCTAACGCCAGGACTGCAGCAGACATACTCTCTCACACACACAGCTAAGACGGAACAGTCCTCCCAAACCCTGACCTCTCAAAACACAGCACCACAGAGTACCTACGCAGTTTTCCTTTACAATCCCTGGAGTGTCAAAACACCAGCGAGCATCCTTCACTTCATTGTATGTGAACTCTTCCCTTTCCTCACGCTTCCTCAGGGAATGCCTGGGATCTTCATCTATGCTGTATGAGAGCATGTCAGGGTCAAAGTCAACCTCATGGCTAGACTTCTGGCGTTGAAATGTTCTTCCAACTCTGCCTGGATTGAAACAAAAGGTTTCCTGGTAATTCATTTATTAACTTGCTTTTCCTTCAATTAGACATCTGTCCCTTCCCTTGATTAAAAAAGATGCACGTTGGTAATATAAAGGTGATAAATATGCTATGTGGCTAGAAATTTGTGTGTCCAAAAGCCAAGATGCTAAGAAATTCCTTCTATAACTCTTGCTTAGCACTTCTCAAGCCTAAAAACCTTAGCAGGGACCGGATCACAGACACTTCATTATTTCCATTTTAGAGTAAAGCACGCTGCCTTCTTTTTTCAGTGCTTTAGACTGTCAAACACAGAATTATTTGAAAATCAGAGCTATCTTCTGGCAACCCTCTCTTTTGGATACATGCTAAAATGATGCACAACCGCTGTGGCCTGCAGCCAAAATGTCATTATTTAAAAATGAAACTTGTTTTCTTCCTTTGGGAATGAGAGATGGCCTATATTGCAATATCATTGTAAACTACTAAGCTATCTGAACTAGGTTAGCAAATGCCTGGCTGATGGGAGGCACAGTGCACAGAGGAAACCTCTGTGATGATACTACAACAGCTGAAAAACAAGTACTCGAAAGAAATACTAATGATGCTACTTACAGAGGAGCTAGAGGTCTTGCACCCAACTACTCTGGGAACAAAAACTGGCCAAAATAAAAGTTTTGAAATTTTCTATTGCTACTACAGATAGCATGTTTTTCCCATAATTAAATGGAAATGAGTTCTTTCAGAATGGGAAGAAATTACCTGCCAAAATCAGCTGGATTCTACAGCAAATTAAGGAGTTAACAGTCCTTTGTGTAATGCAGTATTTTCATCAGGGCAGAGAGGCAATACCTTTACTCAGGCAATACTCACCCACTAAGTAACCTTCCTTTTTAAGGCGATTAAGGTACTTTTTTTCTTCACTGCTTAGCTGATCTTCTGTTTTTGTTGCCTCCTCTTTCAGCCTCTCCTGCCTTCGGAATATCCTGTCACATGTAGGATTAATAATTGGAAATTTCAACAGGTTCAGTGTCGTTCCTGGAAAAAACAGAAGGCATGTTTGGGCTTCTGACTACCTGGCACATTTGAGCTCTGAGGAACAAGGAAAAAAAAAATTGCTTCTCCAGCTTTTGGGTGGAACTCAGTAACACAAAGTTGGAGGCCGAACTACAGGTGCTCCCATAAAGTACTAGCCTCCCCAGCCAGGGTGGTAGAAATGAGGCATCTATCTGCTTGAGATCTGTTCTCTGTGTGGTTTGATGAAACAGGTCTCAAAGCCAAGTGGTGCCAAGATTGACTTAACACACCCCAGGCAAGTCCCACCTCCAGGCAGCTTCGTTTGGCCTACGATGTTTTACAGGTATGCGCCAGTCCACCTCCAGGTCTCTCTCTAAACTGGAGGACAGCTCTGATCGATAGGGAGATGGCAAGGCATGCAGATCAGGTACCGTCCCCGCTGGCAGGGGAGCACACGGGCTGGCTCTGGTTTACCAGCCCCCTTAGTGCTACGTGACACACAGCACCCTCTGTGCAAGCCTCATGCCCTTGCCGCCCCAAGGAAGGCGATGATTCGAAGCATGGCGCAGCACTGGAGCTCACTGCCCATAACGGTGATGCTTCGGGGTGGCGGGCGCCCGTTCGGTGACAGGGGAGCCTTGCAGGAGGCCCGGGGCTGGCTGGCCTCCGAGTGCCCGACCCCACACGTGACCCCAGTGCGATGGGAAGAGCTGTGTCCCTGACCTGGCCAGGGGGAGACGGTGGCCCTGTTGACGGCGTCGCGGGCGCGGGACTTGCAGTAGTCGGAGCACAGCAGGGTGTTGAAGAGCGTCGACTTGCCAGAGTTGGTGGCGCCCAGCAGGTAGACGTCGCCGGCGCACCTCCAGGAGCGCTGCAGCCGGCTGACCAGCCCCTCCATGCCGAAGCCCGTCTTGGCGCTCACCAGGCGGACGTCCACCAGCGAGTCTCCGCGCAGGCCGGCCTGGGCGCAGGCCGCCTCCACCCGCTGCCGCAGCCGCCCCAGGTGGCCGGGGGAGTCGGCGGGCAGCAGGTCCACCTTGTTGCCCACCACCAGCAGCCCGGCGGCGGGGACGTCGGGGGCCAGCAGCGCCGGCAGCTGGGGCAGCACCGGGTCGGGCAGCTCCATCACGTCGAGGAGGTAGAGGAGGAGCGGGCCGCGGCCGTGGCGCGGGGGGCGGCGCAGGGCGGCGCTGAGCACCAGGCGGTGCTGCTCGGGCGGCAGCCGCAGCCGCAGGGCCCGGCCGTGGTGGGCCAGCAGCCAGCAGCGCTGGCAGACGGCGCCCCGCAGCCCCGCCGCGCCGGCCGGGCCCTCCGACAGGCTCTGGTACTTCTCCGCCGGGACGAAGCCCGGCGCCGCGTCGTCCCGGCACTGCAGCTCGGCCCCGCAGCCCGAGCAGCTCACGCCGCTCGGCGGCACCGAGGGGTCGGGCCGCCCCGCCGGGCCCCGCTCCCGCCGCTGCCTGCCCCGCTCCCGCTCCCGGCGGGGCACTGCCGCTGCCGCCGCCGCTGCCGCCGCCGCCGCCCCGCCCCGCTCCGGCTCCGGCTCGTACTCGGGGAAGACAAACGGCTCCTCCTCGCCGCCGGCTGCCGCCCCGCGCCGCCGCAGCGGGGCCCAGGGCCGGGCGCGCGCCAGGCGGGACAGGAGCGCGGGGGCCAGGCGCTGCATGGCGGGGCCGGCGCGGGGCTCGGCAGCCGCGCATGCGCGGCCTGCTGGGGGACGGCGCGCGCAGCCGCCCCGCGCGTGACGCCAGCAGCGTGCGCAGGCGCCGCTCCGCCGCCATCTCGCCGCTGCTCCGCCGCCGCTGAGCCCCGCCGCTGTCCTCCTCCTCCTCCTCCTCCTCCTCCTCCTCCTCCTCCTCGCTCCCCTCTTGGCCGCCGCCGCCCGCGGCTCTTCCCGCCGCCACCATGTACGACGCGGACGAAGGTGAGGGTGCTGCGGCTGCAGGCCGCTCCCCGCCGGGCCTGTTCCCCCGCTTCATCCAGGCGAGGCGGGCCGGGGAGCCGTCGGGCGCCCGCGGGGCCCGCGGAAGTCGGGAGCGGGGGTGCTCCGGGCCCGGTGGGGTCTCCCGCAGGGTTGTGTGGCCCTCCGGCGTCCGGGGGCGCTGATGGGGTGCCGGAGGGACCCTCAGGCCGCCGTGTGCCGCCCGCCCCGCCCCGCAGCAGGCGAGGAGAGACACCGGGGTGGTTGGAGCCGGACTTAAACGTTGTGCTTCCTCGGCAGATATGCAGTATGATGAAGACGATGATGAAATCACCCCCGATTTGTGGCAAGAAGCCTGCTGGATTGTTATTAGGTGACTTTTTAAAACTTGCTGTTCTTAATACTTCAGCGTGCATGCTCTTGGTCTTACAGGTAACATCTAGTTTGCTAGCAGCGTGTCATGGAAGCTGCAGGCTTGTGAGGCAGCAGTGTTATACTTAGGGATTAAGAAGCCCTACTGACCCCCAGTGGGGTACGCTGTTTTGAATGAAGTAAGAAATGATTTTGATTCCATATCAAGCGCATGATGTTGCCCAGTACTCTCACAGCTGAGGCTGGCATTAAGAAATCATTACTTAGCTATTTCACCATTTTAGTGTTTTTCTAGCAAGATGTGAACTTCCAAGATCTGCAGCTTCTTGTGACTGTTAAGGAGTGGGATGCTGTGTGGAACTGAGTAAGAAAGTGTTTCTCCGGCTAATTGTATCATTCATAATATGTATACGGGTGGTGTCTTAGGGCAGTAGTTGCAAACGGAACAGTAGATCTTCTGGGGGTGGTCTCACAAGCAGTCTGGATGAAAAGCAGAGATGAGAAGCTTTGGAGGCAGGTCCTTTCTCTTGCAGTCCAGTGGAGAGAGCTACTTTTGCTTTCAGTCGGGTAGGAGGTAACTGAGGCATGTCCTTCAGCTGAGGCTGCACCTCCCTCTGTATGAGGAAACGCTTTTTTACTGTGAGGGTGACTGAGCACTGGCATGGGTTGCCCAGGGAGGTTATGGAGTCTCTGTCCTTGGTCATATTCAAAAGCCATCTGGACGTGGTCTTGGGCAGTCAGCTCTGGGTGACTCTGCTTGAGCGGGGTGAGAGGACAAGGTGACCTCCAGAGGTCCCTTCCAACCTCAACCGTTCTGCGATACAGATTGCCCTTTCCCTTCCTCCTTCCCCTTGTGCAATAGCAGACCGTGCTAGCAAGATCCACTGTGGCAACAGCACGATAGCTGAGGGTCTGTTCCCCTTCTTGGGGAAGCCTGAGGTTATTGGTAGGGAGCTAGATCTTACCAGTTTTCTCTAGAGATCTTGGCAGTGATGGGGCAGAAGCTGAGGTAGTGGTGGGTTCCCTGGCTGGCTTCAGGAATGTGAGGTAGAGGAGCTTGCTGGCAGGAGCTCATGCAGCAGACGTGTTTAGGTCATCCCATTAAAAGTTAGGCTGTGGGGCTTTGAATTTAGGCTTTGATTTTTATGGTTAGGTTATGCTGTGTTGAAGCTGGGTGACACAAAGGCTAGGGGAAACCCAGAGAAGAAGTGAAGCGGGGAATCTCTGTGTGGCTGGAGCAGGGGGGATCCAAGCTAAGAAAAGTTCTGAGAACTGTAACCTTGACTTAGGGGCATGCACTCAGTTTACTGCAGTTTGGAAAATTAGTTAAAGCAAAGTACTTTATATACATTGTTAAAAACTTTAGCTGAAGCCACTTCTAATGAGGTTTCAGTCATCGTGTTTCCCTTCTAATTTAAGGTAGACTGTGTGTTCAGTCATGGCTTAGCCAAGAGGTGGCAGCAAGCCTGTCGCTTTGTGGTGTCTGTGCCTTCAAACACTGGGAGAGAATTGTTTAGCATTTTTCAGCATCTGTGTTTGAAACTCATGCCTTGGGAAAAGTGAATGAATTTGATTCTGTACTGTATTTCATGGCTTTTGAAGGTTTTGTAATAAATAAATCTTAAGCTTGTTGATGTATAAAATACATGAATTAAATTAAGATCTCTTGTTCACTAATGCACTTGGTTTTTTTTAGCTCCTATTTTGATGAAAAAGGTTTAGTCAGGCAACAGTTGGATTCTTTTGATGAGTTTATTCAGATGTCTGTGCAGAGAATTGTTGAAGATGCTCCACCAATTGATTTACAAGCTGAAGCCCAGCATGCCACAGGAGAAGTGGAAGAGCCGGTAAGTGGAGACCCCCAGCAGAGGTGATGTGTTTTTACAATGCAAAATGATTTTAGGTGGGTTTTATTCAGCCCCCATCTCAAGAGACGGAAATACACCCGAGTTATGACGCTGCTCGTTCAGTCAATAGGACAGAAGCATGAACTCTTTGGAGTCTGAGGTACATGGCTAAGTCTCCAGATAGTCAGGTATATGGCTGAGAAACATATGCCAGAGCTTTGTTACCCATGGAATCGAACATCCCTCTCCTATGGAGTTACTCTCCCCGGTTGGTTAAATTGTTGGTTGAGTTGAGAACTCACCAAGAACAATTGGCTGCTGCAGCTCATGTTGTCAGTTACTCTACGGAACTGCACTGACAGGGATGTAGTAGAGCAAGTCAGGTAGCCAAAAGCAAACCATGTTTTGGTGGGATTTTGATTTTTCACTAGCTTTACCATAGCAAGAAAGGTTTATGACGGAAAACTTCTCTGTTAGCTTTCTTTGGCTGAAGTCAGGTCTAGGTTTTCCAAGGGTGCCATTGCTCATCATCTTCCGTTGGCACCGTGTTTCAAAGGAGAACAAATTGCCTAAGGTCTGCGCTGTGCAATGGCTCTTCTGCAAGGGGTGTGCACCTTCTGCAGTGGCTGCGGTGCTTTCATCCTTATCCCTCATGATGTGGTCCCTGTTCTGTAGGTCATCGTTCCCCTGCTATCAGTCACTACCTTTAAGATTTAAAGGAACTTTAGGACACCTGAGCATTGAATTGTTACGCGTTTTGACTGTTCCTTTGTATTTTTTTTGCAGGCAAACAACTCTACTTCCTGTAGAGAGAATAACTGAGATTTCTTTTACTTTCTTTGTTAGACAAACAGTTCATAAGGAGAATCACAGTGAGATAAATGCTTAATGTTTTTCTGTTATTCCTTGTATATTCTGGAATTCTCTAGCTGTGCAGTTCTGCAGTTGCTGTATATGGTCTATGTGGTTAAGGTTCAGATCACAAGTGTGGTATGTGCCTGGCTTCTTTTTGCCCAAAAGCTAGTATTTTACATTCTCAAATCACAGAGGTTACTTTCTTATTCTTATTTATCAAATTAAAGTTTTTAGGAATAGGCCTAGGTATGAGAAAAATGAAACTTGCTTTTTCCTTCAGTCATTTGCAGGCAAACTCTTGCCTCATTTCAAGATACTGGATTAATTTAAGGAGACTGAGTGTATTGGACTAATTTGACTTTTTGTTTCTTTGTCCCTCCACTTCTCAGCCTCAAATTTTGAAGGCAATTTGGGCAATTTATAGCACATGAGAGGGTTTAACAACCATGCTCAGAGATAGGAATTACAGTAAACATGTTCTCCATGAGAGTGCTTGCATGAGAACTTGGGGAAACTTGGTACTATACCTGGCTGCTGCTGCAAATCCAGGAAAAAGGTGTTTCTTTGGGTAAGAATTGAGAGAATTTTTCTGGCCTACAAAATGTTTGCCAACAAGTCGCTGCTACCTACTATTGTTAGGAAGCTTTTGTGCCTTTCTGAAATCAAATTGTTTTCAGGTCTTTTCTGATAACTCAAGTCTTACTTTGTTTACTGATCCTATAGAATCATCCTAGGAACTGGTGTTACCCAACTTGCTGTGTTTTCAGTTACTGATAATGGTTATCCTTCTCCAATAGCAGTTTTGGTTAGTAATAAGTAAGAGAGAGTATCTTGAATACAGAAGGCTAGTTATTAGTGTATCTTGTGGGTAGAGCAGCAATGACACTTCTGTTTGTCTGAAAGCAGTGGTTTTTTTGTTAAATTGATGCAGTAATCTGTTTAATCTGCATTAGGTGGTTTTGTTTCCTCTGGAGATGTTAAAAAACTGGTTTCTGAGGCTCTGTGTAAGACAGAATGTATGGGATGGGTAATTTGCACCTTTGCCATTAGTGGTGAGTTCAGAGAAAGGGCTGAATGTGAGGATTTTGAAAATATATTTTAGAAAGGCTAAAGCAACTTGTGGCATAAACCATAAGCTGACTTTCTTCCCTGCATTGGAGCTTGCTCTGCTAAAGCAAGTATTGCTTTGGTGGTGTGCTACAGCGGAGTCCTTATGGCTGAGATATGGTAAAATGCCTGCATGGAATTCAGGTTTTGTTCTAGTAATAGATATTCTCAGCTGGCCTCTAGGCAGATGCTTAGTAGGGGTGGCAGCGCTGTAGTTCTTTATTTGTGTTAGCTTTTGTTCTGCAAAGGGGCATGGTGGGAAACAGCAACTTGAAGTGAAGGTTGTAAGGCAGCAAGCCTTTCAATTTGTATACATGCAGGTCTGGTGATTTGCTTATGTTTCCCTACCCGCCTTGATTTTGGTCTGTGAAGGAATGCTTTGTGAATAGAGCAGCTCATGTCTAGGTCCTTTTGCATGCAAGGAGGCCGAGAGCGAAGTTGCCTCAGCATGCTTGTGCGCCACATGTAGAAAACACTTGAACAAAGCTACTGTTTTATAACTGCTTACTTTCTTTTAAGTTCTAGCTCCCCCTGCCAGATACACAAATGCACTTTGATAAGAGTATTGTTTTAAAACCTTTACCCCTTTATTTTAAATGCAAGGCTTTTGATGTAAGTGAACTGAGTGCTCTAAATCTCATTGCAGTAGGATTCTGAGGGGCGAGTGGCTCTCAGCAAACTGAAGATCCTGAGAATTGTTCTGTTGCTGAAAGGTATCTGTCCTTTCATGCTCATGGTTCCACTGTAACACATGAAAGGATTTCTGTGGAACCAAAACAAAGCTATTAAATTTAATGTTTTATGCACGGGAGCAAAGCTTTACAAAAACTTATACCTTGTTTGATATGTCAGCTATCTCATTGTATGTGTTGAAGCAGATTCAGATTTTTCCATCATAAAACTAGCAGTTTTATCTAACGTTACATAAACAATAGATATCTAAGTAGGCATATGTAAGGCATATTCTATTTGTTAATATATTCACTGACTTGGCAGATTTTGAGTTTGTTAGCTATTTTATAGGAAGAAGATGACCTCTTTGGGTACTTCATTCTTCTCTTACCAATGGTGTTGATCCTTCGGTTTCCTCTGTTGTTTTGGTTTTCTTTTTTTAATTATTAATGAAGTGTTTAGAAATTATTGGAAGTTTTTGAGTGGTGGGTTGTTTTTTTTTTATCTAGTCATCTGAAGCGGGATTGTTTCCATACCTTTAGCTACATGTGGCAGCATTGGGTACTGAGCTCTAGGGCTGCTTTTGAACAAGCAAAATGGATGTTTCTTCCATTACAGGTAAATGCCTTCTTGTTTTCCAGCCCCGGTATCTGTTGAAGTTTGAACAAATCTATCTCTCCAAACCTACACATTGGGAAAGAGATGGAGCGCCCTCGCCTATGATGCCCAATGAAGCCAGACTGAGAAACCTAACGTAAGAACGAACTCTGTAGTGGATAAACACAAGGAAAGACTGGCCCTGCATTATAAATTGATAGTCTTTTCAATTTAGTAGTGCCTTGAAAATGTAATAATTACTGCTCTATTTAAATTTTGATGTCTAGTTGTTAAATCCAGACAGTGATTTGGTAATAATGCTTAGTATTACCAGTGAGTGCTTGAATAACTGCATTTGTTACCTTTCTGTACAACCCAGAGTAATAACTGACAGATAACACAGTGGTGTTTTTATTCTGTAGGTATTCAGCCCCCTTGTATGTGGATATAACTAAAACGGTTATTAAAGAAGGGGAGGATCAGTTACAGACACAGCATCAGAAAACTTTTATAGGAAAAATTCCTATTATGTTACGTTCAACATACTGTTTGTTGAATGGCTTAACTGACCGTGATCTTTGTGAACTGAATGAATGCCCGCTTGATCCTGGTGGCTACTTCATCATTAATGGATCAGAAAAGGTAAGGGATTATACCTTGCACAGTCATCTTTACAGACACTGAAAGTTTTGGTACTTGTTTCCATATGCTTTGCCAGAAACGTAAGCATTTTTATTCCAGTGTATCACAGTTACTGCGGGCACTGGTAATCTTACAGAAAGATGGGCTTTTAGTCCTCTGTTAGGACTTGCTCGAGCCACCTTTTCTTTTTCTCTGAGGCACGTTTCCCTTCTTCAGTTTCATAAACTGTTTTGCATTGAATGCCATGAAGTACTCTAGATATTTTGCTTTCCATTTTCAACGCTGCAGAGCAGCATGCACTCTAAAATGAGGTACTACTTCACTTGGAGTCTCCTCCAGTGTGTTCACAGCTGTATAGATGCATTTTGTTACAAGAACAGGTTCTTCCCTCCATTGCTGTGGATTCAGCTTTGGCAAATCATATCCTCTCCATGCTTGTGCCTCACCAATGAAACTGCCCGTTTTTTGTAACATACCTGGGCAAATGCAGCAAAAGAAATAGAATTGTATTTCTCTTCTTGGGGGGGGACGACAGAATCTGTCTTTGACCATGAGAGCTGGCATTTAAGTTTAAATGCCTGTGTAGTGCGTTGGCCTTGGAAAAAGATAGTGAAATGCTTTCTGTATCAGTGTTGTGCCTAAAGCTAGCACAAATGTCTCGGAACAACTAGCAGATGCAGTAAGTGCGTCATAAGAGAACAGTGTTCTCGGAGTCTTTTGTTTTGGTTATTCTGTCTTAACTAGGTGTATGTTTTGCTTAATACTGTATTTTTAAAATGTAGAATATAATCCAACTGAGTTTGGCAAATTGACTTCATGCTGTGCAGTGCTCTTGAAGTTAAGGCACCTGAAGGAATAGTAGTAACACACTGTGCTTGTTACTGTCAGCCTGCCCTTTTGTCAGTTATTTACTAGTGTTCTTTTTTCTAACACAGGTTCTGATTGCTCAAGAGAAAATGGCTACAAACACAGTATATGTGTTTGCAAAGAAGGATTCAAAATATGCGTACACAGGAGAGTGTAGATCTTGTCTGGAAAATTCCTCTCGACCAACAAGTACTATATGGGTTAGCATGCTGGCCAGAGGTGGGCAGGTATGCCTAAGCAGTAATAACCCCTGCCCTGAGGCTTACAATAAAGGTTGTTTTAGGAGTTTTGTTACTGTCCTGTCTCTTCATGTCGTTTACTTTCGGGATTTTGAGAAGAAATTTCTTCTGATGCTAAGTTGTAAAGAAGGTAGAATTAAATGAAAATGTATTGTTTGTCATAGATTATACCTGTCTCTGGGACAAATAATTTGAGGATTGAAATGAAGACTCAATTTGTGGCAGGTTTTAGGGCGAGGCTAAAAAAAATTTTAGAATTACTGTGAGCGAGTTTTTGGAAAATCCAAACAAGCTGTGTCCTGTTTTTTTGACAAAGGATAAGAATAGGAGCAGGGACCCTGTCTTTGCTCATGGCCAGGCTAGTGTTCGGATGTGTTTTGCAGACGACATATTAATTCATATTTAACATCTAATTGTGCCATCTGTGAGAGGGAATAAGTGCTATTAATAACTTCAAAAGCAGAAGGTATCAGTACTCATTTACCATTGCACTGATGCTTGGAAATTCCCAAATGTTCCAGGAGTAACTTTAATAGAAGCCTTACACCACTCTCGCTCCTGATGCCTGGGGCACTCTTGAGTGGCTGTCCCTCTGCATCCCACAATGTTTGTTTCTTTCTGGGAGGGGGGGGAGCAGCTACTTGAATAATCTCGAGAATGGAGAGTCTTACACAGTGGATTAGAAAAGCTGGGCTTAAGCTGACAGAAGGAAACCTGAAGGTGGATAGGATTGCTCTTTGCAAAAGGGAGAGAAATTATGCATATGGGTGAATGAGCAATATTATTTAAATTCCTTTGTGTCAGCAAAAACCTTCCAAGTTTTTGCAGACTTCTAAAGTTAAAAATGTTTTTAAAATAAAAAAAGTCACTGCTGGAGTAAGGTTTCAGAATAGCTCCTGAGTTGACCTGCTAAGAAGTCATAGTTTCCTGTAGTGCTTGATTAAATACACTTATGCTGTATCATCCAAATCCAGAGACATATTTTTATGTAAAGGCAAGATCATTTAAGACTAATATATGTTTTTCCCCATCTTTTCAGGGTGCAAAGAAGAGTGCTATTGGTCAGCGCATTGTAGCAACTTTGCCATATATCAAACAAGAAGTCCCCATCATAATTGTCTTTCGTGCACTAGGCTTTGTGTCCGACAGGGACATTTTAGAGCACATAATATATGATTTTGAAGATCCAGAAATGATGGAAATGGTAATATATGTTAAATAAGTTATTTCCTGGCTGGACATTTGGTGTTGCGTAGGTGTGGCTAATCACCATTCAAAGTTTTGTTCATTTGCCAATTGTAATTTATTACTTTATTATTTTGGGGGGTTGTCTGTTAGAAATGTCAAAAGTTCTCTGCCTGAACCTATTCTAATGAGTATTTTAAGTGAACAGAGTGCAATGGAAATTTCAAAGAGTTCATGTGTATTTGGAGAGGTACCGTCTTACTTGCTGCCGTTAACTTTAATTGTAAAATCCCGATTTATAGCGGAAACAGTAAAAGGTCTAGAATGTACTTGAATGAGAACGATTTTCTGAAGTTCAAACTATTATTTTTTTTTTTTTGGTGCTTCCTGAGTGTTCCATTACTGTTTTCTGCCGCTCTTCAAAGAGCTACTATGTTAAAGCCAGAAAGAACTGGATCAGTAATGGGCAGTTCCTGAAAAGAATCCTCAGCAAACTACTGCTTATTTTCCTTCAATGCCAACAGGCACTGGGTGCTACAGGATTTTGCTGTATTTTGTGCATTAGGTCAAACCTTCTCTGGATGAAGCATTTGTCATTCAGGAGCAAAATGTTGCTCTCAACTTCATTGGATCAAGAGGTGCAAAGCCAGGTGTCACTAAAGAAAAGAGAATCAAGTACGCTAAAGAAGTCCTGCAGAAAGAAATGCTCCCGCATGTTGGTGTCAGTGACTTCTGCGAAACCAAAAAGGCCTATTTTCTAGGGTATGTCTATGTATTTTCTGTCACACATCTGCAAAGGCACCCTGAATACAGATTTTATTCACATAAACTTCAGGGCACTGGTATATTTTTTTTTTTGTAGCTGAGAAAATGCAAATGTTGATAAAATAGGAAAAAAAATTGAAACAAAACAAGCCTCTGACACGTTCTGGATCTTGTTAGATGTGATGGTAGTGATAAATGATTCTCTTTGACATTGTGTTGCATGGACAACATATACAGGTTGATAACTAATGTGTAGATAACTACTAATAAGCTGTTTGTAATGTCTTTAAAACATCCTCATGATCACTGCTTATTGGTGTGCAGATGAACTGTACATCAGAAGACTTACCATTTTACACCTGATTCCACATGCTTAAGCATAGCCCATATTACAGCACAGGACAGACATGTAGTAGAAGATGCATTGCCATCATGATGTAAATATTAAATTCTCTCTGTAGTTACCTGAACTTTCAGTGGGTCGTGCACCTCTGTGTGCTGAAGAGGTCTGTTTTAGATCAGCAGTATCCTAAAGATCTAGAATGGACAACCTTTAGGAAACAGTTCACTGATTTATCTATGAAAGCATGTAATCTTTGTTGTGAATGTCTGCGATCAGTTTAAAACATGAACTATCTTATTTGCTTAGGTATATGGTTCATAGATTGTTGCTGGCAGCACTGGGAAGAAGAGAGCTTGATGACAGAGATCACTATGGCAACAAAAGACTGGATCTTGCTGGGCCACTGTTAGCTTTCCTGTTCAGAGGGTAACTATAATATATACATTTCCTTCAGAGAGAATTAATGGTGGAGGCATTGCCAGCTCTGTGCTTCTAAATCAATCAGACTATTCTGTTGTGTCTGATATCTGGTCTTGGGCAGCACAGCCTTTATATGATTATGACTTTTTCATGGAGTGGGTAAGTTTCCTTTAATAGTAGGTGACTGGCATCAGCTTGTTTTGAAGCATATTTTGTGCATGTTCACAAACAGGTTAATTTGTTTTGGTTTTTTGTCCCCCCTTCCTCCTCTAGTTACAGATTACTTGCTTCTGTTCAGGAGGCCAGTGACATTTTTTCCAGATAGTGCTGGGTAGGCTGAATTGCTACAGTACTGTTTAATCATGTTTCTTGGCATCTTCTTCTACAGAATGTTTAAGAATTTGCTGAAGGAAGTGAGAATATATGCACAAAAGTTTATTGACAGAGGGAAAGATTTCAACTTGGAACTGGCAATCAAAACAAGAATTATTTCAGATGGTTTGAAGTATTCATTGGCAACTGGAAACTGGGGTGACCAGAAGAAAGCTCATCAGGCCAGAGCAGGAGTATCTCAGGTACAATAGCTGAATAAGGCGTGGTAGCGTTTGTCAGGTTTATGGAAGAGTTTAACATTGCTTGGCAGCCATGCATGTTGTATGTTAAATAGAGCCATTTTTAAAAGGAAACTTCCATAGCTGAAATAGATGAAGATCCAAATAGTTGAGTCTGGTGTGGGGTTTGGGGTTTTTTGTTGTTGTTGTTTGGTTTTGGTTTTAGCTGTTGTGCTCACTGCTAAACAGTTGATGTAACTCTTGTAAAGACTTTTTTGTGTTAGAGCATATGCTTGTGTGTCTGGTCAAGTCCTAGTCCCAGGGAATCTTTAGGGAGGATGGATTTCTTTCCTTTAATTACTTCCAGTGCTTCACAGGTGGTTAAAGAAACTTGAGTGATACCTTGTAATATAATAGTTATGTATTCCACAGCTAATGAATGATGAGGAGCACTGACTTTATTAGCCCACAGCAGTGCTTAGTTGAGCTTGTTTCTCATAAAGGTGGAAACAGGAAAGAGGTGAGAGTTTTTAAATGCCAGCACATTTTGTTGTCTGGAGCCCTGGTGAGATCATAATTTGGGGAAAGCAAAGTTAGGAAAGGGGCGAAGATGGTAGCTGTCCCTGGGTGGTGTGTTGTTGGTGTATGTGTATGAGAGGCTTGTTTGCTTTTTAAATAAACTCTCACATTTCAGGCTGTAAAATTAAATTTTCTTAAATTTTTAAGAAGCCTTGAGCAGACTCTGAAAAGAATGTAAATGCTGATCTGCTCCTAATAACTAAGTCATCTTAGTTTTTCAAACTAAGTTTGAAAATATCTCTGTGTCATTGTACTGGCAAACCTTCCTGGTGAAAATGCAACTTAAAGTATTTTTACGAGTATCACTCATTCTAGTTACCTGGTCAGAGTAAGCTATACTACAAAAAACAGATTTTAAGGGTAAGCTTAGTCTAAGGTTAATGAAGGTGAACTAAAAAGTGTAGCTAGCAAAAATCAGAGCTGTTTTAGTTCTTTTGAAGTACATAATTTCTAGAGGGCATTGATCCTTTGCTCTAATATATCATGATGCCTGTCAACAACGTAGTTAAGAAGCTTTGACTAACTGATTTCCTTACTACGTGCAGGTGTTAAACCGCCTGACTTTTGCATCTACGCTTTCCCATCTGAGACGCCTGAATTCTCCAATTGGTAGAGATGGTAAACTGGCAAAGCCCAGACAGCTGCACAATACGCTATGGGGAATGGTTTGCCCTGCTGAGACTCCAGAGGTAATGAAAGTAATATTTATGTCAGTGCTTACTCATGCCTAACTGCTTTTATACGCTAGTTGTTTTATAGCCATGACACTTGTGATGATCACTTGCACTTTTTTTGAAAGGCTGACATGAATATTTAGCTTTATAGTTAACTCTGTAGTTGAATGGTAGCAATTAGTAAAGTAGATAGTATGTTTTGTGTCCAGTTCCTTGAGGACTTGAGGTTTAAGTTCTCGGATCTTCTTGGGGGAATCTCTTGATTTGGAAATGCAAGCTAACTTTGTGTTTCTACTAGGGTCATGCGGTAGGACTTGTGAAGAACTTAGCCCTCATGGCTTACATTTCTGTGGGGTCTCAGCCATCCCCAATTTTGGAATTCTTGGAAGAGTGGAGTATGGAAAACCTGGAAGAAATATCTCCAGCAGCAATAGCTGAGTACGTGCAAATGAAACTATTTAAACAGACTTAAGCTTTTTATCCTGCACAGTGCTTCAAGGGTTTGTTTTTTTGTTTTTTTCTTTTTTTCTTTTTTTTTTTCCTTCCTTTCCTCTTTCTAGTGCTACCAAGATCTTTGTTAACGGCTGCTGGGTAGGAATACACAAAGATCCAGAGCAACTCATGAATACCCTAAGGAAGCTCCGTCGTCAGATGGACATCATTGTGTCGGAGGTATACATTTTACACCTAGAGTTTGGGTGTCTTTTTAGATGAGAGAGGATAATGCCCTGATACTACTTTGCAAGCTCCAAATAGCATTATTTGCAAGTCTCTTTCTGAACATACTTCACATTGCTTGCTTGTGTTTTGTTTTTTTTTTTTTTTTCTTTTGGGAGCTTTTGGAGGTTTGGTGCTTTTGGGGTTTTTTGGTTTTGTTTGATGTTGTGTGTGGTTGTTTGGTTTTTTGTTTGTTTTTTTTTAAGAGGATGCAGTTGAAAAAAACAGATGAAAGTAGTCTTGTGAAATGCTTCTGTTTGTAGGAGTGTTAATGTTCGGTCTGTGCTGCTGATAGCACCTGTAAGGCCTTTGCTTTAGGAAACTTTGTTATCCTATTTTGTGTTCTGTAGTTTTGATTCCAGGCTGAGACTTTGTACTCACAGTGTGCTGCTTTCTTGTACAGGTCTCAATGATTAGGGATATTCGTGAGCGAGAAATCCGCATCTATACTGATGCAGGCAGAATTTGCAGACCCCTTTTAATTGTGGAAAAACAGAAGTTGCTGTTGAAGAAAAGGCACATTGACCAACTGAAGGAACGAGAGTATAACAATTACAGGTGAGATATGTTCCTGAAATTCAACTGAATGTCTAATTTTCCATCTTGGAAGCTGCAGGTTCCCCCAGATTGGAGAGGGAAATGTTTAAAGCTTTGTGCAGCACAAAGATGCTTTCTTTCTCTGCCTGGTAGCTTAATTCATTTTTGTATCACACTGAGGCAGTGGTAGTAATAATAAGCCAGGGAAGCCCTTGTTCTTGTAACTGCTGAAGAGACCCATTTTGTGTGTTAGTTGAGTATTTCAGACACTGGTTATTCAGTTGGCAGGATCTCGTGGCCAGTGGTGTAGTAGAGTACATTGATACACTGGAAGAAGAGACTGTGATGCTGGCAATGACTCCAGATGACTTGCAAGAGAAAGGTGTGGCATATTGTTCAACATACACGCACTGTGAGATTCACCCATCTATGATCCTGGGAGTATGTGCATCTATTATCCCTTTCCCTGATCACAACCAGGTCAGTGCATCACTTCTGACATCCTGCCTTTAATGTTGATAGAAACCCCACAGGTTTATGTGTAGAGAGCTTTATGTACATATATACTGGTCTTCCTTTGTCTGTCTAGTCTCCCAGGAACACATACCAGTCTGCTATGGGTAAACAGGCTATGGGAGTTTACATTACAAACTTTCACGTTCGTATGGATACGCTGGCACATGTGTTGTATTACCCTCAGAAGCCCCTTGTAACAACACGCTCCATGGAGTACTTGCGATTTAGAGAGTTACCAGCAGGTATGTTGCTAGTTAATGTTTATTAAACAAAAATACTACTGTTTAAACTATGTCACAAATGTTGTGTGTAGAATATTTAGCAAATATTTAGCAATATTTAGCAAATGTATGTAATTTAAAAATTAATTATAGGTTAAATGTTAGCTTGTAGCTGGACACCTAGACTGCAAAAAATACATTGCTAGTGTTGCAGCTGAAACTACTTTACCCATATAGTCTGCTAAAATCTAACTGGAAAAATGCATTTGCTGTATTGGTATTTGCTAGATTCTTCACAAGGGGTCACTCCTGACTCTGTTTTCTACCCAAAGCTGCATTTGCTGATACTATGTGGTTTTTGTGTGTGGGACATGGGAGATTTTATCTCGCAAAGGTTAGAACAGCTTCGCTGTAGAGAATACATCTTATTTTGAGTTACAAGTAATGCCTGTCTGGTATGTGTGTATCCTTTCGAAGTATTTGCTCTGCATATTACAGGTATCAACTCGATTGTAGCCATCGCATCATACACAGGCTATAACCAGGAAGACTCTGTCATCATGAACCGTTCTGCTGTTGACAGAGGCTTTTTCAGGTAAGACTTTGTAAATTTTTTTAACTGATTGGAAGCAATAAAAAAACCCAAACAAACAAACATATACTGAGTTGTCCAGAGGCTCAAGAAAAGTTCATCTTACGTTGGAAGACACCGTTCTCCAAATCTTTCCAACCTGAGAAGCTATTTAATTTTTTTTTTTTTTTTAATGGGGCTGGAGGGAGCAGCACAATGAATATGGTGACTGTGTATCTTAGCAAAACACAGTGAGGAATGGTTCATCGTTTGTGTAACCTGATTTCCCACTCTGTCTTCCCAAATCTTCCATTTTGGTCTTTGTTTACTGTTTTTTGTATGATGGTTAAATGAAGAACTATTTGGACCTTTGCTGTTATGTTTTCATATAACTCTTGCCAGTTACATGAACTCCTTAATGGCAGTGTTGCAGCTTTGTAATATAGTCTTGTCTTTAGTAGCATGACAGTTGCTACCAGTGAGGTTTGGCATGTTCCTCTCCTCAGTAGGAAGTGCTGTTGGGACAACTGGCAACTGATGCGACTTTGTGCATTATAGGTTTTAGGTGGCTGTGGTTAGCTGTGTAGCTGGTCAATGGGTTTCTAGTTTTGTTCATTTTCTTTTGTCCGAGTTCAGCCCAAGCAGTGTGTGCTTGGTATCTTGGATCTACTGCCTTCAAATGCAGAATAAGTATGAGACTATTAGACTTTTATGGCTCATGTGAAGCTTTTATAGGACATCCTCTATGCATGGGAGCAATTAAATGTGGATATTATTTATCTGAAAGGCTGTGGCTTTGGTGTGCTGGCGGCAGCTGAGGCAGCAAACAAAAACCCCTAAAGCCTCAGAAAGAGGCCTATATAAATTGAAAGTTTTCCACTGCAGCTCAGTTGTACTGAGCGTGGCACTGCAAGGTAGGAGTAGAAGCCTAAAAATGCTTGCAAAATGGCAGGTATAAGGAGAAAAGTAATATGAGAATGGTATGATGACACTATGAATAATCTTTAGGAATAATAACTGCTTTTGAGATGTCAAGCAGATCCGAAGGTCTCTGCAGTTCATCAAGCATTAGCATGTTATATATAGTTACTTTGGCAATACCTGAAAAATGACCATCAAAATGCCATCTGAAACTGTGTTTTGTTTGTTTGGTGGGGTGTTTTATGTTTTCCCCTCCTCAGTGATGGTCAGATTAACAAGACTTTAGAGGAAGGGTTGTGTGGCGTATGAACATCAGTTGTTTTGGTTGTCATTAGTAACAGTGGCCATAATATGTGATAAAAGGGTGATTATAGTGAAATTGAGATGTACAGGTGAGGAAAAATGATGCTGGTTTCACTGGAGAAGGCTTTATAACTTTGTTTCAGATCTGTGTTCTATCGCTCATACAAAGAGCAAGAGTCTAAAAAAGGGTATGACCAAGAGGAAGTTTTTGAAAAGCCTACGCGTGAAACTTGCCAAGGTAAGATATAGGAGCGTATGAAGACTGAGGTTTTTTAATTAAATTTTTGTGGGCAAGGTTGTTAATGTTGTTGAACTGATTCAGTCTTTATTTTGGGACATGTAAAAATAGCAGCAATGCCTGGATTAATAGCAAAATACATCAGTGAGATATTTGCATAAAATGAGACATTTTAGCAGTAGTCTGAAGTTGTACGCAGACTTGTTTAATTTCTACAGAACATCAAAGTCAATATGTTGAAAAATTTGGGAGTCTACTTTTTTCTTTTTTTTTCCCAAGGTATGAGACATGCAATCTATGACAAACTTGATGATGATGGTTTGATAGCGCCTGGGGTACGTGTGTCTGGGGATGATGTCATCATTGGCAAAACAGTAACGCTGCCAGAAAATGAAGATGAACTGGAAAGCACTAACAGACGTTTCACGAAGAGAGACTGTAGCACTTTTCTGCGAACTAGTGAGACTGGCATTGTAGATCAGGTCATGGTAACCCTTAACCAGGAAGGATACAAGTTCTGCAAGATTAGGGTGAGCACTGATGTGTGTGTGCTTTCTACTTTTAATCATTTTTGTTCTGTGTTTAAGTTACCAATTGAATGTTTTCCTCTGGCTTACAGGTACGCTCTGTAAGAATCCCACAAATTGGAGATAAATTTGCCAGCAGACATGGTCAGAAAGGAACATGTGGTATCCAGTACAGGCAAGAGGTAGTGATTTTTTTTTTTTTTTCTTCCTTGTTAACATTTTCTCTCTGATCTTTTTAGCATTGGAACTGCCTTAAGTGAGCTGTCTGTGGAATATCTACTCAGGTGCAATATATTGACTTAAATTTAGCTAAAATATGTTTAGAAAGAGACACAGCTGCTTCTTATGTTGGTACTTCAATGTGTTTGAAATGTTTTAAAATATTTAATTTTAATCCACTCAACTGCTTTTCTTAAAGCTGATATTCTGGGAAGTACTGACTATCTGTTTCCCTGCTCTAGGATATGCCTTTCACCTGTGAAGGCATCACACCTGATATAATTATCAACCCCCATGCCATCCCTTCCCGCATGACCATTGGTCACTTGATTGAGTGTCTTCAGGGGAAGGTAAGAAGAATCTTTTATGCTGCATGTCTGAGCAATATGAATTAAAATGTTTCTTGTTTGTTTTGTTGTGTTTTGGTTGGTTTTTTTTTTTGTAAAGATACTACTCCCTGGTATGTGTTAATCCACTAAAAAATAAGGATTGTTTTCCAGGTACTTGATAGCAAAAGCAGGTACTTGATAGCAAAAGCAGGTTTCTTGGGGAAGACCTACAATCCTGTAAATTTTGTCCAGCAAGTCAGACTACAGTGTACTCTCTCATCTGTTGCTTTTATTCCAAACATTTCCTGTGACCTAGAAAAAGGAGTAGCAAAATTGTTGATACTGTGTATTTTTTAAAATCTCACTATAAATTGTGTAGCAATAAACAAAGCAAGATAGGGTACTACCATGGGCATGGAATCTCAAGTTCTGGCATTAAGAGTTAAAACTGTTTGAAACAGCTTAGTGTTGTCTGACCAGTCCTTCAGAAATCTGACAAGCTTTTGCAAATCTCTTCTCTGTAGGTGTCTGCGAACAAGGGAGAAATTGGTGATGCTACACCTTTTAATGATGCTGTCAATGTGCAGAAGATTTCCAATCTTTTATCAGATTATGGCTATCATCTAAGAGGAAATGAGGTATAATCGAAATATCAATTCACTGTAATTTTTTTAATATACATTTGATGGATAGTAAGGCTTATGATTCAGTAATTGCATTGACTACTTCAGGTCCTCTACAATGGCTTCACTGGTCGAAAAATCACATCACAGATCTTCATTGGTCCTACATATTATCAGCGGTTGAAGCACATGGTAGATGACAAAATCCATTCTCGTGCAAGAGGGCCAATCCAGATACTTAACAGACAGCCCATGGAAGGTAGATCTCGGTAAGAGTATTTATTAGTTTCTATATAGCGTTTTCTTTTTCTTTGAAGTTTTTAGCCCTAAAAATTAGCTGCCTCAGCTTTGCAACTAGAACTTAATTAGCTCACCCCAACTAGCCATCCATTTTCATGTTAAGCCATCCATTTTCATGGCTTAAGATGATGTACTGGGTGCAGGTGTCAAGGTTTTGGTAGCAGGAGGTGCTGCTGGGGTGGCCTCTCTGAGAAAGGACCAGGGGTTGCCCTGTGCTGGACAAAGCCACTCACAGCTGGCTCAAACAGACCTGCCGCTGGCCAAAGCCGAGTCCCTCGTGGCGCCTCTGTGGTAACATATTTAAGAAAGGGTAAAAAATGCTGCACAGCAGCTGTGAGAGAGGAGTGACAAATGTGAGAGGAACAGCCCTGCAGACACCAAGGTCAGAGAAGGAGGAGGGGAGTTGGTGCTCCCAGCGCTGGAGCAGAGATTCCCCTGCAGCCTGTGGAGAGACCATGGTGAGGCAGGCTGTCCCCCTGCAGCCCATGGAGGACCATGGTAGAGCAGAGATCCACCTGCAGCCTGTGGGAAGCCCATGCTGAAGCAGTCTCCTGGCAGGAGCTGTGATCTGTGGGGGACCCATGCTGCAGCAATCTGTTCCTGAAGGATTGTACCCCGTGGGAAAGGCTCATGCTGGAGCAGTTTGTGAAGGACTATCCCATGGGAGGGACCCTACGCTGGAGCAGGGAAAAAGTCTAAGGAGGAAGGAGCAGCAGAGAGGAGCTCTTATGCACTGACTGCATGACCCCATTCCCCATTCTCCATGTGACCATGGGGAGTGGAGGAAGGAGTTGGGAATGAAGGAGTGAAGTTGAGCCTGGGAAGAAAGTAGGGGAGAAGATGTTTTTAGTTTTGTCTTTGTTTCTCACCATCCTACTCTAGTTTCATTTATTGCTCATTAAAAATAATTTTCCCCATGCTGAGTCTCTTTTGCCTGTGATGGTAATTGATAAGTGATCTCCCTGTTTTTATCTCGACCCATGAGCTTTTCCATCTTATTTTCTCCCCCTGTCCTGTCAAAATGGGGGAGTGAGAGTTGCTTGGTGGGCACCTGGCAGCCAGCCAGGGTTAAACCCACCACAGATAAGTAGGGAATTATTTGTTTACTTCATTTTGCTATACAGTTGTGCTGTGGCTGTTAGGTGTCTGACATCTGCTTTAGAAATGCTCAGCAGCAGTTACAAATTATTGTGTTTGCATTCTCTCTGTAAGTTTTATTCTGATGTGTTAGAGGAAAATTACTGCACGGCTCTACTCCTGTCTTGTAATACTGCTGTTGTGTTTCTGATAATTTACTTATTCTACCACCAAGAACTGATGTATTTTGCCAATGAACTCAAAAATTGAGTTTGTTTTCTTTTCTTTTCCTGTTTTCAGTGATGGTGGCCTTCGTTTTGGAGAAATGGAACGAGATTGCCAGATCGCTCATGGAGCAGCCCAGTTCCTGAGAGAAAGATTGTTTGAAGCTTCCGACCCATACCAAGTCCATGTCTGTAACCTCTGTGGAATCATGGCGATTGCAAACACAAGGACTCACACCTATGAATGCCGGGGATGCCGCAATAAAACTCAGGTACGTGTGGTTTTCATCAACCAGTGTTTCTCTTTGTGGCTAAGAGGAAATGCCACTCAGGTGAACAGGAGGATGGGGAAGTAAATATTTAAAGAAGCACCAGAACGATTGCTGTTTTAGTTTCATAACTGCTTTAAGTGTTTATAGTGTCCTAGTTAATTTGGATGTTTCCTTATTAATTTTACAGTGTTGGCTTGTCACTTGGCAGGAAATGCTGTTCAAGTATTTTGCAGTGCAGTTTTCAGAGACTTTAAAAGTAAATCCTTGAGAGCTTATTTTTAGAAGTAAAACTCAGAATCACAGGAATTTAGAGCCATTGCCCTTGTGACTGTCCCCATGAAGACATTTATGCTTGCAAAGCTGGGTCCCCATGGGAGGTCTTTTGTGTTGCCTTTTTTTTTTTTTTTAATTAAAAAAAGCTCTGTAGTGTGTGCTTGGTTACAGAACTATGTCAAGGGAGAGTGGCAGCAGATATAAAAATAGTTGCCTTAAACAGGCTTGTTCTTGTGCTAGGGACTGACTGCTCCAACTCTAATAACAGCATTGGGGTTACTGAAGAGATGTGTACTAGAAATTTTAACTGCATTTACCGCGCATCAGGCACGCTTCACTATGCATATGTTCCCTTGTTAAATGGCTCTTACTTAAGATCCGATCCCTTGGCTGCAGGTTTTATCATTAAAAATGTGTTCTGAATAGCTGCTGTGTAGCCTTTCCAGACAGTCTCAGCTTTCCTCTTGCTTTGTTTCTCTCTGTGAGCAAGTCTTGTCAAATGCTTTCACGCATAACTTCAGGTTCACTTTTGAGCCAAAAACTTGACAAGTTATTTGTGTCGAGGGTGGTGGTAGGAGTGCTTATCACAAGCCTTTTGAAATCTCTTTCCAGATATCTTTGGTTCGGATGCCCTACGCCTGCAAACTCCTCTTCCAAGAACTGATGTCTATGAGTATTGCACCTCGTATGATGAGTGTTTAGCCTTTTAAATTTTTTTTTTAAAGTGATGAGACTGAAGTACTTGGGTTTTGTTTCACTTTGTGTAGGTTGCATTTAGCAGATAAGTAAAACTGTATTTTATGTGCTGTTCAAAAGTATGTTTATTTCCTGTAAATAGAATTAAAATTTGTAATTAAACTTGTGAATCTCTTTATTTGTGTATCTGTGAAAGAAGTGTGCAAGCAAATTGGTAATCAAAGACTATAAGGGAGTTAAGAAGGAATGATTAGTGAGCTAGAGGAAGCCAGAGGTTGTAGCTAATTTAAAACTGTGCATAAGTGGAAGTCTTCACATCACATCACAGCTCTGCACCATCATCTGTGGAAAAACAAAAACACGTTACGCTCTGTACTGTTCCAAGGGGTAATATCACAACTTGGGCAGAAGCACTGTGAGTTAGCTGAGGGTGAGACCTCACACCTCAGTCCTTGACCCCCTCCTTCCTTCTTTCCTTCCTTCCTTGACTGCAGCAGCAGGGGGATGGTAATAGATGGCATTTTTCTGTGCTGAGATCACCTGGACACGGGCCGCAGACTCCCTAACGGCGTAGTGTGTAGCTATGATGTCTGACAGTTCGTTCCATTAAGGCTATTAATTTCCTTTAAGTAGTCGTGGACTGCCAGCTTACTGCTTAGCTACAGCATGCTTACTTGAGAGCTTTCCTACAGCTGAAAAGAAACAGCTGTGACATGTGGTGTGCACAGAAGAAATAAACCATGAGGCCATACAGGCGGCACTACAGCCTTGCAGTCGAGTTACTGTGAGAGTGGGGACGAACATCTTCCGTTCTGGGGTATACGTGTGCTGCTCATGGCGTGACTCCGTAAAACTCAATTTCATTCACATCCATAAATAAGATGTTTGAAAAGGAATTAGAGACTAGCTAAAAACCTTTAGCAAAGTTGCTATGCCTAAGTGATACTGGGCTTCATTTTATGCTCTTATTTCAATGCCAGGTCCTGTTAATAGGAAGTCTTTCAGCTATTCAGGGATAGAAGGATACAGAAAGTCAAGACTATATCATTTGGATAAAGCTACTGGGATTATAACTAAGGATTATGTCCAAAAGGGAATTTGGGCAGCACAGTGGTCTCTAGCTGGATGCTTTGTTCCCAGTGCCTCTGCCTCTAGTGCAGCTACACTTACTGTTCCAGCTCTCCAGATTTATTCCGAAGCACACATGGCCTTGGTACTAAGCCATCCTCTTTGCAGCTGGAATGAGGGTGGTTGGTTTGCCATTGGCTTTGTACACAGCCTGGCAAAGAGGACCTGGGTTTGAAAACTGGCTGAGGGCTGGAGGGTAAAGGCTTCAGGTCTTGCCTCAAGGCCTGCTGTGCTGTATCTGTCCCCTCCTGGGTTTGACACTCCAGTATGCAGAAAGAACGGCAGGGACTGGGATGTTTGCAGGATGGGGAAGAATAAGGAGGTGGCAGGGACTTGGCAGGAATTTAAGTGCGTGGAGTTCCCCCTCTGTTTTGGGGCTGGTTGTGCCAATGATGCTCCCAAGAGAGACGGGCAGGTTTGGAAGCATCCTGAGAACAGTGAAAGGAGGACACAAATTTAGGGCTGGAAAACCACTGAAAGTTGCTTTGTAAAAACCCCAAAAGGTGTTTTTAATTTGGTATCTTCATCTCCAGTACTTTACAGCACTTGGGGGGTTATTTAACAATCCCTTGAGAACTCGAGCAGCTGAGATTTGCTGGGGATGTTTTGCCAAACCCAGTAAAAGCTGCACGTTAAACTGATACTTTTAGTGTGCATTTTTTTTTTTTCGGAAAGCATTAAACAGAGGTGGTCCTTCTGTATCAAATAACTGAGTAAACTGTTAGGGGAAAGAGCTGCTGAGTGTTCAACCACACGACCTACCTTTGGTGAGGGCTATTTCATGCAGAGTTTCCACAACGTGGATTTTTGCAGAAGCTGTTGCCTCTCCTTTGGCATTCGATGCGTGACACTCATACTCTCCAGCATCCTCTTTGCTCAGAGGAGATATCTAGGGGAAGAAACACACGCCCCCATCCTCCAGTAAGAATCCTGCGCATAGGTGGAGGTGATTTTGTTTTAAAGTGTCTTTATATAACTTGTTAATGGCTTGAGACACAATGAAATGAACAGAGTGCATGAAGTAACAGTTAACCCTTAGGGACCACGCTGACTGCACGATTTCTTCCGTCTGCTCTAAACAGCCTGGTTCAGATTGCGGTGGCTCTCTCCAGTAAGGTTTGGGACAAGCACCCACTCCTGTGGATCAGCCTAGCTTTCTTCTCCTCTGCTAGGCCAGATTACCTGTGCTGTAACGCTCCCTCCTCTTCTTTTATTGTTTACTTAGTCTAGAGATGTGTCAGACCACTGCATGCTTGGGAAGGGGAGGGAGGCAGGAAGAAAAAGCCTTCCTACAATATGCGGCATCCAGTCAGTCGGCTCAGCAAAATCATCAGCTCAAATCTTTCCCTCTCCTTGTCTGCACCTCTGCTTTTGCAAGTGGTGCGGGAACCAATGCCCTGAGCCGCAGCTCCCCTGCTGCCAGCTTCTCTGCAGCTGAGAGCTGTCATACTTGCAATTCCTTCACCGGGATGCCCGGCAGCTCCCTCTGGCCACCCTACCGCTTCCCTCTGATCGCGGCGGTCGCTGGTTAGCCCGCAGGTACTCCTGGAGCTTAGGAGCTCTGCTGAGTGAGAGCTGATGGCTTCTACGCTGTGCAGGTCTTAGGCAGGTGATGTGCTTCACCGAGGAAAGGACAGTTCTGCCAGATCTACGAGGGCTCCTCAGCTGTGGGTCTGTCTTAGGGATGCCTTGCCTCTGTACTGATTCCTTCCTACACGTGGAGCAGGTCTCCTTCCCACTAATGGCAGCAGGAAAAGAATGACATACAGAAAGGAGATCTTTTATTTAAGTCTCGCCTTCTCTGATTGTAGAATGCATGCTTTTACTGCATGCTAGACAGAGGTGAAAAACTGCCATGGGTGAGGCCAGAGCCAGCAGCCACCCCTACCCTTCATGCCTAATTCACGCAGGTTGTTTTCCTCTAAATGCCCTGGTTGTTGCCGTGTGTCGTCTGTACTGTTCTCTGTTCGTGAGTTGTTTGCAAACCGCACTGTACTGTTTGCGCAGCTCTGTGCATACACAAAGTACTTACGAGCACCCAGCCAGTCACTTCGTGTTTCTCAGGGCCCCCTCGGGTCTGGATAGCTAAGTTTTCCCGGTCCCCGGGCAGAAGCTCCATCCTCTGGACACCATACTGTCCCCGAATTATCTAAATGGAAGGGCAGAAAGGTGTGAGAACTTTGGGGCTTATTTATGCTAGAACTGTTAGGACCATACCCGCACACAGACAACAAAGAGCAACACTAGTTTTACCTGAATGTGTTTTGTGCAGGAGCAGTGGTTTTTCTAGTGCCAGCATTTCACCTTATCCTCCGTGTACTGCAGCCCCACGACCCCGATGCCTCAGCGTCCGCGCTGGGGCTGCATTCACCTTGCCTCAGCCGGAATGGATAGAGCAGCACGGCTTTCTGGTGCGGACGGTGCTGGGCAGTGGGGTGTGCAGACCTGCCCTGCACTGACAGTCTCACAGAACTCATGTGCTTGTTCACAAGGGTGCGTTTAACCCATCAAACGATGCCTGTGCTGAACAAGGAAGATTCGGCTGCCTGCAGCTGCTGGTGGCTATACATCAACCCAGTTCAGCAGGCTGGAGCAGCTGCCTTCTGGCCTGGGACTGGGGGTGAGCAGGAACTGACAGTTGTCCCGGTTTGGAGAGGCCCCCCTGCAACTTTCCTGATGATCAGGCTTAGCGTGGCAGTAGCAGAGAACTGAGCGTCTGAATGTTGCTCCTGGAACGGGCTCTCCCTGCATGACCTACCCTCTTCCCGACAGGCCAGGGGCAGCCCTGTCGGTCTCTGCTGCAGCAAACCGGGCAGTCCCTCCTGGTGGGCACAGTGCCGATGGGAGAGCAGCAGTGCAGTCATTCCTCAGTGCTGCCTATCCGAGCCCAGAGCATGGCATGGGATAAGTGATGCTCAGCCCTCGTTATCACCAGGTCAAGCAGTCTCTCAGCCATGAGGAAGAGGCACGAAAAGCAGAGCAGCACTGACAGTCCATGTAAACACGGCGTCTGCTTGTAAACAAGCAGAAAATGCTGCCTGGGTCAACATGCCTACATTGCGTGCTCACCCGACCGTCTGCTCTGGGGCCCCTATGAATAGTTTGCCATCTCAGAACAGAGCAATCTCTGGGCCAATCTAGTTTTTTTCCCCTGTAGTATTCTTAATCTAGTATTGTTTCAGCTTAATTTTAAGACCCCTCCCACGCGCTCACAAACCTGCAGCATTCGAAGAGGCTACAGGGGCCATGCAGTGGCGCTCAGCCCTACGGCTGGGATCCTCTCTGCTCAAGACTGGCCCCTGCCCTAAGCCCGGCGTTACCAAAATCAGCACGCTGCCGGCTAAGGGAGGTAACTGCCCCATGCGGCTCCTGTGCCTGACGTGGGCGAGCCCTGTCCAGCCACCTCGGAGTCACTGCCAGCAGCAGGGTGACAGCAGGTCAAAGGACATTCCCTGCGTGCTCTGAACACCAGGCACTACCGAGAGAAACGCAAGTCCTGGTCTGCCTTGGGATCAACAAGAGTTTAGAAAAAGATTAAGCAAAGCCAGATGTTCAGGGGTGGACAGAACTGCACTCGCCAAAGACGTGTGTTTCTGAGGAGGGATCTGCTATGGCCTTTGTGCTTACCAGGCAGTTCCAGCTGCCTCAGGTTTGCTGTGCTCTAGGAGCTCCTAGCAGGGCCCTTACCTTGTTCCAGATGAGGACAGGGGTTGGGATGCCCATGACTTCACAGCTCAGGTAGATCTGTGCTCCTGTCACATTCCAGATGTCCTTAGGAGGGGTCACGATGGAGGGTCCTGCAAAAAGGAAGAAATGCTGTTAAGCACCAGGTGACTGCAAGCCTGTCTCCTTGCTAGCCTAAGTGGGACCAGTCGCTTCTGACAGGTTTTGAGGATAAGGTGAAGGAGGACCCTCCTTGGAGCAAAGCTTGCTGGACTGATTGCGCATCACAGGACTTCTCCCTCCAAAGCTACACATGCATCCAACCTTAAGCTGTTCAGGCTGATGGGCACTTGCCCCAGATGGAAACTCAGGTGTTGAGCGGTTCAGGTGATCAGCCCATCTACTTGCAAGACTGAGGTCAGAGGTAAGACAGTGTTTGTATCCTGTTATCTCAGGGCTGAGCGGGACTTTACAAACGGCTGCCTTTGCTCACCCCGCAGCCACCGAGGGCATCGTTGACACTCAGCTGGCATGGAGGAGAGGACACCCCCAGGAGGCAGGGTGGGTCCCACTCACTCTCCCACGCCACAGAGAGCTTGGCCAGCTTTGCAGCATCCTTTTTCCCAGCATGATTTTAATCTGCAGCAAAGCCCATGCATGGCAGCTGCCTAGCTGAATTCAGTGTTATGCTGCTCCTGTTTTACCTGTGTGCAACACTCAGCCAAAGGAGGCTGGCAGGAGGGTGGCAGAGCTCTCCCTGGGGGGACCCACGAAGGGACCAGGTGAATGAAGAGCTCCATTTCCCCCAGAGAGCTCCAATCCCTGGTTAAACAGGGAGTTGTTTCCAAAGCCAGATGGAAACAGAGCTATTTTGCAGATCTGGCTGGAGATGTTTACCCCTCGGGCTGGGAAATGTTGGAGACGTAATCCATATCCTAGGAAGGGAAGAATGGCCTTTTCTGTTCAATCTGTCTTTAGTGGGGCTGTTTTGCAAAATGCAGCTATTAATTCCCCACAATAGGAAGCGCAGACCAAAGGAGCACATAGTGTTTATTTCCACTTATTGATAGCTTGAAGAATGCGGCAGATTTTCCCCGTCTGCTCTGAAGATGCAGACAGTAACAGGAAACTGAAGCTCCCATTAGGCTCCACCAGAGGAAGGCATTTCCCATGCAAACAACTACTCCAGAGCCAGCCTGACTGAAGCCCCTGGGTATGCTGGCTCACAGACCATGGCTCATTCCCAGCCCCACAAAAGAGGGGCAGGTTTGGGTCCTGATGCCCCTTCTGGGGTCCTGAACATGCACTGACCTCAGCCCTGCATGTACGCTCTGCCCTGCAGCGCTCTTGCAGGCAGTGGGGAGCAGGTTTCAGGTGCATCCCACTGCACCAACATCTTCCAGCAGAAAGCTGGAGTCTTTTTTCCTCCTCAGGATCTGGGAGCAGATCCACACTGGTATCACCAGCCAGAGGACATCAGCCACGCCTCTGTTGTAGCACAAGGGATGCTGATGTGATCCCAGACAAGTATTTGCTCCTCTCTTCCGAGACTTCCCTCTCCAGGAACAACTGTACACAGCCTGTTGGTGGGAAGCTGCTAAGAGACCAGGGGTGGCTGCAATCCAAATTCTCCCTTACAGAGGTATCCCAGTGCTGGTTTTAACAGGAGGTAGCTGCATAGAAGCAGGGAATTTTTATGTGTAGCCCCAGGTGATGGTTAAAACCACACCTAATGTAAGGGCTGGTTTCCTGGCAGACATCGCAACCCAGGTGCTCCTCATCTGCACAGAACTGAGTCTCAGCTGAGAAAAGGATTTAAGCAGCGTTTCATTACATCATTTACCCTGCTGTTGGCTGTGCTACTGCATGAATTGATTCCTGCGCACTGGCCAGGAGAGGGGTGCGTCGGAGTCACAGCACCCTTTCCTGTATGGAAGGGTGCTGGAGTTATCCTTGCTCCAGGTGGCCCAGAGCAGATCCATACCTCCAGATCGTGGCCAGCTCTGCACTCTCAGCAACACCCTGCTGGAGGCTGTTCCCCCTGAGTACAGCCATAGCATAGTATGGCGGGGTGATCCATGGGGCTAGCACCCCCAACGCCCTCCTGCCCGAAGCGCTGCCTGGCTCCTGCGCAGCAGCAGGGCTGTGGCCAGCCCAGGGTATTGCTGTCCCCATGACGGGGCCACCTCAGGTCACGCACTCTGCTCCCCTTCCCCGGCGTGGCCGTTTCCTCCGCAGCCCTGCTGTTCTTTTTCTGGTGTTCCTCGAGTAATAGGGACAATGGGGCGCCTGGCAGCTCCGGCGGGACCCGGATGTCCCCCGGCGGCTTGGCCCACCCCGTGCTCTGCAAGGGCCTCCAGCAGATGTGCACCCAGCACAGCCTGCTGCTGCTGCTGCCTTCTGCAAAACCCTCTGCGTGCAAGGTGCCCTTCCTAGGGCAGAGCTTGGGGCCTGTCCCTGAGAGGCAGGGCTACGTTTGCCCCCATATGACACCGTCCTCTTTATCACCGGTTGCTGGGGTTCTCCATGAGGCAGGAGAAACACAGCTGCCCCCACATGACCACCATCTCCCACCACAGAAAAGGAGAGATCCTGATTCTTATGTTAAAAGCCAGGTGGATTTTAAGGCACCGTCACGCTCTTCCAGGATCTGGCTCGGTTCTTCCCTGGCTGGGAACTGGCAGCATTCAACACACCACTAAACCCACCGCCTGAGGTGCCTCAGTATCGGCTGCTGCTGAGTTTCCCCCTGTATCAAGGGCCTGGACGCCCTCTGCCCATGGATGTTTGCTTGCCCTGCCAGGAGCAGGTCACACCAGGATTTTTCTGCAGCAACTGCTGACAGGGGAAAAGAGGGAATTTCTACCCAGGCGAGGAGAAATCATTTCTCTTCCCTGGAAAGGGGAATTGCCTGCACAGCTTCACAGCGAAGCTCCGGCTGGCTCGGCACAGCAGGCACAGCACAGCTGGAGCTGGAGCTGGGGACGTACATCCTAACCTAACCAGGAGGAACGTGAGACTCTGCCTTTGGCTGCAAAATGAACTGGGAGCATTCACAGGCCTCTGCCTCTGTCCGGCGCAGCCCTGAGGCCGGAAGGGAACACACATCCCCAGAGATGCAACCGTGTCATGCGAAGAGTCAGCGTGGTCTCTCCGGATATTTGACTTCAATCCAGACAGCCAAAACTCTAGAGCTGGGCTTATTCCTCCACTAAAAATAAATGAGAAAGGCCAAGAAGTCAGCATATTTAAAGTCAAACCACCACAGGCCACAGCAGTAGCTAGACTCCCACCACAGCGAGCTGACACCCAGGTGCGTGGCAGCCACCCTGCTTACTGCCTCTTTTGGTCCCACTCACGCTCTCTCCCACAGTCCCCCGAAGCAGCCAGAGATGGACAGGGGACACGGCAACCTGCCACAACAGGAGAGGCAGGGGACGCCTGAGCCTTGCAGGGGCTTCAGAGGATGCGAGGACGTTCCCTCCTGCAAGTCACCTCTCTTGCTTCGGGGGCCCTTGTGAAGGGAGCGAGGCCACCATGCGCTCAGCAGGACTGGAAACAAGCCCACCTTGTACACAGCAGATGACTTGATTCCTGCCAGCAAGGAGCCCCTTGGCCCTCACCCTACAGCCTGCGTCTCGGAGGCCTTGCTGCTCTACTTGCAGCACTGCCCACAAAGGGGAACATCTCTCCATCTGCTTCCTTCGGGCTGGGGACTTGTGGGTTGCACCTGCTGATGAAAATGGTCACCACCATCAACGTGGCTGAGCGGTCTCTGCTCCCCGGCAGGGCCTGAGCCTGGGGCTCTGTGGATGTACGGGACGCTCCCTGCCCGTACTTGCCCCGACACCGCAGGAGCTCCTTGGCCAAGAGGACGGCGCAGGCGGTTGATGGAGATCAGCTGCTCTTCGCAGCCACTTCAGGCATTTCCTCCCTGCTCTGCCCATTGTTCGTAAGACAAACAGCTCTCCCTGGCCCGGGAAGGGGCTGGTTACAGAGCCAGAGAGCTCATTCACCCCGGGAGAGGAGCCTGAAAGCACAGGGATTGTTTTTTCTGCAGATCACAGGGAACTGACAGCCTGCGTTATGTCAAAAGCAGCAGCCGGAGAGGAGTTCCCGCTGCTGCTATGCAGTTGCTTTTCTGCCACAGCAGCATGCGGCAGAGCCTGTGATTTCCTCGATGAGGCCATCACTTGGCATCTGTTCCCGACACCCCTCCCGCCCTGGGCACCTCAGCCCGCTCAGCCACAGCAGGCAGAGATCGGGCATCTCCCAGCCTACCCGCCTGCCCCTCGCTGGGAGCAGGATGGTCTGTCACAGCTCAGGGTTAGCTGGTCCTCGCTGATCTTCCTTTCGTGTCCACGCACACAAATAAATCACACCCCAGCAAGGAGAGCAATAACTTTTTTGCTAAAATCAATGGGGCTACAGGTATGTCACTAAAGGCAAAAATAAGCTCATCACTAAGCACTGTGGGGTACGCCCTGGCGCTTGGGAGTGAGTGGGAAGTCCTGACCACGAGCACACAAAGCTGTGTACCGCACGCTGAAGCTGGTGCCAGCCTGGTTCCCAGCCAGCCCTCCTGAGCACTGCATCGCCGTGCCACAGCCCCGGATGAAACACAGACTGGGAACGTTCCCCGTGAGACAGCAAATCAAAGCAAAAGCTAGACATGGTTCACCCTCACAAGCTCTTGCAAGTCTGAAAATAGACCCAGTCCAGTCTCCTAAGTTGCTGGGAAGTATTTTCCTTTCAAAATTACTTTATATGGAGAAGGGGAAGCCTTCCGTAAGCAGCATCTACTCATTCTAGCTGACATGGCCTCAGCTGCTCCCTCCCAGGTCAGCGCTCTGCAAGAGGCAGCAGCAGATGGGAAGCACAAGCAGCTTCTGTCCTTCGCCATTCCCAAAGCCGCCTGCTGCTTTCTGGCAGATTTACAAGCATCCTTCTTTACCTCTTTCTGAAAGCATTTCTCCCTCTCCTTTAACCTGGCCTTGAAGAGACTAAGGAGTTACAGAGAGAAGCTCTGAGCCATCCAGACCAAAGGAGATGCTGGATGCCACGCCTGTTTGGATGCTCCCTCTCAGACTTCAGCAGCCCAGTGAGCCTGGAAAGGCTGCAAACACGAACGCAGCTTTGCCCCAAGCCCTGGAGACTTGAGACTGAGTCAGCGTGAGGCAGGACCCCGGGTCACCATCTATCTGCCATGGATCTCCTCCTGCTTCCCACCCCACCGGGCTCATCACAGAGCAGACCGGTATAGCTGGAAATCCCACCCCTGCTGTCTTACCACGGTTCGGGAACGCTGCCTTCGGAGACCTTGTGCATGACCTTTATATGGCTACTTATCGGTCCTCCGTGGAGTCTACATATAGGTGGGAGGGAGAACAGGGCGGGACTGCAAAGAATAAAACCCCAAGCCCTTTCTCCCTTACCTAGCACGCAGGATGGGTCTGTGCTGGCCCCAGCATTGCGCCCAGGGAAAGGGCCGTGCCTCTGCATGCCTCATGCCCAGCTCAGTGCTCTGCCGCATTGAGCAGCATCCTCCACTCCATCCGAATCTCAAAGCTGGGGTAATGGGGAGGCCAGTGTGGCTGAGGCTGCTCTGAAGCTCAACTGAAAGCTGATAACCACACTTGCCCCTGGAAACAGCCAAATGGAGAAAGGGTAAGCCCTCTGAGAGGAGACGACACAGCCCTGGCTAGCGGGCTGCCACAAGCCAACCTCTCTCCTGCCTCTTCCCCCCGTCCTGCCCTTTTTCCCCACCTCCCCTTCCTTTTGCCAGTCTCCGAAGTATGCTGTCCCTGGGCTCAAACAGGCAGTGACTTTCTGCAAACACGCCTGCTGCTTCCCAGCCATATCTGGATGCGTATTTGGGTTTTTTTGTCCCAGACCTCTCAGATAAGCTCTATCAAGAAACTTCTCTCCTCCTGGCCATCATCTCCCCTCTTGTCTTTGTGTGACCTTGGCTCAGTTTTACTAAGAAAACTGTCATTATGGCACAAGGAGGACCACGAGCTAGGGCCTGGAAAGAATGTGAAAAGCTTGCAGTGGGAGACACAGAAACAAGGCATGGCAGCATTTATGCATGGAAAAGCAAGTAGGGCTTTCAAAAGTCCGTCCTGATTAGACTTGTTACGTGGTAATCTCCTATTTAGTATGAACCTCAATCAACCTCAGCCCAACAAAGGATTAAACGCGTTTTTTTTAAACACAGCATGCCTTTCCAGCAACAGAAAAAACAAACATGGGGAGGAATTTGCTGATCTGTAATCATTCCTTCCTAGTGATTTTGGATATGCTATGATGATTGAGAATGAAGACACAGGTGAAATATGGGATCCTCTCGGGCAATGGAGGCGTTTGCAGAGTCTCCGGCATTACTGGTGCTCTCCAAGACTCTGAGCTGCCGAGTAATATATTAAACAGCTTCCCTAACAAGATTTTAGCACAGTAACCATAAAAACTCAAGCTCCAATGAACCAAAACCTTTTCAAATAACTCAATGCCTTTTAAGGAGGAATTTATGGCCTATCCTACAACAGTGGAAAAACCCAAAGTTATAGATGAATTTCAAAAACACAAGCATAAAGCTTCAGCCCTTAAAGCTCTGTCTCAAAATCCCAATGCGCCGTGTGCTGGAAAAGCAAGCACCACACTGAATCACATCACATCCCCACGTCACTCTCCATTTGAAAGGACCTGGGGTACAAAACAAAAGGTGTAACCCCACCACACACCCGCGCAGCTCTGCTCTGCCACAGACCCTCTGGATGCAGCACAAAAGTGCTGGCAAGATCCACCTGCAAATGCAACGCTTTCCTTTGCGGTGGGAGAAAGCCACTGCTGCAAGACCCCCACTCCCTGCTGATGCAGAAACCCAAACCAGCTTCCCAGGAGAATGAGGGAATTTGGTTCATTTCCAACCACAGATAACTTAGGAAAAACTTGTCTAAATCTCTCTTTCCCCAGCAAAGAAGAAAACATTCATAAAATGTGGATATTCTTTTAAGTCCCATAAAATCTGGGAAAGGAAGAACGGGAGGAAAGATCTAAAGCAATCTAAGCCACTTGTTAACTAAAAAGCACAAAACCAGAAGAGTTTATTGCAAAATGTGATCGGATATGAACTCTGGTGTCTGAATTGGAAGCCTTTGAATTTAAGGCAGCTGTATCAAGAGAAGATGAGCCAACGTCAGAGATAAGAGTAGTCCACCGTCTCCCCGAAGGTTTTCCCCCAAACCCCTCTTTCTGCTCTACTCTGGCAGTGGATTAAAAAAAAACAAACCAAAACAAACCACCCTCAAAACTAAAATATTTCTGGCAAAGCCTCAACAGCTGAATTTGGATGGAACGAGCCCACAGATGTGATTTCTGTTTCTTGTTTTAAAATTAACCTGTGGGAACTTGGCACCTCTTCGTTTGTAGCTTTATGGGACATCAAGGCACCAGCAAAGCAAAACCACTGCTGGGGTAAAGTGGCGAGAATTTGCGGGGGTGTACTTGCCCCTGGGGCTGCCAGTCTCCACAAGAGCCAGGCAGCCACAATCCTACATCCATCAGCCCATTTTTTAAGCCCTGTGGACAGCCAAGAAACCTTGCACCCATCTTTCCCTGAGCCCCAGAGCTGGTGGGTGGCACCTTAGCAAAAAAACCCTTCTAGGAGGGATGCTGTCTGTGCTTCTGGCAAGCCAAAATGATACCCCTCTGGGGGGAACAGCTCAGCTCCGGTGACTGGGATCTCTTTGCTGGTGAAAGACAGATTTAGGCAAGTTTAGTGCTGGTTACAGCCAGCTTTAAATTAATCTCTCTCCTGGTCCTGCTGTTCATAAGCTCTGCAGCCTGTGGGACGGATCCTGCAAGGTGCTGAGCGCTCGTCACCATAGGGCAAACCCCTGCACGTTCCCAACGCTGGGAAAAGACCTTCATGGAGCCACGGAGATTCAAGCCATGTTCAGATCAATAGAAATAAAGCAGGCTGCTGGGAGAGTCAGCAAATCTACCCTTCACCCAGAGAGGCCCTGAGTTTCTACCTCCGGGAGGTCTTTGTAGGTAGGTACAAAGCAGCACCAGCTCCCTGGAGAGTGAAACGCTGTCCTCTGACGTCCGCCGAGAGCCGCTTTGTGGTACGCTGCGTTTGGGCACGAACAGCCACTTGGCTTCCACCAAGAGAGAAGTGAGCATGAAACACAGACAAAGCCTTGACTGACAATGGCAAAACAACCTGGAGACCCCAGCCCTGCTGGAACAAGTATCAGGGACTTCAAACCATAAGGCCTTTGGGCTGTAATGAAGCAACTTCAGCAGTATTTCCAGCAGTCATGACATGTCCCTCGAAGCAGGTATTTGCTGGTAGCTAATGATAAGGGAGACTCAGGGGTATGTGTCCCTTCTTGCGCTGGTTAGGCAACAAGTCCGTGCCTGGTATTTTTCAGCTCAGAGAGATCGTCATGCCAAAAATCCTGCTAGCTTTTTGATGGGGGTTGGTGCTTTGAGGTTGTTTTTCTGCCTGGCTTGAGCTGAGCCACGCAACCCTAATTCTTTATGCCAGTTGGCTTTGCATGGCAGTGGGTACCATGATCCTCCTGCCCCAGCTCCTAGCTGGCCATAAACAGCCTCAGTGCGTGCACTGCAAAATGAATTTCACCCTAAATTACTGAAGCCACCACCTCTGTAAGAGGCTCTTCTGAACATCTGCGCACAGCTGGGTGATGGCAGTGGCAGAGGGCAGCGCCCCGGCTGTTACAGCAGTCTTCCCTCCTGCCGAGGGGACCACCGGAGGTGGCACCCCTGACCAGTACCTGCCCCCCCAGCAGGCTTCTGCGTTGTGTCTGGGCCTGCCCTGCCTGCAAGACCTGGCAGCAGACCTGAGCATAGCTATGCATATTCATAGGCAGAGAGCAACGGGCCAATCCATTTAAAGGCAATGCTGGAAAGCAGATGGAAAACTTCACAGCATCCATCTCCTGCACAGCCTCGCCACTGGGATTAGCTACAAAGAGGCTGCCGGGGCGCAAGGGTAGCGATGGGATGCGGGTAGTGGCTCCCTGGCAGGGAGTGGGGCAAACCCCGAGCCAGCTGTGAGCGCAAGCGTGAGGGCACAGCACGAGCCCAGCCAGGAGCGAGCACCACGGCATCGCTGCCTGCTCCCCCAGAGCAAACGCAGGCAGCTTTTCCGTGCCGTGCTGACACAGCACCAACAGCAGCCAGGCAGCCTCAAGGAGCTGGGAATCAAGTAGGGTGCCTTTTTCCAGCCGTTCCCAACGGTCCTGCCCACGTGCAACCCGCTCCAGGAAGGACTGGCTGGATCCCCACACCTGCCAAGCGCAGGTATAGCACGTGTTATTTTCCATCCTCTCTAACTCTTCTCAACTGTGTCTTCCCTTTGTCCTCCAGCAGGAAGTTTTGGCTGCAACGGAAATACCTTTTTCTGCACGGCTTCACTATTTTTGTACAAAGAACACAGGCATCAGATCCAAGAGGTCTGGGAAACAGGCAGCAGAAAGAGAATCCCAAGGACAAGGTCAAGGCGAATTATGTAGGGCCAAGAACCGGCTCCTTCCTTTGGCTATTTAACAACTAAGAAACATCCAAGTTGTTCCCAGTTGGGCAGTATCTCTCAGCAAGCAAAAGCTGCTGAGCATTGCACAGAAAACCCTGCAACAGGCACCATGATGAATATGAAAAACTCAACTGGATATGCATTTGGTCAGCTTTGCCAAATATAATTTTAATGAACTTTTATCCCCTTGGGAATATCTCTGTGGTGGAAGAAGATGTGTGTCTCAAGGAGTATTTTGCATGTTAAGCTTCATGTAGCCGAGTGCTTTGTTTCCAGGCTGCTTTACTCATGCCCGCATGGTGTTGCCTATAAGAAATCAGTAGGACTGCCCCTCCCAGCAGGTATGCCTCCTTCAGACCCTTTGAATACCTGGTACATACAGGACAGAGAGGGAGACAAGGCGAGAGAGAGGGTATGAAATGCAACCCCAGTTAACCAAGGAATAGGAGCCCAAGTCTTTTAATTGCTTGTGGCCGATGCCTGTGTCTCCAGCATGTATTTTAAGGCAGAAGAAGAGGAGGTAGCTGCAGTAAGACTCCTTCCCACCTTGCCTGGGAGGTGAGGCTTGAGCAAACAGTGGCAGGAATCGAGACAGGGATAAATTGGCGGCATTTGCCCCATTTGCATCTGTCCCTGTCCTGTCTCCCGCCCTGCCACCCCCAGCATGTCGCGGCGCGAGGGTGGGTGAGGAGGAGCATCTACCAACAAGCCGTTCCCAGACACGCTCCCTTCTTCCACCGGATGCCCCATCCCCAGCGGCCGCCCTTCCTGCCGAGGGCAGCCGGGCCAACAGCAGTGGCAGCTCTGCATTTCCTCCTCCCGAGGACCAGCTTTCAAATAGGATGGGCAAAACAAGCCCTCCCTCCCCTGCTCCACTTGGGCGGGGGGGGGGGGGGGGGGGAAGAGCAATCAAACGGAGTCAGGAACTGCTGCTGGTGGAAACACGGTTTTCTGGATCTCTTCTCAGAGTTTCTGGATTTTCTCAGACACGATCCTGATAGCCCAGCGAGCGCATGCAGGCACCTCAGAGTCCATCTGCCAGGAGCAGGAAGCCCAAGTCCCCTGTCCCCCAAGGACTTCTTTCTATGCAAAAGCTGTCACACAAATGACTGATGCAGGCAGGATCCTGCCTGTTTGTGGTCTCCCTGTGCAGGATCCCACCCTAGACAGCGCCTTAAGGAGATCACGTCCGTTTGTGGTGGGAAATGGCAAAGGCCAGAACTTCCACTCTTTGGCTGCCCCAGCATTTAGGTTCTTGTAGAAACCCAGGAAAGTGCTGTCTCCTATCTGGAAAGAGGCTCTACCCTGTGGGGCTGATGGGATGGATATCCTCTCCTGCGATTGTTTCAAAATCAGTGTGGAGATTACAACTCCCCTCCCCACCCAACAGTCCTAACTGCCAGGAGGCCCTGAGGGCTGCAGAAATACTTCCAGATGTCTACCACATGTGCGGGCTGAGTCCCTGCCCCAGCTGCAAGTTGGCCTCAAGCTGCGCCAGGGGAAATTTAGGTTGGATATTGGGAAAAACTTCTTCACTGAAAGGGTAGTCAGGCACTGGAACAGGCTGCCCAGGGAAGTGGTTGAGTCTCCATCCCTGGAGGTATTTTAAAGAAGGGTAGACGTGGTGCTTGAGGACATGGTTTAGTGGTGGACTTGGCAGTGCTAGGTTAATGGTTAGACCTGATGATCTTAAGGGTCTTTTCCAACCTTAATGATTCTATGATTCTAAGTTACAGAGCGATGCGTATCACCAGAAGAAGGTCCACAGCACGATGAAGGTTCACGCAGCCGAGGGAAGTCTCAGAAGAGTCAGTTGCGACACCACTGCTGAGCAGCCCGCGTCCCTCCTGCTCCCTTCCCCGAGATGCTGGGTCGGAGCTCTCCCAGCAGCAGGACCCAAAAGAAGAGCGGCTCCCCAGAGTGACACGGGAGGCGACGTTTTGCCAGTGGCTTGGCATCACATGCTCCAGCAAAGTTCTTAAACAACAGGTAACAGCCTGCAAAGGTGCCTCACCGCACATCTGCACACCCGAAGGGACCTCCTCTGAGGAAGGGATGTGGTTCGCGCACGGAGTGGCTGTCCCACACTGTGGCCCTCTTCAGAGAAGCCGCCACTGTGATGACCAGAGGACAGAGAAAGTCTCGAGGGAGCTGCTTGAGGCTGGCGGGTCGGGGGCCTCCCACCATCCTGCCTAGTGGCTCGTGTTTGCATTGACCTCACCAAACTCTGTCTCCACAGCCTGGGTCAAAGCCCCAGCAGGCCAAGCCAGTAGCCGGTCTGGCGTGGACACAGGGCAAGTGCAGCCAAGGGCTGGGCACTAGCTTACTACATGAGCATCAATACCTGCTTTGCCATGAACTCCTGGGTGACTTTGGGCAGAGGTCCTTTCCAACCTTAACCATTCTATGATTCTATGGTAAGTGAGAACGCAGCCCTCTGCTCAAGGACACACCTGAAGCGTGACCTCAGACATCTTTCAAACGCATCTGCTCGCTCGGTCTGGGCTGGTAGGGCCAAGAAGCAGCACGCATTTTTAGGACTGCTGTGACCATCTCCCGAGTCTGCTGGGCAGGAAAGGCTCTTTCCAAATGCTAGACGGCTCATGCCGCATTGGCCTGAGAGCTGAAGCTTCTTCCCTCCAGGATTTAACACTCTCTACCACAATGTTTCTGGCTAATACATAATCCTGATGTTTTACACAAGGTTTGTGAAAACCCATGCAGGGCATTTAATGGGCAACATCAAAGTGCATGACCCAATCCTTACCCAGCCTTTCACGCTCTCCTTGGGAGTTTCAGAAACATTGTTTTGCAAGACATACTTGGCCTCGGTTATGGGAAGAAAAGAGAAGGAGGAGGTGGAGGTTGTGACCCTACACATACTGTGTTTATGAAAATACTCCTCCACCAAAACGGCACTGGCGCTGCAATATTGTCCTTGAGACGTTCAGCAAATGGCTTGTGTGCTATGTCCCACGCCTCCCTCCCCCCCAGCAGAACCCACTCTCCTAACTGCTCGCCTCCAGCGAGGTCAGAAGCCAGGATTTCTCATAGAGGCTCCGCAGCCCAGCAATTTTTTCCTTCAGCACCATCCCCAAGCAAAAGCTTGGGAAGAATCGAGCTCCTGGTTGGAAATGCTGCAAGTGCAAACTGTTATGTGCAGCTCACAGGAAAGTCACTGCTTTTTTTTCATTTTGAACCAAAGCAAGCCAGTGAATGTTGGCTCTGAATTTCTGTGGCTTTCACATCCATTTAATCATTTCCTTTTCCCACTGTTTGCAACCTTCCTCTGCCGAACCCTCCCCTGGATGGCTCAACCCTTTTGTCCCATGTCACGGCATCCCAAATTGCAAGCTGCAGGCAACGTATTAAAAACGGGGCAGCGTAGTTCCAGCACAGCTGGGAGCCAAGAGAGAGTGGCTAAGTTTCTCTGCACTTCTGGGGCCGGTCCAAAGTCTTACTCCAAGTTTAGGCAGCATCACCCGGCTGGGACTCTCAAGTCCATTTAAGGTGGTTTGGAAATCATCTTGACTTCAGGAACACGCATCCCGATGGGGTAAAACCGTACGAGGAGCACTTGGGACCGGCTTTTTCACCGTGGAGTCGGACAGCGCGGCCGGCCGCCCCCCCTCCCGGGCCGCCCCCCCCGCCCCGCACCCCGCACCCCCGCACCTTGCTCGCAGGCGCCCTTGCTGCGCTGGCTGATGGCGGGCTCGCCGCGGCTCTGGGCGCGCAGGCTGGCGGCGCGGAGCTGGCAGCCGCTGCCGTAGGTGAGCCCGTCGCTGCCGCACACCGGGTAGCGGCTCTTGCAGAGGCAGACGCCGGGCGGCCCGGCGGCGGCGAGGGGGGGTCCCGGGGCCGGGCCGCCCTTGGCCTTACGGCGCTGGCGGCTCTTCACGCACTCGAGGCCGGGGGCGCAGCGCCCGCCCGCCGCGCCGCCGCCGCCGCACGCCTCGCCCTCGCCGCGGCCGCACTGCCAGCAGCAGCCGCAGGCGTCCCGCACCCGGCCCAGCGGGCAGCCCCGCGGCGGCAGGGCCGGGCACCGCTCCGCCTCGCAGGGCCCGCAGCCCCCCGCCGCCGCCGCCGCCGGGGCGGGCGCCGCCAGCAGCAGCGCCAGCAGCAGCAGCAGCAGCCGCAGCGGCAGCGCGCAGGGCGGCATGGCGGCACGGCGCCGCCCGCCCCCGGCAGGCACTTAAGCCGCGGCGGGGGAAACCCCTCCCCGGCGGCGCCGGCCCGGCCCCGGCCCCGGCCCCGGCCCCCGCCGCCCTCCCGCGGCCGCCGGCCCCTCCGCACCGCCGGCCTCGGCCCCGTCGTGTGCCGTCCCGGCTGCCCCCAGCTCTGGCGTCGGGCCGGTCCCCTCCCTTCTTGCCGCCCGCCGGCGCTGAGCCCGCAGCCGTCAGCCCCGAGGGGCTGCAGAGGCCCCGGTCGGCCCCGGAGACGGGTCGGTCTCCTGCGGCAGCGGGGGCGGGAGAGAAAAGGAGAGCTGTCAGGTGTCTTTTGTACATCCCCGGGACAAAGTTGTTGCCCGCTGCCTTCTTGCGCCTTGGCTTGTGGCACCTGCCCCGGGATGGCTCCCAAGGGGCTGAGGGCGGGGGGCTGCTGCCGCCAGCAGAAACTGGGAATGTTCCGATGCTGCTTGAGTCTGTCGGGACAGTGCCCTGAAAGTGCGGCGCCCCAGCATGCAAGTCCAACCGTAAGCCTAGCACTGCCGAGTCCACCACTAAACCATGTCCCCAAGCACCGCCTCTACACATCTTTTAATACCTCCAGGGATGGGGACTCGACCGCTTCCCTGGGCTGCCTGGTCCAGTGCTCCCTCACTGTGAAACTGGGGGATGCGGCACTGCCCGGTACGGGTTGCCAGTGGCTAAGCCCAGCTGGGTGGCCCCCGGGTCACCGTGTCCCTTGCCATGCAGAGCAGCTGGGGGCCGTGAGTCAGGCCGGCTGAGCGGGGCTGCAAGGTCCGGATCTGCGCTGGAGGGATTGACCCGCTCACGCCCGTTCAGCTGCCGACACTGCGGGAATGGGCTTCCGCCGCACGCTTCCTCGGCTCCCGGGAGCCCACAGTGGGACATTCCTCCTGGGACATCATGGCATCTGCATACATTTCCTTGGATTTCTCCATTCCCCTCGCCCTGGAAGCGCTCCGTGCTGTCCTCCTGGGAGAAGAGCTGCCCTCATAAGCAAGCACTACACTGAACTCGAGGTGTTTGACACACGGGGGTTTGGGTTTTTTCTTTTTTATATGGGTGAGTCACTAGAAGTGATGAAAAGGGGTGAAATGGCCAAAGTACGGACGGACACATCTGTCAAACCCAGTTCTAGCTATGAAAATCATTTTGCACAGTTCAGCTCTTTCCTCTGTCTCCTGCCAGTTGCCAGGCATCTCCCTCACGGGCCCCCAGATTCCTTTTGGTCAGACTATCACAAGCCCTGATACCTCTTGGGCAGAGAACCCCAGGGCATTCAAGGAACCTGCCGTAGCTTACCAGAGCAAGCCTTTCTGACATGAGGTCACTGTCAGCGGTCTGCTTGGCAGAAGGAAAAACGTAGCTCCGAAAGGAAGAAGGACATCAAGGCGTTTCCTTTCCTCCCCTCAAATCTCTTCATTTCTGAAGGGCTGGAGGCGAGTGCCCTTGCCTCTGCTTGGAGCACAGTTTTTCCTCCTAGGGAGGAGGTGTTAGTTCATGCTTTGGTGCAGAAGGACCTCTAGCGTCCCTTCGTAGCTCACGCTTTGGCCTCACAGCTCTAGCTTGGTATTTCTTGATCTCAAGACCTTCCTAGGTACCGTGGAAGGAGATAAGATGCCCATAGGATGTGTATGGAAGTGGCTGGGAAAGACAGGCTGGGTTGCTCCTCCCTGGGGAGAAGTCAATTACTGTCCGCCCCAAGTTCACCTCGCTTTGCTTCCGCGGCTCCTCCACATCCTTTTTTCTTCACCCCCGGGGCCTCTGTGTGCCTTTTTGTGCGCCACGGGCTGCTCCATTCAAATATATTACATGACATGCTTCTGGTGTCTCAGTAACAAATTTTCCACTGCGTTTCAGTGAATGCCCGTGTAAAGCTGTAGATTCACGTTGTGCTTCTTGGGACTTCTGCTGAATGCCACGCCAAAATCTGTGCTTAGTATTCCGCAGCATAAAATTTTCTTAAGCAGATTGAATTTAATTTATCAGTGGAAGCTATTAGGAATACAACAGCAATGCTCTTATGTGTTCTGATCCATGTCATCGTTCGCATGGGTATCCCTTATTTCATCATCAAGACGGTCCTGCGTGCATCACTCCAGCGCGAAAGCGTGGGAGGCGGGGCGGGCTGGGTGGCCTTTCCTGGGGGGAAGCTTCCAGGGTCTTTGAAGGCAGGGGGAGATTTAGCAGACGGTAGGAGAGAAGCTATGTGAGAGTGGAAGCAGATGGATTTTAGTTGTTGATGTATTTCTAAACCGGGCATTTCACTTGCTGCTTGACTTCAGGCAGCCCAGTAGGCCCTCTGAATTTGCGCGGGCTCTTACTCGGGATACAAGGAGCAGCAGCAGGATGCAGGGAACAGCAGAGTAGGTCTCTGAGCTTATAGAAGCCTATAGAGGATCGACACAGGCGCGTCACTCTCCGCTTCGAGGTGAGTAATGAAGTCAAACGGGTGCCTTTTCCACGTGGAAAACCCCAGCAACCCTCTGCCCGCTCTCTGCTTTCCCCTCTCCCCCCAGCCCGAGCAGCAGCCGTCCCCCGCAGAGCCGGCAGCTCCCCGCAGCCCGGCAGCTCCCGCGCTTGCGGCGCAGGGGTCGGCGTTTGCCGGCTGCGGGCTTGCAGGCGCCGGGGACCCGGGAACCGGCCGCGCCCGCTCCGCCTCCTGCTGCCGCGGCACCCGCCAAGTTTCGGTTCCGTTTCCCCGCCGGGGCGGGGCGTTCCCGGCGCCGTCCCCGGCGCTGCCGAGCTGTCGGGCGGCCGGCGACCGGGGGATGGCGGCGGGCCGGCAGCAGCAGCGGCGGCGGCGGGGCCGGGGGAGCGGCCGGCGGCGGGGGGCGGGAGGTACCGAGCGGCGGCGGCGCGGCGGGGGCGGCCGGCGGCGGGCGCGGGGGTGGGAGCCTCCCGGGCGAGGGCGGCGGGACCCCGCGGGCCGGTCCGGCGGGGATGGAGCCGCTGGGGTTGCAGTAACCCGCCGTGCTGCCTCCCGGGGGGAGCGGGCCGCTGCGTGAGGTGCTTGAACGTGTCCCGGTGCGCGGCGGTCGGGGGAGGCTGGGAGGAGGCGGACAGTGCCGGCGGACAGACGTGGATTTTCCTCTCCGGTTACCTGTTGTGATTGAGCTGGGGAGGGGCGAGGAGTGTGGACAGAGAGTCTCCAGAGGTGTTAGGTAGATCGTGGAAGGCGTTGCTGATGGCTGCCTTTCAGGCTTGGGCATCCTGGCTCTCGGACGCTTGGGCTGCACTAGGGCCACGGGCGAGTGACTGGGTGAATCCGGTGCCTCCGGCTCAGGAAAGCACCTGCAGCCCATCAGCTGCAGGCAAGAAGGGACTTCCCTCTGCTGCAAACAGGCAATGCATGGATTTTCCATCATTGCTGCTCCAGTGTCGTGTAAAACATCTGACTTCAAGGCATCCCGTCCCCAAAGCTGTGACAAATCTGGGGCGGTCAGATACCTCAGGGAGTGCTTTATCTCCCCAGGGCTCCTGCTGACGTTTTGCGGGTCGTCTTGGGAGCTGGTGGCGCAGCAGCCTAAGAGATGGAGAAATGTCTTTTAGTGATAGCCAGGAGAGTTGCCTGGCGTGAGATAAAGCAGCAGGTAGGACACTGAAACCCCAAGAGGCCTGAGAAAATAAGTCATACACACTTGTCTCACTTCTTCCTGAGGAGCAGAAGCTCTTGCTGAAAGCAGTAGCACACAGAGATCCTGGGGAGGGGACCGAGATGGTTACGATGCCCGCTGCCTTACTGCAACCGTCGTACCTGTCCATATTTGTTCTGCAGAACTCACGCAGCCGCGGAGGAATGAAAAGGTGCAATGTTCAAACCATGATGCAACACATACGCTCGTTCTCTCCCCCGATGGGAACCTTTCTGAAGAGTGGGCTACAGCTTCAGCTGACTGCTCTAAGACAAGGTAAGAAACTTTAATGGAGTGGAGGTATGGATGGTAACGGCCAGAGAAGGTGGCCCACTTTTCCTAAAGGTAACATCCAACAGACTGAGGCGTGTTCCTGTTGTAGAGAGGGAACTGGAACACATTCATTCCTAGTACCCAAAACGTTATCTTCTTTTGTTACCCAGCAAGAAGTGCATTGATTTTGAGGATGGTGCCAAAATCTGAGCTGCTTGAGATGCACATGAGACAGCTTTCTCTCAAACTTAGTAAGGATTGGTAGCATATACCAAAGTAATGCAGATGACTTGCAAACCACACGTGGCTTGGGAAAGCTGCAGGTGAAAGACCCAAGCACATCTGAACCTTGCCACCTTCTGATTAAGCTGTGAGGGTAACCATCAGCTAAAAATGGCAGAGCAGATTGCTGTGGGATTTTCTGTTAACTTGCCCAGGGCTGAGCCCCATTCTCTTCCAGCTTCCCATGGTGCAAACCACAATCAAATCAGTTAGCACAGCTGCAGTAGGCTAGCATAAGAGCAGGTCAACTTAGAGGTGACCTATATTTTTCCACGTAATTCCCACTAAACGTGCTAGGACTTGGTGAGCAGAGGATCTTCTTCCTTTACTTTGTCTCATGGCACAGCATCTATCTATTTTGACTTGTTTGTTTGTTTGGTTTTTTCCCTTATTTTTGTAGGCTGGTGAAAGAACTAGGAAACCAAGATATTGTTCAAATAGCATGTGGGGACCAGCACGCCATGGCACTGTCCAGAGGTAGCCTCTTTGAAGCATACTTCTCCTCCAACCGGGAGTCACATTATGGCAGGCTTGCTCTTGGAAGGGAGTGTCTGAACTCCTTCCAGTAGTTGGTGACACCGTTAGAGAGTAATGAGAGATGGGTGGGGGACACAAAGTGCGCTGGCTATCAGCCTTGCCCTTTCCTCCCGGCACCCAGAGACCTGCAGCTCTGTCTCTCTCTGGTTCCTGAGCACCACCCCTCTGCAAAGGTGTGTTGTGGAGAGCAGATGTGGCTGCCCTGCTCTGCAGTCACCAGACCTGATCGTTCTTAAGTTGGAGCACCTTTCTGGTTGGGAACTTCTTGCAAGTATGGCTTTAGAGGTGGAAACACCCTGCCTTTATTCTTGCCGTGCTGAGTCACACCCTCAAAGGGGTCAGAAGCAAACAGGGTGATTTGGCTGCTGCTGCTGGTTTCACCTTGCAGCTAGATACCTGAAAACAGCACTAATTTTTGCTCCCACTCCCAAAGCGCAGACTTGAGGGAAGCAGAGAGGCTGAGCTGTTTTCTTTTGTTCTGTGTGTGAAGGAGGTGGGCTCTTCACCTGGGGCCAGAACGCCCACGGACAGCTTGGAGTGGGGAGCCAAACCACGCTCGTCCCCCAGCCACAGCTGGTGGAAAGACTAAAGGGCATTCCACTCGCTCAGATTGCTGCTGGAGGAGCTCACAGCGCCGCCGTGTCACTCTCTGGAGCTGTGTACTCCTGGGGAAAGAACAATTTTGGTCAGCTGGGACTCGGAGACACAGAAGGTAAGGAAGGACAGCAGCAGGAATGTGCTTCCCTGCTCAGTGAGCTTGCTGCCGACACAGGAGTGGCTCCTCAGGACTGTCACACCCCTTTGGAGCAGCAGTGGACAGTAAAGTCTTTTGAAGAAAGTAGATCTGGATAACTTCTTTGTTTCCTGACCAGAAAAGGCATGCAGGGACAAAGGATTTAGGGGTTGTATTGCTACAGAGAACTTCCAGTCGTTTTGTGTGGCCAACTGGATTGCGTGGGCTCTTAAAACCCTCTTTCCACGCCTTTCTCCGGGCAGTCTTCCATGAAGGAAACTAATTTTATACCTCTTTGCCTTCTTTAATTCCCTGTCAACAGAAGGTGAGAGAAGAATTAAAATCACCCATTGCCTTCAAACCTGGAGGGCTGGGGCATTTTTGCCCTGGCCAGACAGAACCTGAAGTCAGGGGGATCTGAATGAGTCCACACCCTTGAGAGTCAGATATTTTGAAGCCAAGTACCTTTTGGCAAGCAGATGTAAAAGTGCTGCGTTTTGTTTCAGATCGAATATAAAGGAAAATACTATGAAAAAGACAGAACATTATGAGAAAGAGTATGTTATAGTGGAGGGTAGGAAACAACTCAAAACCAAGTTGTAAATATACGAATTGCTGTAAGAGAGGACTGAAAAGCGCTAAACCCCCCTATTTTCTAAATCTTTCTTTGTGTGAGACCCTCCAGTACTCTTTCACTTTAGCAGTGCTGTCTTCTTTCCAGACAGGGACCGCCCATCGTACATTGGAGCGTTAGAGCACTGGAAGACTGTATTTATCTCATGCGGGGCAGATCATACTGCAGTTCTCTCCAAGGTGAGTCTGAAATGGAAAGTCAGCACCTGAGACCTCAACCTGCGAGAAAAGATACACTGCTAAAAGCCAGCACGGAGAAACTGGGATGGCAACGCCTGCTTCCATCTGAGTCTGAAGACTATCCCCAAGGCACGCTAACTAAGCTGTTGGGAAAACTGGCCTTTTCTCAGGTTCCCGTCACCTGCACGCAAACTTTTGCAAGGAGATGGTGAATGGGAATCTTGGGGCAAAGAAGTGCAGTTCAACTCTCAGTATCTCGGTACTTTTTGAAAATATTTTCTTTTTTATAGCATATTGGGAGCTTCAGAAAATGTGAACAATAGCTAATTCACTAGGGTTTACTCATACAAGTAAAATTCTTAAGCAACAGGGAGTTATTCTCAGGAGTTAAATTGCTTTTCTCAGGAGTTAAATGATTTGGACATTAGACAGTGTAAGATTAGGCTTGATGCAAAGCAAACTCTACCTGTGTTCGAATCAGGGATGTTTTGAACCAAGTCCTGTGTAACACATTGTGTCATGCTGGCTCTCACTCTCGGTGGTGACCATTTGAATGCCATTAATAACGCAGTGATCCTGTTTGTTTCTTCATCTTCAAGGATGGGCTGGTGTGCACCTTTGGAGCAGGAGGGGCTGGCCAGCTTGGTCACAACTCCACCCGGAATGAACTCATGCCTCGCGTGGTGGCTGAGCTGTGGGGAGCAAGAGTTTCGCAGGTTGCCTGTGGCAGGTGGGAAAGTACCAGTGACATGCCTTCTGAGGTCAAGGTCTTAGGGGAATCACTGAAGAACAGTAGGGAGGGGAGTCACCAAGATGTTCAAAAAGTCTGGAGAAGAGGAGGCTCGGGGGAGACCTTATCGCTCTCTACAACTACCTGAAAGGAGGTTGTAGCGAGGTGGGGGTCGGTCTCTTCTCCCAACTAACAAGCGATAGGAGAAGAGGAAATGGCCTCAAGGCTTAGGCTGGATATTAGAAAAAATTTTTTCACTGAAAGGGTAGTCAGGCACTGGAACAGGCTGCCCAGGGAAGTGGTTGAATCGCCATCCCTGGAGGTACTTAAGAGACGTGTAGACGTGGTGCTTAGGGACATGATTTAGTGGTGGGCTTGGCAGTGCTACGTTAACGGTTGGACTTGATGATCTTAAAGGTCTTTTCCAACCTAAACGATTCTATGATTTTATGAAATCCCTGTATCCCAGTATGTCAGCACTGTCAGAATATCATCCACTCTTCAAGTGCAAGCCACCCTCCTGCCGCAGCCCCAGTGAAAGCAGAACCCTCAGCCCATGCCAAGCAGAGGGAGAGGGCTGCAAAAACACCAGAAGCCCTTGGGTTTTTGCTCTTTTAAGAAACAAAGGGTGTACTGGGTTCCAAAGGGCAAAAGACTGTCAAAAGCCTGTGTCAGGAAAGTCACCGAATTCCCATCCATTCTGACAAACTGGCAGGTCCTTAGAAAGAACCGAAGAGTGGTGATAATTATCTAATTTCATTCTGCCTTTCTGGAACTGGGCCAGAAAAAGTCTCCTGTCGACTTTCCTGGGCTTTGTATCAGGCTCAGCAGCGTAGAAGTTGCGCTTTTAAAAATGGAAGGGCGTGAAGCTAGCAAGGCATAACACTTTATTTTTGTATGTGGAACCAGGGTAAATCACAAACTTTAGAGGATAGTATAGGAAATTTGAGTCCATATGTTTCTTTATTGCTGAATGTTTATGCAAGGAAGGGTCTTAAGCCTTCGATTAAAGGGATTCTATAGCTGGACTGTCAGGACTTTTAAAGACAAGCCTCAGCTATCCACTCTGAAAACATATCTGTAAATTTTATTCTGACTAGCCCAGTGGTATTAGCTTATTATGACCATTTTTCTTTTTCTGAACAGACAGCACACCCTGGTCTATGTCCCCTCCTTGGACAAAGTCTATTCGTTTGGTTCTGGTGAAGAAGGACAGCTGGGAGACGAGAGGAAGCCTAATCAGTTGATACCACTTCCCATCAATTTACCAGTGAACACTGGAAAATCCTGTTGGGGTAATGACCATTGCAGATGTGTACAATCTGTATTGGTTTCTTCCAGGGAGGTGCTTGTTTTGTTGATTCCATGTTTACACTGAGAGGCTAATATTCTGTCTCATGCTTGCTTGCCCATTCCAACAGATTCTACAATGGATTCCATTTGCTGCTTGATTTAATATCACGGGTAATGGCCACACAGAATCAACTTTTAGACAGACAGCTACTATCTGAGGGGTTTTTTTACTGTTCTACATCTGTGCACTGAACTCTCTGAAGATAATGACTGTCTCTTCAAATGTTCCTTTGAAAATCTTTTTATTCTTTCACAGAAAAAAACAGGTCACAAAAGGTGATTGAAATTATTGCAAGAGGAAACCAAAGCATTGTCCTTTGCAAGAAGAACAAGGTATGTGCCTATTTGATCATGGCTTCTAATTTTACCATTGTTCACATTACTGCTGGAAACATTTGGATTTTCCATCCTGCTTTTAGTGCTCCAAGTTCATATATATCTCTTGCAGTTCTTTTCATGCTTACCCAGAAACTAACTCGTATTGCAATTATCTATGTGTTCTGTGGTTAATGCATCTGGGTCACGCTGGATGACCATTAATTTGTTCATACTTAGGCTGAAATCTTCTTGTAATGATTGACTTGAAAAAAAGAAACCCATCTGCTAAACCTGTAATCTTGTCAATATTTTAATGCATTTCACACAGAATTCCTATTCAAATGGAATTGCCACTCTGCAGGATAAAGAAGTGGATGCGTGGTTTTCTAATTCCAGTTCACAACATTGGGAGAGTATAAAAAAGTAAGTCAGAAACCTGAGTTGTTTTTTTTTCCCTGATGCATGATTTTCTCTAAAAATTATTATTCTTTGGAGACTGTAGGAACTGATGTTCAAGAATTTAGCCAAGACAGAATCTTGTACCAGCACTGCTTACCTAGTTTTTGGACAGGAAAAAGAGATGTTGAGAAGCAATGGCCCTTTGATAACCCTCTTGCAGAAACAGAGCAGACGCACTGCCTGGCTTCAGAAGCCTGTCCTCCTCTCCTTGCACAGAATGGTTGTTAAGTTGATGAAGAGCCAACAAGCTAAATCAGTGAAAGATTCGGTCTGCAGACTGAGGCCTTGTGCAAAAATCGTAATCCAGAGTACCCAAACTGGAATGTTTTGTGTGTGTCAGCATTTAAAAATTAGTGATCCCTTCTTTAGTTACCCATTTGCAAAAGCAGTAAGTATATATTACTGTGGGAAGCCTTACACTTAGGGCTGAGAATTGTGATTACATAGTCGTCTTTCAAATCTTACAAGGGAGCTTATTTTCTTTGGGCAAGTCTGACTCCAGCTGCTGATTCTGAGCATTTAAAAATCTTGGCTAATTTGGATCTAAATGTTTTCCTGACCACTTTTATTACAATTTGGATCATATGGAAAGTGGTTATTCAGAGGGTGAGAGAGAGAGAGAGGGTTCTTTCCAGATCTCCCTAGGAAGGGCCTGACAGCAAATCTCTTGATAAAGTAGCTGCTTTAATAAGAATAGAACCAAGAATACAGGTAGTGAGTAAGTCTAATGTCACTTCAGATGCTGGGAACCCAGCGTTCGTGCAGCAGCAAATGGATACCCTGATGGATTTTCCCTCAGTGTGCTACAAAGATCCCCTCCGTGGGGGTGTTCCTCCCCCCTCCCGTGCCTCAGTGCCTTTTATTTTGCATAACAAACAAAACCAGATAACATCCCAACCTGTCAGGAGAAGATATCTCCACCATAATACCCGCCAGCATGCAACACAGGCTGGCATGGGGCGCTTGAGCAGGGTCCCTTGCAAGGCCCAAGAGAGCAGAGGAGGCTTGCCGGAGATCACGGACTCCTCGAATACAGTGTCTTCTGCAGCACTGCCAACAAAGTGGTGCTAAGAAAAGTTTTATGTGGTCAGGTGCAGGCACACTCGTACACACGTGTTTTGTTCTTTCAGAATTAAAAACCTGAAGTTGCTACTCATGTTGAGGGGATTGACTTTGGTTTGTTTTTTACTATCAGGAATATCAGACTGATCTTTTCATCTGAGGCTTGCATCAGCGGAAGCTTCCTGGAGAAAAGGTAGCGTGCCCTGACTTAGACGTAACAGAATAAATTGGCTGCATGTAAACTGACCAGAAAGTGTTATTTTAGGCCACATATGTGGAGAAGATTAGTCGTATCTGAATTTGCAAGAAGCAAGTCTGTAGTTTTCAAAGCCCTTGCTAAAATTAAGTTTTTTATCCCCCCAGTCCTATTGAAATTTGCTATAGAAGCTCACATTGTAGCAGATTATCCCATAGTCACATTTGACAGATGATGATACGGGTTGAGTCCCCTTCCCTGGAGGTATTTAAAAGACGTGTAGATGTGACACTTAGGGACATGGTTTAGCGATGGACTTGGCAGTGTTACGTTTATGGTTGGACCTGATGACCTTAAGGGTCTTTTCCAACGTAAATGATTCTGTGGTTCCATGATAAGCCTTTTAGGCCATATTACAGCTCCCAGAGGATCCATAATAGCTCCTCCCGGCACTGAAGTGCAAGTTGTTTTAGGGTGAGATACAGGAAGCCTGCCATTAACAGTGCACAGCTACACAAGACAGAAGGACAGAATATTAATCAGGTCACACCACAGTGAGAATATCTTCTTAGAACAGATGAAATTATACCCACTGGAGCTGGGGCTGAACTTTCCAAGTATTTTCTCATGTTAGGATGCTTCACTATTCAGTCAGCAACAAAAACCAGCTTCTCACATCATTTGGTGTTCTTTATTTTGTTTGTGATAGAGACAAACATTTCAAAACTTCCAAAGAAGTCTCGGGTGTAGACATATCGGCAGTGCAACATTTTTATAAGAAGATGAGCAAGAAGCCAAAAGTCTTCCAGGAGGTAAGGATTCGATATAAGGATTCTCACTACACAGATATGGAGGACCTCTGAATTTGTGCATGAAACTTGAGAATTCTGTGCCCACCTAATTCATAGATGATTCTTGGCAAACATAATTGCATTTTTAACCCTTGTCTCTTTTTTTTTTTCCTCTGAAGGTGCAAAAGGAGATTGAGAAGTTACTGCCATCATTGTCTTCCTCTCCCAACTCACCTGAAAACTTCAGAGTCTACTTGATCTTGCCTTTCCTTCTGCAGGGAGAAGATGACGGCTCTTTCCGTTCTTTCAGGCTGCTAGCACAAGCCATCACGAAGCTCCAGCCAGAGTACCTGCAAACTCTTGGTAGGGTTTTGTGATGACAGAACTGAATGATTTAAATGCTTGGTCGTTTTTGGCTGCGGAGTGAGAGTTAGTATTGCCGATGTAATTTGTTCCAGAGTTTGGCCTGGAAGAAATGCTTTCGTAGAAGTAGAAACACGGGAACTACACTGCAAGACATAAGAAAAAAAATAATTCTCAGTCTGAGGTTTACTAATTTTTGTAGTGTAAAATTAAGCATTTTTTTGGTTTAGTTCATTTGATAAAAAGAGAAAATGCAGCTTCATCCAGAAATTGCCATTATTTGCATGTTACCTGTGATGGGTACTTCACTAGCTGTTTTCTTTACAGAATGCCTGTGGTCAAATCTAGAAACATCCTTTTTCAAGGAGCTGGTCATTCTATATCAGAGGGTTTCCCAGAAAAACCTGTCTCAATTTGTCATGGAAGTCAGAAGGGGGCTAAGAAACACCTACAGCCTGCACCCACATGAAACAGAGACTCTGCAGATACTGCAGATTCTTTACCAGGTGAGAAAGCGTTTGGATCCTGATTAGATAGGACATATCAGTGTGAGTTAGAGTATTTTAACCCTTTTTACTTGTTCAGTTCTCTGGGTTTCCTTCTTACAAGGGAACATGGGGCCTCGCCCTTTGACATTGCTTCAGGAATCTCTTTGGCTCTGCACCAGCGTAGCTTTGAAGGAGTCCTGCTCTTGACTTGTGCCTGGCTGACCCCCTGTAGAAATGAAGAGCTGAAGCACGTTATAGTCCCTGGCAGGGGGCAGGGAGCAGAGGGTTGCTTTCAGTGGTGTAAGGAGTGCATGCACTGATGCGTACAGAGCTATGGATGTGTTGTCCATTACGTAGCATGCCCGTTCCCCTTTCTGCCGGTGAGATCCCTCACCCCAGTACCTGCTCACAGCATTTGAAGAACAACCCACCTGCTTGGCACAGCGCGGCTGCTACGGTAACACTGCGTGATGCTTTAAGAGCCTGCTACCCGAGCAGTTTTCTGGGACAACAGAATTAGAGCATCTTTAGCTGCATATAAACAAGGGGAAGAAGGGGAGCAATAACTGTATTCTTCTCGACAACCATCCTTTCTCCTGCCGAGATGTTCAAAGTTTAGGAAAGTCAAGAGCTCAAGCATGCACTTAGCATGAATCAGAGAGAGCTGTTAAATTTTGTTCAGAACTGAATATCCTTTTGGCTGAGAATGCAGATTTGGGCCTTGAAGCTTAGGCTCTTGAATCTGCATTTATCCAGATAAATAAACTCAAAAGTGCAGCAGGCCTACTCCTCTGTAAGTGGTTACATCATTTGGAGCTTTATATGTTCACTGTCCCCCCAAAATTCATATCTTTGCCAGCCAACAAGTACGAACGTGAACAGGGAACTTCAGATTGTCCTGCAACATGAAAGACACTCAAAGTGAAACATACCTTTCCTGATGGAGTCCTGTTAAGGGGTCTTCATTGTAAATGCAGATTGCTTTCCTGCTAGTTTGTACATGGCTTTCTGAGACTTCTCGCTGTCGAGTGCTGTGCTACTCGTAGCACTTCTATCCTTCCACTTCTGTGCCGGGCCTCAGAGCTCTTTCTGCAGAAAGCCCTGCTTCTCCTTAGTCCTGCCCTGCCACACAGACGCGTAGCTCACTAGATCTGCTGACAGCCCTTTTCATATTGCATGTATCAATGCAGGTGAACTCCAGAACTGGTTTCAGAGTACAAGAGAACAACTTCTATGTGCCCCAAGTGAAAGAGATAATCCAATCATGTGGGACCTTTAATGTAAAAGTAAGTATAAAATCTTACCAGCAGTGCAAAACACTTTTTTTTCCTGTTTTATTTAAATGAGTCGATATATGTGAAAGTCAACTCTAGACTCTAGCCCAGTACATCTCAAAGACAGTGCATCTTCCCTGCTTCTCCAGCTGTTTAAATTATGCAAGCCATTTACTATCCCAGTATTTTAGAAGCTATATAGTTCCTTTCCTGAGATCACCCCTGGTTCTGAGAGCCGAAGCTGTCCTCCAGCATCTTAAGTGGCTTGATTTGCTTTGAACTGATGATCAGTGCGAAATAGCACCTTGAAGGGATGGTTGCTATACTTCTTGTTACTCTGGGTTTTATTATGTTTAATTAACAAATATTGTGAGGTCTCTTTAAACTTTTATGTAGAAACCCTATTGAGCATTTCAATTTACTTGCATCTAAAACCAAAGCTGTGGTAATAAAAAATAATCTGTGAAATGGTTCATTTCCTGATGACATGAAGGAGTGAAAATTAGCTACCAAATGAAATCCACGTCACAGGAAGCAGTACGAAATAGAAATGTGGATAGGAGGGGCTTCCTTAGGCAAAAAATGCAGTTTTCTGGCAACGTGGCTGGAATTCGCAGGGCAACTGCCTAATTCTTTTATGAGCTTCTGTTTGCTAATGTACCAATTTTGTACCAATTAACCAGAGCGGAGGAGGAGCTTTGAGAAACAGTATAGAATCAAAAGCCAAATAGGACATTACCTGAAGTTGCTGCCTTATCACACTGGAGGTGTAACACTTTGAATTAGATTAATTTGTGTATCAATATCTACTTTTGGTATTACAGATAATAAACCCAACAGATTTTAACAACAATGTACCATAACCTGGGTGTCCAGGACATTTTTACTATGTGTTTTAGTTCAGCTGAATTATGGAAGATGCTATTAAAGTCATTATGTCTCTGTTTCATTCTTGGGGCACTGTAACACAAGCGTCTGCCGGCACAGACAGTTCAGATGCCTCTCTTGTCAGGGTCTCCCACTCACAGGAGCGTTTAGAAGCTGCTTTTAGAAAGCGTGCCTCTGTTGGTGTAGTGGTCATGTACGCAACGAGGGCATGTTTCAGAGACGGAGGAGTTTGCCAGGGTACAGACTGGCAGTTCAGTCTGCACATATACCCCCGAACTCTGATTTTGCAAGAGAAAATCAACATGTCTTTTTCTTTTTTTCCTTGCCATTTCAGATGGCCCTATGGAAGCTGACCAAATATCCATGCATCTTTGACATGCAAAACAAGATCTTAGTTCACAATATGGAATGCAACACCCTGTCCAGCCCCTTTTGTGATGTAAGTGTGGCCAATTTTTTTACAATTTAGAAGAGATAAACACACTGCTGACATGCTGTTACTTTGATCTTCAGATACGCTTAATACTGATGGAAGTCTGGTGTTTTCCGGTCAGGAGACAGTGCCTTCTGCAAGACATATGGACCCATTTAGAACACGCACCAACCCAGCAATTCAGCAAGATATTAAAGGTAAGATACCAAATTGTATTATTTGTTAGCTCTGAATATATTGCTGCAGTGTTCTTTGGTTTTCAGTGTTACTGAAGTATTGGTAGAAGGGTTTCAGTATTCACTGAACATACAACAAAACTACTACTCATCACATTATTATAAAACATATTCCACGGGGGATGTAGAGTAAATCTGGAGGGCAGTATCTTATGTTCTTCTTGCAGGTAGCCATCAAGCTTTGTTGGCCTAAGTTAAATGCAAGTGGCAGTGCTATTTACTGTGAGGTTGCTTTGGGGTAATGTAATAGGATTGCTCAGGAAACTGGTAATTGGCAAAGTCCGTTACTATTACTGCTAGACTGACTTTAAAGACTCTAGGCTAGCTTGCTGTACGTGAAAAACCTGGTGGCTGGGGGGCCAGCAAGCAACATAGCCACAAAAGCCATTTCTCTCATGGAGATGCTGCCTGAAGGGAAGGGAAGGATAGTGCCAGCGAGAGAGATGAAAAGTTGATTATAACGCTGCTTTCTCCACGTGGCTTTAGTCTGCGGTTCCCACACAAACCCCAAGGTTCTAGCAGCTGTATTTTCTTCGGGTATCGCAATGCTAGCCCTGTCCTGCAAAAGCCGTTAGATGGCTGGCGTGGGAACAGGGCCCCTGGCCAGAGCGGAGCTCAGCTCAGGGCGCGTGTGCCTTATCAGTCACTAACACGAGGGCTGTAGGAGTCTGGCACCACGCCTGTGCAGCAGCAGCTCTCCACCTCAGTGCCCTGTTACCCAGCTCTGGTTCTTTCCCGGTGAGCTTTCTTGCCAGCCAGAGCTGTCAAAGCTTTTCCTTCCTCTACACTTAGGAGAAGACTCACAGTGGCTCCTAGAGCTTCCTTTCCTTCCCCCTACCTCACGACATCAGCAGAAAGAGGCATTTACTTACGGAGACAATAAGGCTTGTGCTCTGTACTGTCCCCTAGATCTAGAGTCTCTCTGCACTGATTGTACAAAACCAGCTGCCCTTAGCTAGTCAGCCTTCAAATACACCTCTTGCGGGCACTGCCTTTCAGACTCTGCATCACAGCATTGTTTGCCCAGCAGCAGCCAGATCAATTCGACTGCATTATTAGTATCCCACCAAGAGACACAGAGGTCTGCAGTATTTACCACTTGGTGCTGCATTTCTGAATGTTTCAGCAGGTAAAGGACATATGTGTGTCCGCGTTGCGGAGATGTAAACCACCCAGTAACAAAACATAAAAAAGAAACCCTTGTAATAGATTATCATAGCATTAACCTGTCCCCTTCATAGCTGTGTCCCGTTAAGACATTTTGTCAGACCGTACTGAGAACTTTGCACGTTGACACCCTCATAGTGGTCTGTCACTCCGTTCTCTAGCGTTGCTGTAAACGAAGACAGGGAAGGTTGAAGTATTTAGCAGAACCATCTTCCGTTCCCTCTCTACTGAGGAGGATAAGGCTAAGGGGAAAGATACTCCACATACTTAAAAGAGCATTTGTAGCTGCCGACTTGGCTACTAGATCCTGGGCTCAGTTGGAGTTATTTTTCCTCTAACCTGTCAGGAGATGCCTCTTGAACGAAGCTGACCCAGCCTGGCTATCAAACTTGGGCACCCAGACACATTTAACAAAGAGCACAGGGACATACATCTAAGCAGACACTGGAATGTGTTCTAGGCCACTCTAACAAAACCCCCAAACGCAGAAGTACATCTTTTCTGCAGCACTGTCATTTCCCCATCTTTTTCTTAAAAAAAGGCAAGCAGCTACTGGACATACAGACATAGGTATCATCCAAGTAAATTTCTTCATTTAACTCAAGCTTTGTTATTAAACATCAGCCTAATTTATTTTACATTCTTCTGACAGTGAGGCAAATACATTCCAATACACACATCAGTTCAAAACAAAACCAAAGCTCATAATTCAAAGAGAGATTCATATCGCTGCATGTTGTCATTGCTTATTATTTAAGATCAGTTATTTCAGTTGGGGTACAGGTCTTCCTCATAAAAATGATCACCACCTAGAAGATTTTAATTCGTGCCACTACAAACGCACAACACTCTTGAAGGGATACACTAGAAGGAATTAGTGCTTCTTGTTATTCCTCCTCTTTACCTGCCTTTGCAGTAATTAACAGGCTGCTGCAGAGGACTTCATACAGTTCCAGATACTACTAGGAAAATTACGACAGACAGAAGGGAACTCTCAAATCAACTGCAATACCTGATGAGATTAAATAAACTGTGTTGCTTTAGAGAAGCCCAGGGGTTAGCAAATGCACGGCACTAGTTGTGCCTAAAAAGCTTAATCCCCATCCAGGTCCACAGGTGGAAGAATACATACACCGGTATTGTAACAGGAAGGAGGAGACTGTAGAAACACAAGCTGTTTGTGCTGGTGCAGCCCTGGGGGAAGGTTTCATCTACGCTGGCTGAGTAAAACAAGCCTGCTAGGGAGAGAAGGGGGACAAGTACAGTCAGGGTGGGCAGGGAGGGCAGCAGGCCTCCTCCGGCCATCAGTCCCAGTTCGCTGCTGTGGCTGGGGGGTCCTCAGGGCTGCTGCGAGCCCTCGGCTGGGGGCTTCTTCCGAGTCGTCCTGGCAGCCTCTGGGATCATGTTGGGGATGCCGTCGATGATGGGGTACGCAATGCCCAGCTCCTCGTTAATGAGCTCGTGGGTAGCTTCTTCGTACCTGGCCAGGCGAGTCAGGGAAAAAACAAAACAAAACGAAAGAAGTGAATAGCCTGGGTTCGCCCTTCGGCAGCCCCTCTCGCTGGACTCGGGCAGCAGCAGGCCAAGGGCGGCCCCCGCCCCTCACCTCAGCGGCCGCTTGGAGAGCGGGCACACCAGGAAGCGCAGCAGCGACGGCTCCAGCGGCTGCGGCCGCGCTGAGCCCGGGCCCTGCCCCTGCCGCTGCCCCGGCTCCTGTCCCTGCCCGCCGCCGCCGCCGGCTGCGCGGCCTCCCCCGGCCACCGCCCGCCGCAGCACCGCCGCCGCGCCGCGCCCGCCGCCGCGCAGCATGGCCGCTCCCCCCGCCCCGCCGCGCATCCGGCGCGACCGCCAACCCGCCCCGGGCGGCGCTGCGGTGCGCGCACAGTGGTTCCGCTCCCCCCCGCCCCCTTCCCCCGCCGGTGCCGGTGCCGGTGCCGGTGCCGGTCTCCCCGGCGCTATGGGTTTCTCGGGGCTCGCAGGTGTCGTTCGTGGGCGAGGCAGGAGTGGACGAAGGCGGGCTGTCCCAGGAGCTCTTCAGCGTCGCCGCCAGGACCCTCTGCCAGCCCAGCAGCGGGGTCTTCCGCCGCCTCGCCTCCGGCCTGGCGTGGTTCCCCAGCGAGGTAAGGGGCGGGCCCGGGGAGCCGGGGAGCCTGCGCCCGGGCGAGGGCGGTCACGGCTCCTCGTACGTGCTTGTTCGCGCCCAGGCCTCGAGCTGCGAGGGCACCTTCCTCCGGATCGGGACGCTGTGCGGGATGGCGCTGTACAACAGGTGCACGGCGCCCTTCCCCTTCCCCCGGGCGCTCTACAAGAAGCTGCTGGGCGTCGCGCCTGCCCTGGAGGACCTGGAGGAGCTGTGGCCAGCCGCCGGCCGGTACGTGCCGGCCACGGCCTGAGCTGCTGCGGGAAGCGGCGGCCGAGGCGGGTCTCCCGGCTCGACGGCGGGCGCGGAGATCTCCAAGGCCGCGTTCGGGGTACTCGTGGCGGCTACCTTTGCCGTTGCGGAGCTGCTAAAAGCCACAGGTTTCCAAGGTGGCCCTCGTCCGGGGCACGGACGTCACTCTCGAGCAGAGGTCGGCATCGACAAATTATAAAAGCCAAGCCCCGTGGCTTAGAAGGGGTCAGATTCCTGCTCCCCGTGGGCTTAAGTCCATGCTGTGAATATATAGTTCAAAACCACTTTGAGCTGTAGCTCGGACTTGGAAGAACTAAGCGCCCAATTACTAATGTTGTTTTTTGCAATTTACTAATTACCAGTTTCCACAACGATGTTGTGCACAAGCACAGTACTACCATATGCTGCGGTTGTGCCAAATCTGAGAACCCGCATGTGGGTTTTCCACGTGCTGGGAGAGGAGCTGCTGCCACCAACGTAAAGCTCCTAGGCCCCTGAAGCCCAGCTTCCACGCAAGTGCTATAAACAGCCGAGAAGATGAGAACCCCTTCCCACGAGCCAGCGACTGTTGAGGGGGACTGAAACGTCAGGTTGCCTGCAGTACTTTGAGAGGTGCTGCCCCCCAAAACAGTTCTGCCAGATCATCCCACTGGTCCACACTTAATTCCTCACTAGATGATATTTGGAAGAACAAGGCTGTGGTCCAAGCCCACTTGCCACGGAACTTTGTGTAAAGTTATCCCCACAGGGCGCGGGGATGGACTTGCCTGGAATCCTTCGCGGTGAAGGCACTTGCCCTCAGCTCATGGCAGCAGTGGGAATAAGGGTACAGATCAGTTTAGGGCCATATATGAAGGTTCTGTTGTGAGTATAGGTGTTCTGTATGTATACGCGTTTAAATACTGCTTGTCAAAGGATGGTTTTTGGTGCATTGAATGGTCATGTTTCTTCTCTCTTTTTTCCCCTTTGTTTTTCAAAAGGAGCCTTCAGGGAATTTTGGATGAAGAACATGATCATATCCTTGAGAGCCTGGACATGGACTTCACGGTAAGGCATTACTGTGCCATTCAGATGTGCCATGCATGTACTCAGGCAAGACAATGTCCCACTGCAAACAGCACAACTTGTCTGTAAACTCAAACTAGTAAGAGTGCTATGTCAGGCCCTACAGAAAGAAAGAATGATAGATGTAGCACATATATATGTGTCATATATAGATACAGCATCCAATGTTTTCATTTATTTGTGTAGATAATGGAAGAAGGAGGCTCCATGGCTGCTGTTGAACTTAAAAAAAATGGCGCCAACATTCCTGTCACTAAGGATAACAGGTTGGTCTTCTTTTTCTTACCCTGTTGTCTTGTTATGAGTGTATGAAATACCATATCTATACCCATCCCCATATACTTTTAGAAAATATTGAACAACAACGTTGTGCCTTTGGTCTTGGTCCAGTAAGTTGTATGCTTTCGGTTCTTGCTGTATGTGCTCCATATGTGCTCCATATGTGCCAGACATCGGCAGTTTTTGTGCAAGCAGTGGATAAGAAGGGGATCCTTGGATGTCCTGGCATCTGCATATACAGAGATGCCTGGCCTTATCAGGGAAATTCCTAACGAATGTATAAAATACCCCTGAATAATATTTTCAGGGAAATACAGACAACTTGTCTGGGAAATGCTGCTGTAGGTACACCTCTGTAAGATTTTTTTTCATGAGCAAAATGTTTCCTGCTTAGTTATGTATATGGAATGTATCTTGTATATGACAGAGAAGGAGTAATCTGTCAATAAGGTATTGTGTCAGTATTAACCTCAGCACAGGGGACAAAGAGAAATTCTGTGGCCTGAGTTCTGCAGATGACCTGAGGACCCATAGGGATGCATGAAAGGGCTGTTTAGGAAGCTTAGAGTATAGCGTTTACATTGAGTTGATTGTACGAGTACAACGTCACTAAACAAATCCCCATCACAAAGAGAGGAAAGAGTGAAACTGTGCTGACTAGCAGGTGTGCAAATATTTATTTTGATTTCAGGGTAATTCTTGGGCGTTCAGTGGGAGTTTTGCTGAATTTACACCATTTAGGTCTGCTAGGTTCCATCTTAATAGTCAGGTGTCTGATAGGATTTCATTGGAGAGTTCCCGTGAAGAACAAGGACTGTTATCAAAATGAATCCATGTTGGCCAGCATTCTCTTTTATTTGTGATGATCCTCCCAGCTTATTCAGTGAATAAATAATAGCTGGTGATGACTGCTTTCAGTAAAGCCTGAGTCTTTGCAGTAGACTGAGTATATGGAATAAAGGAATAAAGAATAAAGTTCTCTATAATTCTCTTTTTAAAAAAGCACCTATTGCATTGCTTGTTTGATTCCAAATATCTTTGCAGGAAGGAATTTGTTGACTTGTACATGAATTACGTGTTCAATGAGTCGATACGGAAGCCATTTGAGGACTTTATGCAAGGGTTTTTAAGAGGCTGCCCAGCTATAAAGTGGAAGATGTTTCTCCCTGTAGAGCTCCAGATTGTTCTCCAGGGACACACAAAATTTGACTGGCATCTGCTGGAAGAGGTATTGGATAGGAGCACGGTGTACTTCTGCTATATCTGCTGAACGTAAACTCCTTCTGACCTGTTCTCGTGTTGAGTGCTATAGGTCACGAACAGAAAAGCAGAAGCTCGAGGGACTTTCTCTTCTCTCGATTTGTGTCTTTGTTTTGAGTCTGTTTCTAATCTACATCAGGTACAAGAATAAAGGGGACTGAAAATCAAGTCGTAGCTCAAGGATTGTCATATGAATCTTTGAAAAACAAATGAACAAGCAGATTTCAGAGGTTAAGAGGATCTGAATATCTATGAACAGGATTATAAAATTTATCAGATAAGCTGTAGTTTCTTTAAATAAAAATGGAAATAATGAGGATTAACTGGCCTGTTTTATTTTTATGTCCTCAACAGAATGTGACGTACGAACGGTATAAAAGGGTAGATCGAACCATCAGGAATTTTTGGACTGTGTTTCACAAACTCCCAGAAGAAAAAAAGAAAATGTTTCTTGGTAATATATCAGGCATTTTAAACTTTTCATAGCCCTTCTTTCTCCCCCACAACACACAGTTTAGATGCTTGCACGTGAAAAATACTATAGTTCCAAACTGCTTTTCAACATGTTTTCCCCCCCGCCACATTTTCTAGTGAAAGCCACAACGAAGTAATACAAAGAATTGCACAGACACAGTTCTGACCCTTCTCACATCCCTCGAGGCTTGCCCGAGTGCATCTGACTGCCTCGAACCTTGCCATTACTTTATCCTTTACTTTTGTGGTTATCAGTTGTTGGTCAGAGGCCTCGACTTGTGTGAGCAGACTATGCCGATGTAAGCAGTTTAGCTTTCTCAAAGGATCGCAGAAGCTAGCTCATCCTTTTTAAATGCAGAAGGTCAAACCTAGCCAGGCCTTTCGCATCCACAACGTCTATATAAGTAAAAGTAAAAGAGCGCTTATGGATCAGCAAGAGACTTTATTATATTCAGGTACAAATTCAACAAAGCAAAATAATTAGCTTATGGAAATAGCCATATTTTTACACTAATTTTCCCTCATCATTTTCATCCTCTGATAACATTGTCTTGTTTATTTTTTTTCAATTTGCTAACTTGTTTTTGTTTTTCTTTTTCCCCTTCCTTCAGCTTTTGTGTCAGGATCTGATCGAATCCCTGGCTATGGACTGGAACATTTTAAATTTTCTATTGTAGATCCTGGAGCACCCAATCCAGATGAGCATTATCCCTTTGCCAATACCTGCAGCCACATTTTGTTCCTCCCCAGATACAGCAGGAAAAGAATACTCAAGAAAATGTTGCTCTGTGCCACAGAGCATAATGAAAATTTTGGCTTGGCTTAACTCTGGGTCAGGAGCACTTTAAAGCAAAAATAAGAAAACAAGTCTCTGTTTCACTCATCATATTTTTCTCTTAATAATTCCAATTTACTGGTTTCTACCCTGCCTTATTTTTACTGCACTTTATAAGCACTTGAGTGTGTGTATTCACTGAGATTTTATGTTGATTATAAAAATGAGCTTAGACCAGAAACCTGGTTGTTAGATTATAAAGTTAGTAAAGAAGAATCCTATTTAACACGCTTCCAAGAAGCAAGCTGATAACCAAGTGTATTTATGTGTATGTCCATCCTGTCTGCACTGTGCTGGTCTTGTTTAGTTGGTGAGCTTCCAGCAGCAGGGATTCTGTGATTTGTACGTTACCGAGCATACAGGCAGTATATGCTAAGCAGTCATCGTTGCAAGGGGAAGGAAGCTAGGGTAAAGTTTTCATCTGTATTAGTTAAGGATTCTCTTGGGGAGCAACTAACGCTAAGGAGGCGTGTTCCTGCAAACTGTGAATTGAAGGAGCAGCCTGTGCTCACCTGGGTATGGCCTTTGACTTATCTGAGAGAAGTTCTTAGGATGAGGATTTGATCATTCCTAAACTTTGTCAAAAGCTGTATTTGTAAAGCATTACTGGACTTTTTATTATTTAGTACGATAACACTGTGATATTTGCCGTGTTTCTTTGTATTTTCTAAGGAGATTTCGGCAATTAAACAAAATTTTAGGCTTGCGGAACAGGTCTGTCTACAGAAGCCTGTGGACACGAGGCTTGCAGGGCTGCTGGAGGCTCATTGTCGAAACAGTGCATAGCACTGGCAGGATATCGACAATGTCGGGCAGGATGTAAAGGCAGGATGTGCATTTCTCTGTATATTTTACTTTGTGTAAAAATATATTTATAGAGAGAAAGAGAGACAACAATCATGATCTTTCAGCAGTCCCCTTTGGTGTGTTAATGTGTCAGTGGACCTATATTTGTAAAGGCGGCTTTTCTGTGTTGAATTAAATGATGATCGGTTAAATTTGCACACCTGTAGTTGTGTTCTTCCTTCGTTATGCAGCTGCCTACGCGTGACAGTGTATCTGTGTTTTCTGTCCTCGTTGACAGGGGGAAGCCGTGCACAAGAGGAGTCAAAGGCGGATATAAGTCTGTTTCAAACATGCATTGCGTAGGCTGAACAAGTCAAGGTCTTTCACGTTTTGTGCAGAATATGCTTTAGATGAATGAAAAATTGAGAGTGAGAAGAAGACAGCAATTTCTACCTGCTGTTCTGTCTTGACTTTGTGTTGGGTTTCACGTGCACACCTTCTTGGACCAGGGAGGCCACCTCTTTGAAATGCCAGGAAATTCTATAAACCTTTTTTAGAAGTGACTGTTAGGCTAGTCCTTTTTTTCCTTTAGGAAAGTAAATGTTTCATAGGAAAGACATAGGCATTATTTATGAATTTCCAGCTCAGTAAAAAGGACATTGTTACATACTGAGAAAATGAAAGCTTCCTTTTAAGTTACGGTATAGTAATTAGTAAAGAAAAGCTTCAAGCACTCGCCTCAAGCGCCAGGGCGGTCCAGGGGAGCGAGGGGACACGTGGCCTCTGCAGAGCTAACCCCCGTCCCCCTTGCCCACCTGGGGCGGACAGGACACCACAGGGATGCTTGCATCCTCTGGGAAAGGCGCCAGCCTGCTGCAGGTGTATTTTTGTGGAAAGAGGGAACTGGCAGAAGCCCAAGCTGTTGTCCCCATTGAGCCGGAGGGTCCCCATCCCGTGCCCGGCTGATGCTGCCACACCATCGCAGCTGTCTCGTGGCAGCTTAGCCTGCTGCTCTTCGCCAGCCTGCTCCTGGCTGCTTGTTTCCTTTTTTATGGTTTTCTAAGCCTCCGTTAGGGCTTGGAAATCCAGAGTGATCTTCTGTGCTCTGCAAATGTACAAAAGATGTATTCTTTTTGGATTTCAAAATAACCCATTAGAGATTAAATGATAATAGGTTTATTTAGAGCCTGAAGGAATTTCCTTCTCATCATATATGATGCAACATCACATGGGAGATTAAAGCCCAGAGTCACTTTCAAGGCTATTTTTAATTTGTCCTCAAATAAGCCCTGCTTTTATAAAAAAGAAAAAAAAGACCTTCAGAGGGAGCAGAGTAGAGTGCTCCTCTGCCATTTTCTGCAATGAATTTGAGCACCAAGCTGTGTCTACATTTTCTCAAGCAGTGCTCATTATAAAGTATGCAGGGGAATGCCACGTGAGTGAGCCTTGCGCTCAGCTATGAGTTTAAAAGGCTTGACACAGGCAGCGAGAGTATATTGAACCTGCAGCAGGAATTTTTTTTTTAGACCACTCGTCTGATCTGAACGTCACCTGTAGAGAAGTGCAAGAGCCTGGCAGAGCAGCTGATGTAACCAGGGTGGTTCTGGGGTGACCAGGACACCCCAGCAGCTTGTAAGCCCTAAGAATCGAAGGAGGTGGCCTGGTGAAGTGTGGCAGGGGTGAGCTTCGTGCTGGATTTTGTGCAGAGAGGACAGCACGCAGGAATACCGCTTCCATAGGAGGTAGCGGGACCTCGCCTTGGCTGGCTAATCCCCAGCTGAGCCCTTCTGAAAACCTCTTCCCTAACATGGGAAGGGCCAAAAAAGACAAAATACGGAAGAGTTCATTGCTTCCAGAGCAACACAGAGACATCAATGGCCACACAGAAGGATTTTTCTTACCCGCAACAGCTTTCTGGCCCAGATGCCTGGGGCATAGACTTGTGGCCCCTGCAGCAGTTCCCCTGCGGCGGCGTGCTCTGCGGCTAGCTCTCCTGCCCTCCTCAGGCTGGTGGAAAGCTCTGACAACGGGCAGGACTGACTAGGCAAAAAGCATCGCTGCCTCTGCACCGCCCCGTTAAAAGGTCTGTGCCGTGGCCCGTTGTAGCAGAAGGCTACCAACGGCACCCGGTGAAGGGCTCTGGAGGAAAACACCTGCTGGGAGAGGGTTCACAGGGCAGGGGAAAGCTGCCACCCTGCCTTCCTTCGTGGAGAGAACGCGAATGAACGGTAACGCGTATTGCCACAACATTCAGGAGACCTCAGCACATGCTTGCCCGTGTGGTTCCTGATGCTGGGCTGCTGTTCAGCTGCTTGCGGGAGAAGAGAGGTGCTTTGGAAATCAGGGCGAGCTGCGGGTTTTGGCACCTCCGGGTATCTTCAGACCTGGTCTCTGGGTGACCTAACCCCTCGAGGAAACGGTGAGCTGCCTGCTCTTCTGGCGAAGGTCCAGCCTCGCCGCCGGCCCTCCTAGGGCAGCCCTTGGCCAGCAGGGAGACGTGGGCTGACCCAGCCTGGCCACCCCCAGGTGAGGAAGACCCACGGTGCGATGAAACCTGGGCTCTGAGGAAGAACTCGGCCGAGGCGGCGGCCTCCAGAGGGAGCTGTGCACAGCGGAGTGCAGGGACGCAAACAGGACGGCTGCGTTTTGGGGTCTTCCTTCCGTTTCATCCATTTATGAAGGACCAGCCCTCCACGAACCTGAAATGTAGCCAGTCAGAAACTGGTTTAAGCAAGAGGTTCCTGGCTCCCTATGACAAATTGCAGGTTTTGCTCCCTCATCTATTTCTTTTTTTTTTTTTTCGCTTTTTTGCGTGTATCTTCCCCTCCTTGATTACTCAATCAGAAACAAACAGAGGCAAACGAGTGTAAAGGGAAATGCTGGCTATTTTGCAAAGGTCTCCAGATGACGAAATAAATAAAACAAAAACAAACAAAGGAAATATTTTTTCCTCTACGCTTTCAGTTATTCTAGAAGCTGCTTGTAGCACTGGTTGAGTAAAAGCTATCACGTCACAGGTATAATTTTACACTAGAGAGGAGCTCTTTTTATGCTAAACACTCATGATCCATGCAAATACAGGTGAATTTTTATCCGATACGTGACATGTTGCACGCTAAGTACGCAAGCACTGCAAACTGCCAGAGGCGTAGCGCAAGGGAGGTGAACACTGCGGGCGCTGGACTTGCTTTAGGGACCTCTTCTCCCCACCCCGAGCCCCCGCAAACATCTCTCTCTGGTTTGCTCAAATACCGACTGTCGTTTTGATGGTCTGAGTGGGATCCAGCTTGTGCATTGCTCTTGTGGCCTGCAGAGCCTTTTTCTAATGGATGGCATTAAAATCAGAAAACGAGTACTCGGGAGTTATGTAATTGCTTGCTCATTGGCCTCTTTTTTTTTTTTTTTTTTTACCTCTGTCTCCCAGCAGAGATTTATACTTTGACCACAAATATTTTCCTAAGGTTGAAACTTTGTATAAAATGTATGAGCTCCTAAACAAACAAGCCTCTCAGGTGCCTAGAGGCCATGTAAAATGCAAGATGAAAAAAAGGCGAGGGGAAAGGAACTGGCTATTGTTATTAATAAGCGGTATTTCATGCTTAACAAAACCAAGAGAGTCATTTTAAACAGCTGAAAGCTGGCTTTCCCTTGAGACCTTCACTTCGAATAGCTTAAATTCTAGAATATTTGCATCTGCTTAACTTTGCCCGTTGATTCGTATCGTCTTCAGCGCAGCTGCTGATCTGCCTAGCCTGTAGGGCTTCCTAAACCTCTGCAGTCCCAACCCTGGGCCGCTGGTTACCCACAGCGCTGGGCCTTTGGCCGCAGCTCCCGCGGCCCTCCACCGGCGGCGGCGGGAAGGCGGGCACGCCGGGCGGCCGCGAGGAGCCCTGGCCCCAGGGAAAGGGGATGCCCCGAGCAGGCCTTCCCGGGGGACGAGGCAGAAACACGGCGTCCCCCAGGACGCGTCGCCCCGCCAGCCCCAAGAAGCAGGCCACGGGCGCTGCCAGGCGCCGGCAGGCCGGGGAGCCCCGGAGAGCCGGCTGCTCCCTCCTCGCCGCTGCTGCCGCCAGGCCGGCCGGGCCCGGCCCGGCCCGAGCGAGCCACGGCAGCCGCCCGCGCAGGCGACGCCAGCCTGAAGCAGCCCGCCCCGCCGCCGGCCCGTGCCGTGGGCTGTTCGGGCGGTGCGTGCCCCACGGGCCCGGGGAAAGCGCTGAGACGGCGGGGGACAGCGGCAGCCGCCACCGAGCGCCGGCGGCGGGGCTCCACCGGCTGACAGAGCGCCCCGCCCCGCCCGGCGCGGGGCGGGGCGAGGCGCAGCGCCCGCCGCCGATTTGTGCTCGGGGGCCGGCCCCGCGCTTCCCATTGGCGGCCCTGCGCCGTCACTCCCGCCGGCGGCGGCGGTACCGGGGGGCTGGACTTCCTCGTTGCCGTGGCGGCAGCGGCGGGGCTGGCGGTAGGTGAGCGGCGGGGAGCGGAGCCGCCGCACCGGTGGCGGCGGCCGGGGAACGGGGGGCGCGGGGTCGGCGGCAGCTGCTTGCTCCGGGCGCCCTGCTCGGCGCGGTCAGAGCCCCGCCGGCGTAGCCCCGAGCCCGTCGCGCTGGGGTCGGGCCTGGCCGGGCGCGGCGGGTGAAAGCCCAGCTCCCCGGCGGGGCCGCTGCCGGCGCTGGTACCGAAGCGGTGTGGGGGGGAGACGGGGCGAAAAGGCAACAGCGGCAGCGCGGCGGAGCCCCGCGGCCCCCCCCGCTCGCCGCCCTCCCTGGCGCAGGACGCGCGTCCCCGGGCGGGGCCTCCCCGGGCCGGTGCGGGGAGCCGGGGGCGGCGGCGGCGGGGCTGCGGCAGGAGCCGCTCGGCGCGGCCGCTGCTGCTGAACGGCGTGGCGCGGCTGGCTGCGGGGCGGGCAGGGGGGTGCCGGGGCAGCGGGTGTCTGAGGCCGCTGCTGTCGCTCCCCGGCGCCGGGGGGCCCGTGTGGCCGCCGGGCCCCGCAGAGCCGGCTGGGAGCGCCGGTCTGGGGGCGGGGGGCAGCGGCGGTAAGCGCGGAAGCGAAGAGGCTGTGCCTGGGGTGAAGGCGGGGAGGTCTTCTTACTGCCGCTGCGAAATGGGGATGATGTGGGCCTTCACAGCACGGTTTGGGTTGGAAGGGACCTTCAAGAGCCCCTGTTCCCAACCCCCCCGCCCTGGGCGGGGACACCTCCCCCTACACCAGGTTGCTCAAAGCCCCATCCAGCCTGGCCTTGAACGTTTCCAGGGATGGGGCATCCGTAACTTCTCTGGGCAACCTGTTCAGTACCTCACCACCCTCCTAGTGAAGGATTCCTTCCTTATATCTAATCTAAATCTCTTTTAGTTTAAAGCCATTACCCCTTGTCCTATCACTGTGCTCCTTTGTCAAAAGTCCATCTCCACCTTTCTCGTAGGCCCCCTTCAGCTACTATCTTGTTTGATTTTATTTATCTGTTTTCAAGTGTTTTCTATGGGGACACCTCTAGCTGAGGGCCTGTGGTTATACAGTGGAAATACTCTGTTTCTGCTTTAACTCATTTGCTGTTACACCTTGCATTCTCTTGCTCTGTAGCCTGGTCTACATTGGACATGGAGTTGGAGCAAAATGAAGGCAAAAGGAAGAAGGTGGTGGGCTTGGAGGCTTAGTGGCTGAAAGAATCAGTAAATTCCTTCATTATTGGGCAATGATGATAAAAGCAGCACGTTTGCTAGCTGAAATCTCACAGACAACAGGGAAGGAAAAAAACGTGTTTATTCATGCCCTGCCAGTTGGCAGATCTCTTTGTTTAGAGAGCACTCAGCCTTGAGTGTTGCTTGTTGTAACTAACTTTCTAGAAAGGGTGCAGTTGGGGTTGCAGCTATGGCTTTAGAACATGTTTGTACGATTGTGTGAAGAGACTGTGTGTGTCAGGATAGCTATTAAAAAGAAAGAAGGGAAGAAAAAAAAAAAAAGGCAAAATAAAACACATCCTGTCATGATCTTACATACAGCATTATTATTATACCAAACCACCAGGGTTATTTTCTCACCAAAGGATATATACTTAGTATATCAGCTGACCTGCCTTATAGCAGAGGCTGGATCTTCCACCCACAATAGATTTCCTCAAAATATTCCCCCCAGTGTGAGGTTTTCCTCTCTCTAGCTGTGCTGTGTACATCCTTCACTGTTTTGATGGTGAATTATTCCTGGAATGTCGGGGTTTGAGGATGTTGGGTTATACCTTCTCCCCCTTCTCCCCCCCCCCCCCTTTTTTTTTTTTTATTATATGTGGGGAATGTCCACAAATGACCAGCTTTGCTGCATTGCATTTGTTCTTATCTCTGAACCGTGAATACCAAGCTGGCTGTGTTGTGATCTGTGAAGAACAGGAATAGGTAATGTGGTTGGGTACTGCAGCTCTTATACCGTTTGCAATCCAATTTTTAAAAGGGACTGGGAACTTTAATGCCCTAACTGATGCATTTAAAAAAAGCCACCTTCTTTAAGGGTTTGTCCTCTGAAGATAAAAATTCAACTTTAAGGTGTATTGAGCTGAGCACTAGGAATACCCACTTCTAAAATTTCAGATAAATGAGTATAAACCTTATCTATATTCTACATATATGTGTGTGTTTATGTGCAGACACATCTGTGTTAGTGCCTGCCCACACTAGAAACTTTTTATGTAATTGTTTTAGTATAAGGAGGGTATGCAGCTTGTAGAGGTAGTTTGCAGCATAACATGCATTTTTGCTTTGTCCGCTAGTGTCAAAGAAGAGTAACTGCCTTAACCAGACTGGAAACGGAGCGTGAAATTGTCATTGGAAGCCTTGTTGTGTTTCAGGACACAGCTCCTACTTGAACACATGATGCAGCAGCTTTTCTGGGGGGAGGAAAAAACCCAAGCATTAAAACAGTTGTGGTTTTAAAAATGTGCTACGTCTTCAAAATAAGTAAATCAAAAATGTGGCGCACCAGGCCATTGGAAAATATTTAGCTGTGCCTGTACACTCAAATGGAAAGTGGCTATGTTGGCTTTCACTCTTGAGTGGAAAGTGCTGTTCTGTCCCCTTGGAACAGAGCTGCACAGCGATTTATCAGCAAAATGCTTGGAGGGGGTGGGGGTGGGATTCAATGGAGATAATTTAAAAAAAAAACTAACCAAAAATATAGTTAAGATCAGACTTTCTAAAGGGTCTGGTGTGCCTTATTGTCTGCCGTAGGGATTGTTAAACTTCAGGGTGCTTCAGAAAATCTGTCTGCTCGTATGAATGAGGGTTGAACTCCTCTGAAATATCACCCTAGTGTGCATGTGAATTACTGGGAGGTCGAACTCTTCCTATTTTAAATAGTCTCTTACCCAGAGGAAAAAAACATCTCTTACCAATCACATCGCATCTCCCTGCCCATTACAGCAACTTCTTGTGTGGAATATGAACACAGGGAAAGTAATTAAAGTATTTTTAGCATTTTAAATGGAATTAGCACTAGGAAAGATGACTGTAGTCTATGGGGAGCAGGCTGTTCAGGAACCCATTTAGAACGATATCCCAAATTAATATTTAGCTCATGTTGTACAATGTCATTGTAGTTCAAGTCATAATGGTGAAATCTTTGCAGCTCAGAGGCAACATCTACTTATACTAGCAGGGAACGGGATCTTTGGATCTTCAGGTTTGCTGCTATTGTGCTGCTTATATCTTCGTAACAAAGTAATTCCCCAGGCTGAGAGAAATGGCAGTCCCAGATTTCTGCTGTTTCAGATTTCAGTTCTGAAATGATTCCCTGCCTTACTGTTGCCACCTTCAGGGTGTTGCTTATGCTGTATTTTTTTTTTTTGAGGCAGAACATGAAGTTCGCTATAAATATAGCAGTTGTGTCATTTAAAGCACATGCACGCACTGCAATTTTACTGTGTCCCACGGCATTCCTATTCTTAGTGTAGGAAATCATGTAGCCAGCGTAGAGGGTATCTTCCATCAGGCTTTTGTGCAGAGGGCAACCAAGTACAGAGTGTACACAACGACTGATTTAACTAGACAGAGCCTTGTAACCTCCTGCTTCTTCCTCTGGGTGCTTTGGAGCTGGCCAGTGATCAGCACACGTGTGGATGTGAGTGAATTGAATTATGCTATAAAGGAGCAAGGGCTGTTAGAGATAAATGGGATTCATAGCATGCTTTAAAGCACCTAATAAGAGATCCTAGTAAATGGAAATTGCACCACTGATGAAATACAACTGGAAAATCGTCTCCCTCCCCCCCCAGCTCAGTCCTGCCTCAGTAGAGGGGACTGTGGCTGACAGGCAAGGATAGCAGGGTAAGAGATGAACACCCATTGCTTAGGGCTTAGATTAGGAAAGGCTTTATTGCTAATACCTGGAGCTTGAATTAGCACCAGGCTTTGGAAACAAACCAAATGTATGTGTTTCTTATCTGCTCAGAGTGGAAGAAGGATTCTTGTTTCCTTGAGGAATTTTTGGCGCTTTAAGGGTTACCTTTTGCTTTTCGATCCTGTGCTGAGATAGTAAATGCTGCCACTGTAAATTGCCTTAGTTTAAAACTTGGCATGGTGAGTCATAAGACTTGATACCTCGCATCTTTCATTTTCTTCTCTTCTTTCTCCTTCCCTTTACAAAAAAGCTTTAATCGGTTTCTTGTTCAAGCAGAGGAGTTCTCAATGTCTTATTAGTATAGCATGTTTAACAAATAACCCAAACCTATTGAGATTAGGAGTGACAAGGGAGTGTTACTAAAGTCTTTCACATGCTTCTTCTGGAATGAGAACGGTTTCCCTCCTCCCAGCTTTTATGCATTAGCATCCTGTTGTCATTATCAAGTTCAGGCTGAGTAATCCCTTGGGCCTTTTATATTGCTATGTTTTTTTCCCTTCCCATGTTACCCCACTCTCTGAAATCCCTGATTTTCACTGAGTGCGGCACAAAAGATAACACCTGGCTGCTAGCAAGTTGCATCAACCTTATCTGTCCATTGCTGTCAGGGCCAAGCTGTCAGTGTGCTGCTTCTTGGGAAGTTCTTGCTGTGGTTTAGGGAGGGGAGTGTGTGTGTATACATGCATATATCTGGTTTCCAAGAATGTGTTGAGTTGAGCAAAATACTTCTTAATCTGGATTTATCAGGAATAATACAGTTCTGCATTGGCCAGTATACCACAAGTACCTATGTCAGTCTGTTCAGGACTAGTTTGACCACCTTTGAGATAGTTTTTAAAGATTTCTTTAAGCAGTGGTCCCAAATATGACACTATAAAAGTTCAGGTTTGGACATGTTAGTCTAAAAAGCGTTACAGTTGGTTTGGGTAGTTTCGTTGATTTTTTTTGGTTTTCAAAGCAGAGTGATTTTGCTGAAATAAAAGCTCAGGTCTGCTGGGTTTCAGAACACTTCTGCGTTGCACATGGAGATGGCCAGGGCATGAAGGTGCAGACTCAGTACCTGAGCTGAGCTGTCTCCATTCCTCTTTCTTTGTCTGTGTAATGGTGGAAATCCCTTTTTACTGGCAGTCCCCAAGCCTGACAGTCATGCAGGAAATGCCTTTTTTTGGTTGTTTCCACCTCCTGCTCCGAGCAGCTTATCTCTGTAAGATCACTTGTTGAGTACTTGCTTCATTCACACTCCTTCCCCCCTTTCTCTTGTGCAGGAAGGATACATGACTTGCTGAAAAGAGAGAAAATGCTATGCTGGGGATACTCGTCTTTTGGACAACCTGGGATAGGTAGCAACCTCCAGGTCATCATTCCTGAACCGCAGGTGTATGGATTCATTCATGACAGAAATGTCAAGGAGGTGGCATGCGGAGGAAACCACTCCATGTTCCTCTTGGAGGATGGGGAAGTGTATACCTGTGGCTTGAACACCAAAGGCCAACTGGGACATGACTGTGAAGGAAGCAAGCCAGGTAAGTCTGCTTTTTACATGTGCTTCAAACTGTCTTGAGGCTGGTGGGCTGAGAAGATCATGGAAGCTGCCTTGTGTTGGTTGCTCTGGAGCTGGAGCAGCTAACAGAGCTGAAGATCATGTGTAATAACACAGTAATGATGCTGAATAATATTTGCTGGCTCTGGAAAGGTAAAGCTGAGCAGCATGGGTGGGGAGACAGGTCTGCTCAGTTTGTCTGGGAAATGCATCAAAACAGAGGCGAGCACAGATGGTCTCAGGGCAGGTTTTGATTTTTGGCATTATGTTTTCCTTTTATAAAAGGGAAGAGAGGGTCATGAGTCACAAGTGTCTTCTGCTGTCTTTCCAATGGCACTGCATCCTTATGCCTACTCTTGTTCAGTTATTGTTGGGAATTTTGTCTTTTACTTCAAAGAGAAGAGATCTGTGTTGAGTGTGGTTTTGGAGAACAAATTTGGTTTTGGCCAAGAAGGCTTATAAATTTTGTTTTTCCCCTCTTGGAAATCTCTTGTTGACTTGTGCCTTCATGCTTTCTTAGTCTAGAAGAAGGTCATTGTAGCCTTGCGTTCCCCAGACTCAAATTGCCCTTTCTTCATTGTGTTCCAATGGGCAGAACCTGCATGCGCAGAACCGCAGGCAGTTAATGCCTCTCCTTCCCAGGGTGAAGGAGTGGTTTAATTGTGTACTGTTATTTTGAGAAACCCTGAAGCCTTTCTTATGGACTTTCTTTTGAATGTTGGCCTTCCAATTCACCTTCCATTAACTTCTTGATTTTGGCATGTGGTAAAGATACAGGTTCTGGAATATAATAAAAATCCCTTTGTGGGTAATTAGAGCAATAAGATATCATCTGTCCTCAAACTGCAGGCTACCCTCTGTAGGGCTTGGGGCTTCTGTAGTGTACGTTATTATTGCATGATAGACATATGACGTGTACAAAATAGCCACAGTTTCCCATGTAGTATGTGCAAATCTGACCTGACTGATTCCACTGCTCCTTTTTTTCTGTCAGTGTGTCTTTTGTCTCTTTCTCTCAACATGGGGTGGTAGATGTTGGATGCTGGATGTCTGTGGTGCTGGATTAGAGGAGCTGACCTTGAATCTGGCCTCTCTTTTCCTACAAGTGGTTTCCAGACAATGACTAAAAGAGGCTGGGATTATCAGGAACGCTTAAGTCCTCTCTGTGCACAGCCACTGTTCATCTTCTGACGACTCGTAAATTTAGGCCCTGGAATAAATGAGATGCTTACTAAAAGGAATCCAAGCCTGGTGAATATTCTGCCCAACCTGATGAGGATACTTCATCCTGCAAATCACCTGGCTAGCTGCATGACTCTTAGTGCAGAGACCCCAGAAATTACAGCACTCAGAACAGTACTGAAAGATGTGTACTCTGAGAAACATCTTTGGGCTAGCCTGCCATTTGCCCATAAAATAAAGCAAGCATAAGATGATGATGAAAATGGAGGCTTCACAGTGAGTAGAAGATCAGTGCTGGAAATGGATCTCATGAATCATGAATGCTGAAGTGTAGACTTCTAGCAACTAGGTAATCCTGCCTTCAGCTAGGGCTGTAGAAGAGAGGCAGTCTGAGATTTGGAAATAGAAATAAAAAGTTCTTTGGGTTTGATCCCAAGTGGCCTACTTCTACCCCTTAAATTAAGGGACTGTCACTAAGATGTGACACCAACTCCCAGTTATCCTGCAGGTTTCACTTATTCTGAAAAAGGTTCTGCAGTGCTGCTCTCCGAGGAGCCTGTCACCATCCTTGAGAAACTGTTCCTCTACTGACACAGTACTACTGGCTGTGCCCGCAGTGGGGTTTCTGCTGGCTGGGGCAGGTGGGAGGGATGCGCTGTAAGGCAAGGAACAGCTTCCCTTTTTAGCTCACGGTGAACAGTCAGAGCAGTCTCTAGGATAACAACAGTAAACTGGGAGAGAGTCCCATCCCACATGCTGCTTTGTGTCGGTCCGCTTTGGCTTGCAGCAATGGGAACTGAATTTCTTAGTTCTCCTTTTGCAAATAGGAACAAGAAGAATCAAGCCCTCCTCTGTCACTCCTACCTCCCCTGCATGGGATAAAGACAACCTTACACCTTCTGTATGGAAAGGCATGTCAAAGATCATCTTATTTTTCATTAGTTGTGGACCTATGAATGAAGCCATGTCTGATAGGGAGTGAAGATGTATTTGTGGGGCGTAGGGTCCTGAGCTGATGAAGATGATAGAAGACTGTCAGGAGGTCTCTGAGGTAGAGAACGAGAGAAATACCTGGAACTGGGAGTCTTGCTCCATCTCCCCAGCCTCTGCCAGACAGGGCAGCGTGAGCCGTGGCCTCTTGGTTTTACTGCCTTATGGCTTGGTTCTGCCTAGCCTCTGTGGGCAGCGAAGTGGCTGACCTCTGCCCGGCTCTGGAAGCGAGCCGCATCTCCTGCTGCGGGAGGCTGTGCCACAGTGCTGATCGTCCCCTCCAGGCAGCCCCCGGAGAGCCCCCTCTGGACTTCAGAAATGCTTACCATGGCCTGCAGAGTGTCTTGGTTGTGTTTGAGAGTAACATCAAGACATGAAAATGTGCAGGGGGTCTTGAACCTCTTGAAGGCTAGATGACTTCAGAGAGGTGGAGTGATCTCCTTCCTGCTGCCCAGGTCTGCGCTCAGGAGAGGATACGGCCTTTTATCTCTCACTTGCTCTGTGTGTGTGTGTACGTGAGGCTTACGCTGCCAGCATTGCTAAAAGCTTCAATTAGTGTTTTCAGAATACATGATCATGTTGTTTAATTAGAGGTGGTTATTTCCCAGGATGATGTCTGCTTGTGAATAAAATTCTGGGACTTTGCAATGCACCGAACATGGATCGAACCCTGTTCTCCTTGCAAAGCTTTCGGGTTTTACTAATGACTTCCAGTGGGAAAAGAGTTGTTATATTTGCAGTGAGTGCTTTTGAAGACTTTGCCTCCCTTTCTTCCCTTACTACATATTCCAAACAATTATTTTTTTCTCTTGTTCTGCTGCCCATTTACACCTATCTGTAGCAGGAGGATTCAATTTTGCTTCTCATTCATGCTGCTCACAAAAATGTTTAACAGTGGCACGGAATTGTTTCAGCAATCCTGCTTAGAGGAGTGCTTCGGAGAGCACCTTTTGAAATGAAAGAAACTTGTTAATTAAAAAGCTGTGTTTACTGTCACATCAGCTGAGCTTGTGGATGTAATGCAGAGACAGGATAGCAGCTGGTGAAGTGATTCTTGTGCCTCTCCACTACAGGGAACAGAGATTACTGGGAGAGTGCATGCCACTGAAAAGAGTATGAGTCAAGAGAGGTTTATTTTCTGGAAGTGCCCTTTCCTTGGATTTTACATTGTGGTGGTAAAATTAATATTAAAGATGTCTAAGAAGTTTATCCTAACTAAACATTCCTTTCAACTAAAAGCTAACAGCCTGTGATGGGCTCCACCAAGAGCCATCTCCCCACATTGTCATGCTATTTACTGTTTCATTCCTTCTTTGAATTGTGGTGGTTAGCAAGCTACTTAAGGAGTCCATCCCTCTCAGGGATGGATACCTGGCTTTGTTAATATTGAAATGATTGTTTTCCTCACTTTTTTCCCCCTGAAACAGTCTATAGTTCGTCTCTGCAGTCACTTGGTATGGATGCAGAGGGGGAGACGCTGTACCAGTGTTCCCTCACCATGACCATAGTTAATAAAGCTTGTCTGACCCGTCCTAACTCTTACTTGTGTTGTTAGGCACTTGGATTCCCCAGTGTCTCTTACAATGCCTTAGGAGAAGCAACTTGGCGATCTTAGTTGTGAACTATTGAGCCCACTGTTCTGTAAAATCAGTCTGAGTTTGCATTAATTTCCTGAGCATCGTCAGGTGTTAACATACATTATGTCTGTAATAGGAAGTGATAATTTTGTACTGCAGTAATTTTAGGAAACAAGAAATTTATTCTCTAAGTATTTAAATTTCCACTTCTTCAGCCCTGTAATTTCACTTGGATTGATTTTCTTCAGGTCTGACATGGTGTCTTGATTCCCTGTGATGATTCTTAGATAAATGTTTTTTATCTGAATGTGCATACATATGCTGGGGAACAAAACAGGCCCAGGTACCTAAGGTAAAGGCTCTTTTGGGATATGGGCTGAATTACAGAGGAGTGTGAAATAACTAGCTGGTGGTTTGCCATTTATAAAGCTTTAAAAGCATGCTTGAGTCTGAGATGTGGAACTTGTTTTCTGGTCTAGAGGTTTGTTCTCTGCAAGTCATTTGGACTTCATTTGACTTCTAGTGAGAAAACCTGTGCTTCGGTAATTAGCGTGTCAAGAGAGTTACAAGAAAATGTCTGGTGCCAAATTTGCCTTGAACCTTTGGTAACATACAGCAGACAAAACCATGCTTTTTTACCAAATTTCTTGTCTGGATGCGAAGGTGCAGGGTAGCATTGCTTCTGTGTGCATTGTGGAATCTGTCTGCTCATAGCTGCAGGGCTAGAAATATCATCATTATGTTCAATCTCTTTCAAAAAGCAGGAAAAAACCCCACCAAACCAAAAAACAACTACACGATCCAGATCCCCTGGATTTCTCTGAACCTGGTGGCCTTTCTTTTCAAACATAAATCCACTTGTCCTGAACTTCAGCACAGGGTTACAGTGACCAGAGACCTTGGTTCTCATTGCAGTATGCCTGTTAATCATAAACCCTGTAACAGCTGAGAATTCAGATGTGTGACCTGCTTGGAAGGACAGGCTGTATGGGTCTGCCTCTTTTAGCCTCTTCCTGGTGGGTGAGAAGTCAGCCAGGAGGCCCTGGTTGCTCAGGAGGAGGAGGAGAGGTGGTGGGGCTTGTGTTTGTTGGAAGCAGCTGTGGAAGGGAGCAGGTTGCAGACAAGGAGGTATGGCTGCTGCCTTGAATAGGTAAGGTTGAGAGCTGCTCACAGGTGGGATGACAGTGCCAGGAGAATGGTTAGTTCCCCCTGCCTTCCTCCTCTTTGCATGAGGAGTGAAACAAGAAAAAAAAAGAGCTTAAACACCAGTAACTCCAGGAGGTTCCGCTAAGCAGGCTTTTCAGAGGATTGGAGACAGTTTTGTCCCCCTGTTTGGGCACGGAGCTGAGGCTTGGCACACAGCTATTGCAACACTTCCCAAGTGCTGTGGTCTGGGAGAGTCCTGCTGTGCATTCATCACACTTTTCTCTTTTTTTTTTTTTTTTTTTTTTCCCTCCCCCTCACCAAAGTGAGCTGCATGCTGCAAAAGATATAGTAGAGGCATGGCAGTCCTGCTTGTAGGCATCGGTCCTGCCAAAGCCGGGGAGGACGTGCCTGGAAATGAGCGTGCTGAGGGACCTGTGGGGAGGGATGGAGCCATGTGGGGGACAGAGGGGCCCTTGCAGAGCCAGGCCTCCAGCAGCTGACTTTAAACCAGGAAAATAATAAAGGAAGGGTTAGGACACAATTTATGTTTCAGCACCTGTTGTAAATCTTATTTGCAAAGAGTCAGATTATTAAACTGGCTACCCCTTGCAGAGCCGGGTATGTTCATTTGTACGCATCCCTTTCCTTCCTTTGATTGCTCACAGGATCTGACCAAGGTATTTGAGGTTGTTACGCCTTCACTAGTGACTACAACAACGTGGACTTGCGTTATGGTGTGTCTGTCTCAGCTGAATTGGTGCAGTTTGGCTTCAGGATGATTTTAGGTTTCAAAATTAGAAGGCTGGATTTAAAAATGACTTCATTTAGAAACAATATGTATCTGGTCAAATGAGAAATAAAATCAAAGGAAGTGCTTTCCCTTAGATATTTTAAATATGCATGTGTTGTGTTGAATTGCTTGGCTGAGGGCTCTGAATATGCCAGATACTTATAGTGGGCAGTTGTTTTAAAACTTGCGTGGTCTGGATCATGAGAACTGACTTCTACCAATACTCTCTGAGACTGCAGGATTAGGAGAGCCTAAACTGAGGAGAGAGAAAGCTCTTTAGGAGAACCTAAACCAGTAGAAATCTGGTTTCTTGTCAGTACAGAAATCTATAGTCTGAGCCTGAAATGGCTGTAATGTGTTCTCAGATCTAACTCTGAAGCGCTGTCTCTAAAAACACATGTATTTATTCCAACCATCAGATTTCTCTCAATTTCATATTGCTGAAGGGTGAAAATAAGAGTGAGCCCAGTGAAGCAAGATACTGTTTTTCTTAGAATCAGTACAGCCTGTTTTACTGAGGGTATGAGAGACCATTTTAATGTCTCTTGTCTCAAAAGGCAAGTTTTCTGAATGCCCCAACCTTTTTTTACCCAGAATAGTTGTCTGTGCTGGACAAAAGTGATGACTTCATTAAGCTGAATGTTTAAGTAGGGCTTCTAGGAGAGGTTTCAGTAGTTCGGTGGCTGTTGATGCTGCAAGTTCATCGTTCTTGTCTTCAAGATGTGTTATGTGACATAACCACAGATGATGATACACAGTTATTGGGCAGCTTTTGTATAGGTGGGGGTCTATGAATAGATGTCTGAAATAAGAAATCTCTCCCCACCAACTGCAAAGATTTTATTCTCGCTCCCAATAAAGCAGCCCAGGTGCTCTTCCTCAGTAAGGATGGCTTTTTTTCTCTTGCCTTAATATCCTATGTTTCCTTTGCATGAAAACATGCAGGCATCTGTTTTGAGGTAACAAAGCCTGAGTTTGGTAAAGGCAAATGTAGAGCATTCTGTATGATTTGATCTTGAAGGCTCACAAGAGTGTGTAGGATGACTGTCCTCTTTCCTGATGGAAAAGGGGTTGGCTTGTTTTCAGCGTGTAACTATTATATGGAAAGACTGAGTTTGATTCTGGCTCATGGTGTATGCTTGTTGCTTGCTCTGTTGTCTATAGGCATCAAATCTTCCAGAAGATGCGTAACTGTCTGTGATGATTTTGACTCAGTCAACATTAAACAGCCTGATACTCTTCCTTAAGCTGTATTGGAAAGAAGAATTTATCTCAAAGATCTTTGTGAAACTCCTTCTCAGAAACCAAATATTTTTGACACTTAAGGCTGCTAGCAGAAAACAGCTGATTCTACAGCAGAGCTGTGCAGAAATGCTCACTCTCTTAACACCTGACCTGCCTTTTAAACAGCTGCCTGCCTATATAGACTCGCCAAAAAGGAACGTACAGATGCTCATATCTCCTTTTCTCAGAATGCCCTTCAACTCTTAAAGTAGAGAAAATAAACTTTTGTAGATGTTTAATAGGATTGCATTAATTACCTCTCTTTCCCATCACCCTGCTTCTTTGTAGTAACATATTTTTCAAGCAGGATTTGTGAACGTGATGGGGATGTCATTGAAAGCAAGGGCAAGGATGCTGTACTGAGCCTGCACTGTGCAGGTGTGGCTTTTCAGGAACGTGTGGCTTTGTCCTGCTCCCATGCAAATTGCTGCAGGAGTGAAATAAATGGGAACAGAGTGAGGAGCACACCAAGTGCTTTTGAAAATCACATGCTACTTCGTCAAAGCCTGGGGCTGCCACAAGTGAGACTCAGCCAAGTGCGGCTACCTAGAAAATGTAGCCTCCCTTCTAGAAGAAAATATGAAATGCCCATGTGAAGGCTAAATGATTCCTGTTGTGCAAAGCTGCCCTGATAATGTGAAAAGAGGGCAAAATAGCACCTGTCCAGAGGCAAAAAGTGGAGCAAAGCCCTTGTGGCTTGCTTGCAGTGTGTATGGTATACAGCAATGCTCTCTGTCTTGCAGGGACTTGGAGGTGCTTCACTTTGAGCCCTCTGCTCAGACGTGATCACCTGCTGCAGAAGGAGACTCATACAGCAGTGATTGCAGGATTGAGCACAGCAGATGGATAACAGTAAACTCTTATCTTACCTCCTGGGGCAGCGATTTGCTGCCTGGAGCAACTGACCGAGCCGGAAGGATGGGCTGTGGATGTTCCTGGTCTTTGAGCCTTAAATCCCTTGTGGCTTGCCAGCAGGTTTGCTGGAAGGGGCTGTGTTAAGGCAGCTGGGAAGGGAGCGGTGCTTTGTTTGGGGGAGCACTGCAGGGAAGAAACGAACAGATCTCTCTTCCTTGCAGTGCTAGGAGGTGAAAGTGCTGGTTTTTAAGCAGAGCTGTCAGTTTTACACTGGTTGCCTTTTCTTTTGCGTTTATAAGGTTGGGTCAACAGTTGCCACAGGACTGTGTTAACTACTTCATGTGGCTATGATGGCCTGTAGTGAAGGGTTTATTCTTCCTTTTTCCCGGTCTGCTGTCCCTGCTTACTGCCATCGACTTTTGTCACAACTCTCAAGATTGCTGTGGCTTTGCTTGGGATTTCTCAGGCAGAAATACAGCTTTGCACTGTAGTACCAGCATATCAAACCCAGTATCTAGGCACCCACCTGCCTAATTCCTCCTTCCACCTCTGACGTCTCCCCGAGCTCTAGCATGTCCTGCCTGTGCTGGAGTTGCTGCCCTGGAGCCGTGGCATTTGCCGGGGTGTGCATGGTGGACCTTGGGGTTTCTCAGCAGTCACGGCCCAGCTGTAGCTTCTGTGCTGCCAGTGGCCAGCAGGCCTGGCCGAGTGACCACCTTTACAGCTCTCTGCAGTAACCTGAAGAGGAAAACAGGCTCTGCCTGGGTTTCCTGAACATACATTTTTCCTGTGTTTCTTTCACAGGTCTTGGTGCCTTCCCTCTTTGAAAGAGCTTCCCTTGCATGTTTACTTCCAAGGTCTGAAAGTGGATTCTTTCCTCTGCCAGCTGATGCTGGTCAGACTGAAGCCTTCTTTGCCTGCCCAGCCCTTTCCAAGAGCCTTCTCTGGCTGGCTGCTGGCTCTGCCCATGCCAGTCTGCTTATGGCTCCTCAGAGAGGTGCTCGGAGAGGCCGTGTCCCCTAGAAAAAAGGCAGCAACGTGGGGAAGTAAAAGGCTTTCTATGGCTATGTCTGAGGAAGGGGTTTGATTTCTCAGGGTAGGTGTCTGCTTTCATGGCTGTGAGGGGGAGTAGCTGGCAAAGCCCATGCGAAGTGACACCCTGGGGTGTCGCAGTGGCCTCTCGCTTCTTGCTCTGACATTCCTGCCTTGACGTGATCACAGGCAGCTTTGTAAAGTGAAGGCAGTGCTAATAACTAAACGAGCCTCTCTCAGATTTAAGCCTGTAAGCAGCCATGCTAAATAAATTAATGAGCAGTACTGTACGTGTTGTGCAGGGAAGCAGTCACCTCAGTAAGCGTCACTAGTGTCTGTGGATGAAAGGGGACTGCAGAATCACCGTCTCTGTTATTGGAGCTTCTTAGCCTTGACCTATGGACAGTCTTCCCACCCCTGTGAGCAACAGTGTTCCTGGGAACGTCACCTGCTTTGGGCTGTCCTCTGTCCTTTACTGTCCTCTCCCCCCTCTATTTTCTGGTCGGTGAGTCTATATATTTCCTCCTTTGTAACCAAATTATCAGAGCCTTATCAGCTTCAGTGCTGCTGCTGTTAGTCTCTCTAATCAGGCTGCTCTTGGTACTGCTCAGCTCTCTGCTGCAAGTGTAGTGGCAGTTCACGAAGTTAATGAAAGGAAGGCTTCAAGGTTTGTGAGTTGGACTTGTAAAACCCAGCCTCCTCGATGGATATAGTGAACTTCAATGGCTGAAAGTCGGAGGAGGTTACATGCCGATGTAAACATTTGCTTGCTGCATACTTCAAAGCTTTTGCCCCATACTAAGAGAAGTTTGAGAATGAGGTGGGCTGCCATACATGGGTGAGAACAGCAGATAGAAAGCGAGGGTAGCGGTCATACAGCGGGGATGTGGTCTCCCCATGGGGTTTGCTCTTGTAGTCTTGTGCCACTCAGGTGCAGAGCACGGTGTTTTCCACACCCTCGCATGCAGTAGTCTCACGTAGTCTGAATGCAAGACACAACAAGCACGTAGTGCCTTCTCAGAGAGGCTTGGCAAGGAGGAGGAAAGTAGCGGCGGTGAAATTGTGGGGCTGGTGTTGGGGAGGGTGGTTCCAGCTGCCTACGTGTTGTGCGTGTCGTACGGCCGGCCATGCCAGAGACTGTCTGCAGTCAAAGGCGTGTTCCTGAGACCGTCCTTCAGCCCTCGCCTCCTCCCTGTGAGCCTTCCTCCGGTGTTACTGCTGACAAACCACAGCTTGCAGAGGTGGTGTGAGAAGCAGTTTTAGCTGGCTGGGTTAGCTTATGTTTTCAAAAGCACCTGATAGCTTTGGGAAGTCTGTATTTTGCTTAAGTGGTTTATAGAATCTGATTTCTTCCTGCCAGTCCCAGACTCCACATGTTGTCTGTGGCAGCTGTGAGCATGAGATGACTAGGTGGTTGGAGTTGAAAGTGTGCAGAGGGAAGTCAGACGCTCATTCTTGGGGGCTTTAAAGGAGAGAGGAAGAGGCAAAAAGGCCCTGACAAACAGCATGATTTTCCCCTCCCCAGTTACCAGTTTCCAAGTGGCAGAATCAGCTTCCACTGGGGATGGTGTTTCCTGGAAAAGTTGGTGAGTGTACTCGTGCTGCTAACACTGGTAAAAGCATTGAATAGCTAAGATGATGTTGAAGTTATGCTGACAAAATAAGGAGAAACCTTCATAAGGGGAGGAAGAAATCTGGGGTGAACTTCTCTCTTTGTGCACTTTGGTTTGCAAGCATTTCAGTTGCTGCACTTTGTTTTTTCTCTTTTCCTCTTTCCAGTTTCATTAAAACACTCAGACATGTTTTAATGCTCAGCTGACTTCCTCAAGATGGGAATCACGAAGTTCATCACAGCCTAGAAATACAACCAGGATGTGCATGTGCAGGACATCTCCGGGATTTGCTGGTGGAGACTGGGGAATCGGCAGTCAGCTGAACTTTCCTACTTAATGTATAAAAATCTTGTCAGGGAGCTTGGTGATCCACTGTTGTTTACTTGCTTTTTGTACAGTGGTTTAATGAAATGCTGGTGACTGATAAGCTTGGGCCATAGTGGTTTTCTCATTTTCTTGTACTACCTACTGAAGGCAGTAGCAGTTTTTTACATGGAGTTTTTGGCTGTTGGATCAGCCTTCCATAAGTGCTAATGCTGTTAGTGTCACCTTGTTAGGTGGTTTAATGTGTTCGTGTAATTAATCTTCAAAAGGAGAGAACTCGGCTCTGTTCCTGTAAGAATTAGGCTTTCCAGTACTCAGAACAGAAAGACCATATGGGTGAAGTTTAGGTTGCTATTGCTGTCTGTTTAAATATTCAGCTGCCTTGTGCATTAAAATGTTGTATCTCACACTTCTGAATTTTAGATCTTGGTTGCACAATGCTCAGGTACCCTCTGTGGACTGTATTAACAAGCATGGCAATGCAAAGAAATTGGCTCATCTGTCCTCAGACTTGCCAGCTGCTAGCATTTAACCCACAGGAATTTCTTGCCAACAGTTGTTTCTACCACCATCTCTTTCTTATCCAGACAAGCTAGTAAGACACTTATTTTAGAGTCTGTGGGCACTTACCTAGCAGGCAGCAACAACCAAGATGAGCAAATGCTCTGAGTTGCTTATTGTCAGGCTGGGGAGGCAATGAGGTGTTTTGGCCAGGTGTCCAAGCAGACTGAAATCACTTGAAACTCTTCCAAGCCACAGCTTTTTCTCACCAACAGAGAAATCCAGATTTTGCCACTGAAGGTGTGTAACCTCAGGGCTGATAGTTTCTCTATGTCGTATTCAGACAGTAGAAGCCATCTGGTGCTGTTTGTGTACATCCCAGTACACACATGGTTGAAGGAGTCTGCCATGTCCTCTAGCAAAAGCCTATCTTGTGAGCAGCTGGAAGCTATATGTAAAAAGGGTGTACCAACTATCTGATAAACTTACTAGGAGTAGGAAAACTAATTAATCATTCATTGAGTGCTTTGTGCTTCCAGCAGTTGCAGATGCTGGAGATCTTGTATAGCTTTCCAACACTGTGGGGACAAAGTATAAGCCCTGTTTTATAAATCATGAAGCTATGGACTGAAGGTGGGCTTTTCAGGGGTTTTCATTCTTGGCCCAGCTTTACTGCCATTTCCAAACCTTCAAGCTAAACGTGCCAACTGTCAGAAAGCTGAGTTACAGAAACATATAGCACCTGTCCTCAAATTTTGCTGGAGTGTCCCTGCAAACCACAGACAGGCAAGAAAACACAAGAGCGGTCCTGGGAACCAGGCCTGTCACCCCCCAGAGAAGGGTGGTCCTGAAGGTGTTTTGCCTAGACCTCGTTCTTTGGTCCAATGTGTATTTTATGAAAAGATCTAACAAGGTTAGGACCAAAAGAAGTCAAACCTTGATAAACCTGTTTATGCTGAGATCCATGAGTTAAAGTGGACAGAAGAAAGAAATGAAAATTGAAACTCCACCAGGTACAAAGAAAGGATAAATGAGTTCCGAGCATTGGTGCTGTTTTGAGACAGCTGCTGGCTTCAGAAAGAAAAGATTGGGTCAGTGTGTACTTCTTGGAATGTGAGCTTTTTTTTTTTTAAAGTTTTTTATGACATGTTGAAACACTGTATTGTGTAACTCCTTCAGCCCTTCCCTGTTGCTTTCAGGGTTGTGTTTTTTTTTTTCTTCTGCTTAGCTTTGTATATAATTGTGCCTATTAAGCTCCATTTGACTGGTTTTATTCATCAGTTACTGAAGACACAATACTAAGAATAAACTTTACCCTTTGTACCCTTCGTCTCGGTGCAGTGATGAATAATGGTGTTGTGATGCTCTGGAAATTAAAACAAATGTATACCAACCACTAACACACCTCATATTTCGATGTGAGGAAGGGGTGGGAGGTCACCAAAGAAGGAATTATCAGATATTTTTGATGACACCACCCATGTTAGCAGGCAGATGGTACATTTGGTGGCTTGGCAAGCCTGACAGTTAACTTGGACTGCCTGGGCAGTCTGTGCCCCCAGAGGAAGGCTGGCTTTTTTCCATCTCTGGAAAGAGATGTGTGAGAGCACCTAAAACTTAAACAGTTGAGTGTTTACACTTCATGACTTTGCAGGCAAGCTGCAATTGACAAGGTCTTAGGAATGTACTATGGTGAGGTGGGCTGTATGTGTACATCTCTAAAGGCAAAGATCTTCAGCTCCAAGACAGGCATGTTTCTTCTGTCTGTGGTCATCCAGTGAGTCCAGGTGAGGCTGTATTCTGCTTCTTGGGTGAGCAGTGCAGTCACTGAAGGCTTTCAGTGTCACAGGGCAGCCTTTCAAACAAGTTGCTGTTTATTAGTCCCTTGGGATGGCACATAGAGCAAGGTCAGGTTTGTGTTGCCAAATTAAACTTAAGATGGAGTCTGTGGGGACCGAAGCAACCACTCTGGACTTCTAAACCAGTCGGATGTCCTCTCTGTGTCGCAGTGTGCGAAGCCCTTGCTATGTATTGTTTAGAGCTCATGGATAAAAATAGGCTCCCTCAATTACATATGCAAATAAACACAAAACAGGCTGCCAAGCAGTGCTACAGTTGGACGCTTTATGGGCCCAAGCGTGGAAACTGCATGTGTAAATTGAGTTACCACCCTCAAAACCTGTCTGTGTCTTTGCATAGGGTTGGCAGTGGGACTGGGTGAAATTAGTCCTGCTGGAAAGAGCTGCAGGGCAAAGGGCATTATTAGATGGCAGGGCTAAAGGATGGCCAGACGGCAGGCAGGCCCAGTCCTCGAGCCCTCCTAGATGTTTGTGTGCTTATTACTTGTAAACCGTACCTCCATTGCCATTAATTATTTTGAGTGAAAGGAAGCACACGTTCAGGTAGCATTTTCCTCTGTTAGAATACATATTTAAATAATTGTCATCTTTCTCTTCTATAACATCCATTAGGGATTCTTCTCTTCCTCATTTTTTGACTCCCAGACTTAGAAGGCAAGCCCTCCCAGGGGTGCGAAGTATGGTAATGATTTCTGGATGCCCTTGATGTGGAGTATCATTTTCATAGAATGATATATAACTACCCTTCCCTCGTGTCTCAGGCAAGTGAGACTTTAATGAAACTGATCACTGCCTTGTAGCTTACAGGGTGAAATCTTTCTTCATCCGCCTGAAACATTTGTATTTATTCAGGGAAGGAAAAAGAAAACCAACTTTGCTTCTGCCTGCCTTGTGGGGTGTTTTCCCATCAGATATGTGGCATTTCCAGTGTTTTATTGCAAAACAAGACTTTCACGTCCATTTGTAAAAACTCTGCATAACGAATAAGATTTGGTTGTTGATGTTGTACGAGTAGTTGTCACACCTACTTCAGTTGCCTAACATGATGTAATGATGAAAAGTCAGTTGTGGGTGATCTTCCAGAGGACTAAGTGATTTTTCTTTTTTATTCTCTAAGGCATTCTTGCTTTGCTTCCTTCTTATGGGACTTTTTTATGAGTGTCTGACAGTGGTAGTAATAGGTTGATAGGTTCAAACCTGTTCCAAGCTTAGCACAGAGGATGTTGTAACACATGCGCTTTCACACATCAAGCAATAAAGCAAGGGGAGGATGAGCTGATTAGCTTTGTGGATGACTCGTCTACATTGCACTTGAGAGCTGTGGAAGGTCAAATATGTTTTACAGGGTCTGCCAACTTCTGGGTGCTGGCTAATCCCCACATCAAAACTGAGTGAGAAAACCTCAAATCTGGGAAGTCTGGTTGTTCCTAGATAACTTGATAGGTTTCCCTGCATCTGTGAGGCTGGCTGGGTGTAGACAGTCATTCTGCTTGGGGGCATGTACCTGCCTTTCTCCTTTGATTTGCAGGCCAGGCTTTCAGAAGAGCTCAGCAGCTACCTGTTTTCAGTAAAACCTGGTGCTTTCCTCTTGTAGGAAGCGTTTTAAAACTAAATTGTGGATCAGTGCTCCCATCTGAATGGCTTTGCATACAGATTTGCCTAGACTTGATGCCTGCATGTCACTGTGAGATGAATCCTGTGACCAGAGGGGTTTTCTGTTTTCCTCAGAGCAAATTGGAGCCCTGGCCGGGCAGCACATCGTGCACGTGGCCTGCGGAGAGTCTCACAGCGTGGCGCTCAGCGACCAGGGCCAGCTCTTCTCCTGGGGCGCCGGCAGCGATGGACAGTTGGGCCTCACCACTATAGAAGAGGCAGTGACGGTGCCAAGGTAAATTTTTAACAGGTTCAGGTTTCCTTGAGGCAGCTCCTTGGAGGCGATGCGTCAAGGGTTGCTCGCCTTCCAGCCTGGAGTCAGCGGGAGCACTTTCTCTCAGAGGGGCAGTAATTGGGTAATTGGACACTTCTCACATGGGGATGTAAGGGTGACGACTTCTCTTTTCCATGCTGTACTTATGCTCCCTGAGCCCCGCTGGGATTCAGACAAGTCCTCAGGAGGTTTGGGCAGGACAGGCCTTCTGCCCGTGGGTGCTGGGGGCACAGAGAAGAAAATCAGAGCGTGCTTGGCTTCCTCAGTGAAAAATGCTACTGTGTTTTGTACAGAGCAAGGAGGTGCACAAGGGAGGACCCAAAAATAGAGATGCTGTGTGTGATACCCGTCTCTATTTCAGTCCCTAGGAAGTCCTATGAGATAGGAGATACATTTCAAGAACGGGAAAAAAATATATGGTTGCATGAACTTGCACCTCAGCTCTGAGACTCTTTTGCAGTGTTACCCGTTAGCAGTGAAGTTACTAAGCCAGCCTACTGCAATTCTGAATAGTGAGTGTTGCTCAGAAACTTTAGGGTAGTGCTCAATTTTCTTCATCTGCATACTTATTTAATGTATCTTAACTGTGTCAGAGCACTAGTAGGGTTAAGTGCAAGGACATGTAGATGGTCACAGTGGCCAGTGGCAGACACTAAAACTTCTGCATCCAAAGCAGTTCACAGATGATAAGTCTCAGCTTATCACCATAATAAAGATAACTGATCTCTTTGTACTTAAAGGTGTTGTATCATGCTACATTAATAACAGATGTAGTCTGTCTCTTATTCTGTCTGCCACTGCAGATCCAGTGCAGAGCAGAAGGTTGGGACATCTGTCTAGGGGGGCTGTCATTGTTGAAACAATATTTAAAGGAAAAGAGTTTCAGTCACAAAACATGCATGTTAGAGCTGAAGGGCTCCGTGAGAAGACAGTCCTTAACTTGCAGGTGGCTCTGATATAACAGAGAGAAACAGGCTCACATGTCAATGTGATGGTGCCATTTTAAAAATAACATCTATGTGAAATAACTTGAACCTTTGACATGCTATTCTCTGTACAAAGCACTGAAGAGGTTTTGATGCTGTAACTCATAGGAACTGATAGGCTTCTGACAGCATGAAGAATCTCGATGCCTGAAAAAGAATAGTGAGAGAGAGACCAAGAACCAGCTATTTTCACCATTTCCAGATGGCTGGATTCAGCGTTATGGCAGTAAATGTAGCTGGAGTTAGTAGTCAAGTATCTAAAGGTCTCTGCAGATCTGCATCTGTTATGTATGGATCTGCATCACCTTCAAGACCCCGTTCCTCAGTCTGAAAACAGTAGGTTATGCGTATGTGTAGAACAAATATCTGAATGGAAATCATAATTTTGACCTAAGGTGATACTGTATTTGTGGACACTTATTCTAAAATACTGTCGTCTTCTTTAGGTTGATAAAGAAATTGAACCAACAGACAATACTGCAGGTTTCCTGTGGAAATTGGCATTGCATGGCTTTGGCAGCAGGTACTGTAACATTCATTATTTATTACCAAGATTTGTGCTGTTGTTTTGCACAGTGTCCAAGATTGTATATTTCTGCGTAATTAAACCAAGGACATCCCTGTCCCAACTGGTTTCAGGCCAAATGGGAGGCTATAAAATGAATCAGGTACCATGAATATTGAAGATGAGCTTTGCCAGTACTGTCAAGAAAGAAAACATGACACACAGGCCACCCACTGTCTCACTGGTGAATGATGGCAGGAACACTTAGAAGCTTTCTATCTTGATGTAGAAAAATGTGTGTAATTAATTTCTTTGTGATGAAATTATCCTTGGCTATTACTCTTCTGTATGCATCATATGGACCATTCTTTGTTACGCTGTTTAAGTTACAGCAGTCTGATATTGTATTTTGCACTTAGTTGCACGTCTGTTTATTTTCCCGATGGCTTCAGACTGTGCTTTTATTTTGGCAAAGACTGTCTTGCTTGATTTTTCCATCATGAGGCTTGGGTGGGAGCAAAGTCCCCAGCACCAGTTCTTGTTCATTTTGACAAACTTGCTTTTCTCTTGACCAGCTTTTACTCGCCGTTCTCTTTCTTTCCTTGTTTCAGATGGCCAGTTCTTCACATGGGGGCAGAACAGCTATGGTCAGCTGGGCTTGGGTAAAGAATGTCCCTCCCAAGCCAGTCCACAACGTGTCAAGTCTCTTGATGGGATCCCTTTGGCTCAGGTTGCTGCGGGTGGAGCCCACAGTTTTGCCCTCTCTCTCTCAGGAGCTGTGTTTGGCTGGGGGAAGAACAGCTCAGGACAGCTGGGACTAAGTGATGAACGAGGTATTAAAATTATGCTCCTAGGTGAAAGGAGGGTAGACTTTTTTGGCCTAGTGTCTCTTCACATCGACAGTATATTTTTACTGAGCGGATATGTAACCCTCAGCAACTCCTCTTAGGAGGAGAGGGCAGAGGAACAGTCTCTGATGGACTCTACAGTCTTTTCATACTTAGTAGGAACAGAAACACTTTTTTTTTTTTTCCCCTTGTGGATGTTAGTGGAAATGAGAAAGATCAAAAAGAGAGATCTTTCAAATGTGAGCGTGAATATGCAGGCGTTGAAGGGAGTGCTCATTCTTTCTTCCTCCTCTCAAAAATGCTTTGTCCACATTTTGTTTGAAGTTGATGTGGAGGAAAGGCTCTCCCTGCAGAACAGCAGGCTGAACCCATCTCCTTATTTGCCAACATCTTTTTGACTGGTGAGCAACTGTATGCTACAAAATGATGGCAACACTGAGTATCTCAGTATTGTAAAATGTTGTCTAGTTTATTGGTGACGTGATTTGTAAGACACACAGGTAGTTTTTTTCAGGTGGCCATGTTCAGTGAAGTGTAGCCACCAACAGACTTGAAGACAGGTTTATAAATGAGGCTGAAGAGTGGGTATGACATTACTACTAGTCTGAAAAGCCCAGGTCTCCCCTCCTTGTTGTTAACACATTCTTAACTTTTTTGCAAAAGCAAGTGAGTGAAAGATTTTCTTTGGAGCTTTAGACCAACCTCTTCATAGTTTTCTGCATAGTTGATGAGTAGCTTTAAATATCAAGGCAAGTTACTGAGTGTGGGTGTGATACCTACCATGCATGGATAATTTATTTTGCATGGGTGAGTACATGAGGTGTATATATCTGTAAATGTTAGGTTGCAGAATGTAGTAGCATATAAATACTGGATGTTGCAAGAGAAAAGCGTTGTGTCACAATTTGTGTACCTATAATGGAATGATGCATTTTGACAACCCACCCTACCAATTGAAACATGTATTTAAAGCGATTACTCAAAAGCAGCCTGTAGTTTAGCAAAGGATGCTCAAATGTTATATGCATCATTTCACCTTGCTTTACACTTCTAGGAGTATGAAACACAACTGTAAGACTTGTTACATACCTTGCATTCTCTCAAAAATGCTCCAGGTCTATTCTCTTGTGCTATATGTAAGCTAGAGCTGATCTTGTATAAGAGCAGCTATGTTCTTTCCATGTAGACTGGCAGATAAATGCTTCTCATTTCAACAAAGCTGCAGTTTATATATGAGAGGCTTGCTTTGACATGGGGCTAATCTTAGATGAACATATAAGGGGCATCTACTGGTGGGGCTGTGTTGGCCAGGGATCATACTCTGCTTACCCTTGATACATGACACTGTAGTAAATACTTGATATTTATGGTAAGTGAATCATGGTAAGGCAGTGTGAATTATACTTGGTGAACATGAACAGCAAAGTCTACAAACATGAGTAGTCTGCAGCACTGTTACTTAAACAATTATGCTGTAGAGGTAAGAAGTATCATTCCTATCAAAATAAAGATCAGAGTGCTAAAATACAGAACAAAGTAAATGAAAAAATCTGCTCTCATTTCTAAATCCATGAAAATGTGACCGTTTTCCTTTCACTACCCAGAAAAAAGCACCTGTCAAATCCTTGGGTGAGAGTCTTAAAAAATGGACAACTTCTATAGGTAGGAACCTGATTTTTTGTTGGTATGAAGTAAGCAGCTGCTTCCCGTACTATCTAACTGGTTTGGGGTGCCTACTGCTCCTTGAAATGCTCAGCTTTTATTTTATTTTTACATCAGGAAAACATGTAACCTTGCTTAGTGTATTCATCCTCGGGAGACCCACTTTTAATGATTAGAATGTCAGAGTGAAGGAGAAAAGCATCATTTAACGGTTGGCAGAGATTAGCCTTTGCAAGTAGGAGGATCTTCTTAAAGGATGACAACAGAAGGAAGGCTAGTCATTTAAATACACCTTGGGATTCAGCTTGTCATGTGTGTTGCACTGATGTCTCCCATGTGTCAGGATTGTTCTGTATGGAAAAGGTCTAAGCAAGGTTTTGGAAACAAATGTTTGCAGTTGTCAGCGAGGAGTCTGTAATGGAACATGAGGCTGAAGGTGGATGTAGGTAGGCTGCACTCCTCATACCTCCCAAACTGCAAGTGCGTGCTGAGTTTATACAAGATTCTCAATATTTGCATTCTTGCTCTGGACAATCTTCCTTGAGCCAGGACAAATCTTTTAAGAATTGGAGGAGGAAAGCAGCAGCAAAGTACTCAAGGACGTGGGTTTTTTCCCACAGTTGCTAAAACTTCCATTGCACACACAGACCACATCTGAAAATCAAACTGCCAGTGGTTTTCCCAGCCACATAGGTTTGTGTTTATGAAACAGCTCCTTTATTTTGTCTTCAATGCAGACCGAGAATCCCCTTGTCATGTGAAGCTGTTGCGGTCTCAGAAGGTTGTTTACATCAGCTGTGGAGAGGAACACACAGCAGTTCTGACAAAGGTAAAGATGCTAACCTGGGAACCCTGGCTGCTATCTCACCTGCCTGATGGTTTCGCATTAGTTTCCTGGGTAATGGTAGAAAAGAATAGATTGACTTAACCAAATTCCATCCGACTCCAGTAAAAGAAACTAAATGGAAAGTATAGTCTTCTTATAATGTATTCTGAGATTCATTGCCAACATGTTCCATTGCTGGTTTTGAGGATGATGATGTTAGTAATCCATGACAATGAATAGTAAAACTCGGGTGAATCGCTCAAAGAAATTAGCTTTGAGCAAAAAAATTAACAAACATATATCCAAAGGGGTAAAAATAGCATTTTGTTGGAAGATAAAAGGAGAGTGATACTGTGCATCAGAATAAAAGGCAAGTCAAAACGAATGGGTGTTTAAATGAAACGTTAGTGTCCCTTGCAGCATTTACAAGAGGTTTTCAGTTCCAAACCTGCTGTTTCCAAGTGGTGTATAGCTTAGTGGACAGAGGACAGGGCTAGGATTTGGTAGATCACTGCTCAGTTCTTGCCTTGCCTCTGCCACTTCCTAGGTGTTGCTTCCTTTTTTCGTGCCTCAGTGTTCTCCACTGTAAAATGAATTAAAACAGCTGACACTGGGATTCCTGTGGGAAACACACTGTAGAAGATCAGTTATGTAGAAGCTCTTCTTCAAGGGAAAAGGTCACAGTCCTTTTGATCAGCAGTTGACAGAGATGGTGTAAAGTACTGTGCAAATGGGTGCTACTCAGCCATGTTTAAACCTGCTGGGATTTCAGACTCATCTTGTGATGGTAGGGGGAAGCTGGATTAGTGCAGACATACCTAAAGATAATTGTCAGTCTCTGATGGGTGGCAAGGTAGATATTTGGAAGCTGCATTAGCAGAATCCAGGTTTCTTTTCTGAATCCTTTGGAAATCCCTAGCAATCTCTGCCTAAGCTTGGGCTCGTACTGCAACTGTAGTCAGAGAGAAACTACTAGGTTATGGGTCCCTAAATGGAGAATATGCTGTTTGATTTGCTAACAGAGTGGAGGGGTGTTCACGTTCGGTGCAGGTTCCTGCGGGCAACTGGGACATGACTCCATGAATGATGAAGTGAACCCCCGAAGAGTTCTTGAGCTAATGGGCAGTGAAGTGTCCCAGATTGCTTGTGGCAGGTGAGTCCTGTGTGCAGTCAGAAATTTTATTTGGTGGAGGTTAATGCTGACACTGAGTCTATAAATAGGGGGAATAGTCTTGCTTCTGCATCCTACGTGTCAAAACTAAGTTAATTTAAATTTTACTTCCCATAAGAATATCAAGGCCCTCTAAAGGAGGTTGTTTTTTAATTGGGGTTGTTCCCTGTGCTGTAACTTGGTAAAAGATACCTTTCCCTCTTAATAATTCAGCAAGACTTTAGAGCAGCAGCCCCTTTGGTCACAAGTTTCCAGCCTCTTTCGTGAAAAGAGAGCTGGTAACACTGGTGCTGTGTTGTTGCCTTTTGATATATACAGGCTTAGCAAATGACTAAGCTAATTCTGTCTGTGAGCCTGATACTAGCTGTATGCTGGCACATGCTGCTCTTTGTCACTTCCACCTGAAGAGCTCCATCCCATAAACTGGTGCCATCAGGTGGCAAAAACTGAGCATTGGTGCTAGTGTAAAGATGCTGCTTTGCACCAGCTTCTGGCCTAGGAGAACCGAGAATAAGTTTTAGGCTCTGTGTGTTTGTTTTGTTTTGGTTTTTTTTTCTTTTAATTGTTAAACAAGGCCCAAACTTTGTACCTGTCTCCGTTACAGACATCACACTTTAGCCTTTGTGCCTTCTTCAGGAATGATCTATGCATTTGGCTGTGGAACAAGAGGCCAGCTGGGAACGGGGCACACTTGCAATGTTAAGTGTCCCTCTCCTGTCAAAGGTCACTGGGCAGCTCACAATGGGCAACTCTCAGGGAAACCTGGTACGTACTATGCGCGATTTGGAGTCGCAAATGGACATAAATAATTTCATTTCACCCATGGCTGTCTAAAGACATCTTGACATTGTTCTGTGAAAGTTCTTGAAATAGCAAAAGAAACTCATGCTCCTGTCCCAAATGCACTATGGAAATTACTGGGTGACCTCTTGCTCTCTCTGTTAATGTGTGCCCTCTCCCTTTCTCTTTTCATGGCAGAGCTCAACATTTGGCGATCTTGAGCCTTCATGAAATTGTACTAATACTGATTTCTGAGGGCTTTGTTTTCTCTGTAAAACCCCCATTGCGGTTTAAAAATTACAACTTTTCCCTTCTGCCAGGCGCCGTGTTATCTCTCAAGAAAGTGTTACAGTGCTTGAATTCCAACTGATTTCAGCCTGGCCTTCAAGGGACCTGGGAGCTCCTTGTAGTGTAAAGCCTGAGACGCTGGCAGTGCAGATGTAGGGGAAAAGGCACAGTAGGAATTTGATTCATCAACCTCTAACACAACTGTGTCTCTTTCTTCAACAGATGCCTGTAAATATCACATTGTTAAACATATCTTCTCTGGAGGAGACCAAACATTTGTGCTTTGCTCCAAATATGAGGTAAAACAAATTAAGTATCTCTCAAGTCCGCTCCCCTGTCCCAGCCTTCACAATGCATCTTTTGTTTTTGGTAATACCTCCTGAAAATGAGGTGTTGCTTTGGAGTCCATTCTGCCTTCCAAACCTTACCAAGGGTGACAGTTTTTACAGGGATTTACAACTTTTAGGAGTGGCTGAAAGTTGCCTTCTTTTAGAGGCATATCAAAGAGTCATTGGGAAGACACTGATTTCAGTTTGATCAGCAGGGAGGGGAGTCCAGTCTCCTTTGCAGATTGGAAATGAGGGGCTACTTTCCTCCTGAGACACTGGGGTCCACAAGTAGGACCGTGGACCATGTACACCGGGGTTTTGCCAAGATATACTAGATGGAGGGCTGAATGCTAAATTGGTTTTTCTGCTTCCGTCTTCTTATTTCTTTCAAGAAGTGTTTGGCATACATGTTTGAGGTGTGGAAATAGGTCTAGAATACATGTACTAAGCCTGTAGTTATATGTGATGCTATTTAAGAGGGCTTTGGTACGTTTAAGGAAATGATATTTTATTTTTTTCCTTTTCCTCTTTTTAAAAATGTATTTGATGATGATCTTGTTTTTTTCCATACCTTTCCATGCCTTTCCTTTTGGACTTCTTAGTAATGCCACAGCTTCCTAACCAAGCCTGTTCAGAGACCACACTAAGGAAGCTATCAGTTATATATAGAAAACAGATTATGAATAAGAAGGAATTGTTTTACAAGCCTTGTCTTTGCTGAAATCTGTATCTTCTCACAGAATTCCTTGCCTGCTGATGATTTCCGGACCATAAATGAAACACGTTACACCTGTTTAATAAATGATGAAACTATAGATGTCTGGAGGCAAAAGCTTTTAGAAAAGAACAGTTCTAATTCTGTCAAGTAGGTATTGTGGCACTGGACAAGCCTTTTGTTGAAAGTTTTATTTAAATAATTTTGTTGGCTTCCGTGCCATGCTTTCACTTGAAATTTAGCAGCCTTTTCAAGTGTCGTTCTTGGTCATATCGAAGGGGAGGACAGTTGCCAGTCACAAGGCTGCCAGGTTAGAGCTTCCGAGCAAAACCAGAGGAATTTGAGGCTGCCTCAGAACATTGCAAATGGTGGGTGGGAAATGGATTTTAAGGTTGTCCTTTCTTGCAGCAAGAACTTGTGAACAGACTGATTAAATTCCTTCCCCTGTATGCCTGCCATGAGAAGGGCAGAACAGGTGGAAAGGAGGCACTGCTAACATCCCTCCTTTCAAAGAGGGATGTTTCATGATCCTGAATGAACCACTTACCCTCTATACCTCTGAAGAGGTGATCATGACATTGTTTCCCATAGAAGGAAGAGAGCTGAAGAGATTTGTTGGGGCTTCTGTTCATAACCTCTATCTCTGTTTTCTTTTGTCTTCCTGCTGCAAACAGTAATGTTGTCCAGATACTGTCCTCAGCTGCCTGCTGGAACGGAAGCTTCTTGGAGAAGAAGTAAGTGGCAAACAGAGTCCAGAAGTGTGGCTTTCCCTTGAGGCAGGCTGGAATCCCTTTACTTCACTCACTGCTGCACTGGGATTTGATTTTTATGATCAGACAGGCGACGGGGGCAGAGAGTGTCCACTAAGAGGTGGGTGGTCAGAGCTGGGTAAGGAAGGCAAATGGTCTAAGAAAGTGCATGGTGAGTGTACTGTAAGCGGCACAGATTCCTTGGAGTCATCACAACTATTATTTTTCCTTTTGAAATGAATATCAACATCTTTAAAAGAGAAGGATAGGAATACAATATTAAGGGAAGTGGGTGATGCCAGGTATCTGAAGTCTCTTACCCAGCAGAGCTAGCTGGTGGGGGCTGGTGCATGTGGAGGTATACTTCAACACAGGCTGTACTTGAAAAATACATCTGGGCAGCATCGAAGCACTTTCCTGTTAGGTGACATCAGTTGTGGAAAGCTTTGTGCTTCTGCTTACAAGAGCAGGAATTTCAAATGGGTGTAACCAACAATAGGTGGTGACAAGGTTGTAATGGGCATAGCTGAGTCAAAGGCTGTGGGTTGGGAAGGATTGTGTTGGCTTCGTCTGTAAATGTTGGGGAGGTAACAGCATAAGATGAGGAGGAGGAGAAATTTTTTATGGTGATGTGATGAGTAAATGACCTGTAACTAGGTGAAGTAAAGCTTTGTTACTCTGAGTAATCCTTGAGTAATATTTTCCAAGCGCAACTTGAAAAAGAAAACAATTTGCTCGTTATTCTTGTGTTTTTCCGCTTGTCCAATGGTTTCTTCTTTAGCGTTGTGACAAGGCAGCGTGTTACTGCATCAGGAGAGATGTATCATGTTGGTTTAAAACACCTGAGATATCCAAGTTGTTGAGTCACTGTAAATAGTCCCACGTCTCCTTTGAATGTGGAAATGAGTGAAGTTTATGACTTCATCACTCCAATGCAGTTCTCCTTCCACTTTAATGATGTCTTGGTTAGTGCAGGACTTCACTTTTACAGAAAGTCTTTGACTAAATGAATGATAAAATTTGAAGCCACCATACACTGAAGTGAGGCTGTATTTAACCATGTACCTTTATATGTGAAGCCTTATGTCATGGTGCACTTGACAGAAGTACCCTAGTATATCCTTCCAATATCCTAATGCCCTATAGGCCTGTTTGCAATACAGCATTGTGGCACACAGGGTTAGATGGAAAAGCAGCTTTTCTATGGCTGTGTGACTGGGCACGCTCCAGTACTACTGCATATCACAGCCTGAAGCGCTCTGTACTGCAGTGTGACTCTGAGGAGCTGTTTCCATCCTGGTGCCTGTGCTGGTACGGAAATAGCCATCCTGCTACAGCAGGCTATGTTTAGCTTCTCGTATCGTTATAGCCACACCAGCAAACTGACAAATGCATCCCATCTTTAATAGCTACCTTTTCCTTTGGTGTCTAATACAGCACAGTATCAGATGAGTAGTGACAGACTTGGGAAATCCTTGAGGTCAATGGGATTGTAGCAACGACCTTTTTTACTAGCAACTGCAAGGTTTTATGTGCCGCTTTACTGCAGACAATGGTGCTGAGAGCCTCTGCTACAGATGCTGATCGTGCTCTAGATGCTGAGCTAGGTAACTTACCTGCTGGCCTGGGCATTCAGTGTTGCTAGATCTGGCTGTTAGGCTATTGTCTTCCACACGCTTGCCTTCATTATCCCTCTTACACAGGTAGCCTAAGTAAATTCCAGCCTTTCAAGCACAGCAGAAAGGACAGCAGATGTTTGCCGCAGCTAAAGAGCATGTGAAAACTGTTCTCAGCTGTGCTGTGTTTTGGTTGTGGTCATTGTTTAGTTTTAGAAAATTTGAGAGCGGAATTACCAACAAGCTACTCTGAATATCTTCCCCTGTTTTCTTTTGAAAAGCCTCATCTGATGTTCCCTTGTATAGCAGTCAATGTTGTCTTATGCATCACCCTTCCCTTTCTTACTGGGTGTGTTTAAACAGATTTTGCTATAAACGTAGTGTATATGAAGACAACACAGAGGATCGTGATACGTATGATCGATACATATTTTATAGGCTTTTAAGCAGTCCGGCCTGTCTAGGCAGGCTCTTAGGTCAGTGAAGGAGTTCTGGGGAAATCAAAGGCTTCGATAAAGTGTTTCTCTTTAAGAATCCCAACTCTAACCAAGGCCCAGAGGAATTCAGAACAGAGAGTTGTGCATCTTGTCTTTAGCAACAAGATTCCAACTTCTGCTTTGTTTCTAGTCTGATTAATTCCCTAGAGGTAATTTCCCCATTGCTTGCTCTCAGGCCATGCCAATACACGGGTAATGGTGTCTCTTCCTTAAACTTAAGCCTGTCTGTCTGGGATTTTTTTAAAGAATTGATGAACATTTTAAAACCAGTCCGAAGATCCCAGGGATTGACCTGAACTCCACCAGAGTGCTGTTTGAGAAGCTGATGAACTCTCAGCACTCCATTCTCCTAGACCAGGTATTGCACCTCTGGGGTTTTGGGTATTGGGAGGGGAAATAAAGCCTTTGTCCCTCTGTAACGTGCAAGTAACGGCAGCTTTTCTGGGGAAGGGTTGTATTGCAGATCCGCAGGCCACATCCTTCATGGTGTCAATGGATACTTCTCCACTGACCTGGGCTGATTTTCACCTTCTCAGAATGTGTCTCTAAGACTTGTTTTTTTAAAAAGTTTTATCTCATGGCGTTTAATACTTGAAATGGCTGCTGAAATTAATTCTGTGTATGTTATACTTGTAAATAACGACTATGTGCTCATTTATTCCCTGTCAGGAGTTGAGTACTTTATGGCTGTATAGTTTATTCTAACTACTTTTCTCATGTGTGCAGAGCTGTTAGATAAAATTGTGTTTGTTTCCCATGCTGTTTTTTAGCTATAATCTTTATAGGTGGGGTTTTTTTACTCTGGGTTTGACTTTTAAAGCAGGGATGTGACCTTAACAAGAGGGGTTAACTAACCTCTAACCAGCCCTCTAAAAACCTATCCAAATGTTTGTGCATTTTGGAAAAATCAGAGTTTAGTCCTGTCCTGTGGAGTATTGTTAAGAGATCATCAGCAAAAGCTGGTAAGTCCACCCATGCCGAGTGTGCTCCATTTCATCAGTTCTTACACATCATCTACGTTGTAGGTCCTCTGTCGCCCAGGATAAGTTGCCTTCTTTTGTCTTGTTTTCCTCTAGATACTGAAGAGCTTTGAAAGTTTTTTGATTCCTCAGCTGTCCAGCTCACCACCAGATGTCGAGGCAATGAGGATCTATCTGATTCTCCCTGAATTCCCACCCTTCCAAGACTCAAAGTATTATATCACGTTAACGCTTCCTCTAGCAATGGCTATTCTGCGCCTAGATACCAACCCCAGCAAAGTTCTTGGTAAGAGGCTGGCATTTAAGATGCATGTTGCTCTCAGCATCCAGCTGGAACACAGTGTTGCCTTTAGGTTTTTCAGACATGCTTTTGTGTTGGTTTAATTTTTCTGTTACAACAGCTGCAATGATAATTGGGTATTATTTGTGGTATAGTGTTGTTATGAAGCAGTTACCTCTAAAAAGCAGCTATGAACCAAAAACATTCAAGGAATCCTTCCTCCAAAACCTATGTTCCCATGAAAAAGAATTATAAACGTAAAATTTGAATTTTAAACGTGAACTGTGAGGAAATGAAGAATGTGCCATACAGGTAAGATATGGGAAGTTAGTTACAATAATATAAACCGTCTAAAATTTATGGTGGTGTGGATAATAAATGAGAAAGAATATTCATGTTAAGAATTGTTTTAATTTGAAGTAAAATATCATTTCAAAGAACACTTACTAGGGAGGTTAATCTAATTTGCCTTATCTAGTTTACCTACATTCAGAGACTCGGTTCCAGATAAATTTTCATGCCTCTCTGTGAACACAGATTTTGTATATCTTGAAGATTAAATGATCTTATTCTCTTAAATTTGTCCACATTAGAATATCCTTTCTGTATAAGGTAAATAAAAGGATATACTAAATATAATATAAAGTTACCTTATCCTATATAAGGTGCAGAAAAACCTATTGGCTGGTCTGTGACCAAGCTGAACACCCCAGTTCTTCTCCAACTTCTGAGTCTTATTATTTCTGTTAATATTATTTCCTATGAGCTCATTTTAAGTTAAGCAGAACATATGCTGCTTAATGATTGTTACTCATGTTTGCTAAGCTGTTACTTTTCTTGTTATCTTACTCTGTTTCATAAGGTTATCTTACATTAAATCTCGTATTATAATGTAAAATGCTATGTAACACATTCAGACCTCCAGGAGCATTGCTCCAGTGAAATCTATTTTGAGGTTTAGTGATTTTTTTTTTTTTTTTTTAATTATTCAAAGTGGCTTTGGAACCCAGTTTTCTCCTCTACTCAGTGTACGTAGTCCACTGTGATTGTTAGCATACAGAAATGTAATGATACAGAAATCATACTTTTGCCTGCCAGAATCTGTTGTTGTGCTGACACTTGAGAGGATAAATTGGTGTTTGTTTCTAACAGTTGATGTGATGGTTTCCCAGGCTCCAGCTTCTACTTTGCAGGTAGATTGGTTCTAGCAAAGAAGCTAATAGTCAGGGTCCCTTCAGAGGAGGGGTGAGGGTTACCTGTCCTTGGCAAGAAAGAAGTCAGCCTTTCTAAAGAGGGGGAGTTCAGACTGTTAGTGCAGATGTGCCAGGTGACGTGCTCTGACACCTGCTAGAAAAGTATGTGGTACTACGGAGAATTGCCCAGGCAAGTGCTTTCTTATCACTCATGAGAGACAACGGTTTGCCCGCAAGATCACAGTATCTTGCATACAAGATACTTGAAACAGTATCTTGAATTGAAGGTTGAAAAACCTTGAATTCAGGCTCTCACACTGATCAGGGATTGGGGCTCGATAACGACTGCGGTGGTTGTATGAGAGTGGAAAGGGAAGAACTTTTCAATTTCTGGTATCTAGCTGACTCTTTGCTCGCTTTCCTGTTGCTACAGTTAGGAGAGAAATAGGGAAGCTTTTTGAATTAATCTTTAGGGGCGTTCCCCTATTTTCAGCTGTAACCCCTTACTCTGGCCTTTAATTCAGGATTTATATTGATGTTCCTCTGCTTTCCAGATAACTGGTGGTCTCAAGTGTGCCCAAGATATTTCCTCAGGCTAGTGGACCTCTATAAAGGTGCCGTGGTTTACCTCCTCAGTGGAAGAAAAACACTGTTGATCCCAGTCCTGTTCAGTAGCTACATTACAGCTGCTCTCAGACTTCTGGAGAAACTCCACAAGGTAAGAGGAAAGCCTGGATGTGTGTTGGCTCAAGATGATTCAGTCTTGTCTGCCCTTTGCCAGTTGGCAGGGGCAGAGTGGTCATGGCCATGGCTTGTGAGCTGTGTCATTGTCCATCAAGACACCACGTGGGGAAAATGTTAGTGGTTTTCCTGAATTCAAGGTACTTGAAGATTGTTTAGTCCTGTCTCAAACATTAGGAAAAAATTACCCTAAAGAACGCTGCTGCTGAGCCACCAGACTGTGTGCACTGTCTCATGATGCTTTCTGTGCCCACTGTGTTGGTGCTGGTTAGTCTGGGTGAGGTGGAAGGGGAACTAAAATAAATCAGAAAGAGGTTTATCTCAATTTTTCTTGGTTCGTAGTAAAATATAGGGACTGTGATTTTGCAAGACTTTCTGCGGCCTATTTAACGGTTGGACTCTATGATCTTAAGGGTCTTTTCCAACCTTAACGATTCTATGATTCTATTGTTGCAAGCTGCTATAATTGCTTTTATTAAAGCAAACCTGCGCGCTCTAAGAAAAATGCTGAATATATCCATATTTTAAAAACCATCTGTTTTCTTCACCAGGTAAATCAGAAGGTTAAACACGTAGAATATGATAAGTTTTATATCCCTGAGATTTCCAGCTTGGTGGACATTCAGGAGGATTATCTCATGTGGTTCTTACATCAGGCTGGAATGGTAAGAAGTTTTATATATAGTCATTGAAATAGCTGTCCATGTTTGTGTCTCTGGTTGTAGAGATCTGTATTTTTAATATCCTTAATGAGAGTGTAATGTGTTCAGTATAGGAGCATCTATATGTTAAGTCTCTCAGATTTGGGTACTCAGTGGCTTGACAAAGTTGACTTAAAATAAGGCTGTCAGAAGAGCTGGAGCTAACAATATTTACCTAATGCTTGCAACAATCTCTGTGATTATTCATGTGAATCTCATTCTGTCCTTGCACAAGGGGATTAATTCAGTCACTGGATCCTTTTAATGTAATCGAGACCTCAGGAGCCAAATCCTATATTCTAAAATTATAATTTTTACCCTTTACTTCTGCTGTTTAGGCAGGTATTGTGAATAATGTAGCCAGTGATCTTAAAATGTTGCTCTGTAAGAGGAGGCAGTGTGGCGTTCTGGCTAGGGGACTGAACCAAGACTCAAGAGATGTGGGTTCTATTCCTGGCTCTTCCAGTAACCTGCTGGGTGACCTTGGGTAAGACCCTTCACCTCTTTTCTGCCTCACTTTCCCATCTGTAAGAAAGCAGATAACTGAACTGAGGGCTGGAATATGCTGTGTAGGAACCCAGTGAGATTGATTAATTATAGCAAGGAAAGGAATCCCAAGTGTGAGAAAACACCAAAAAACATCCGCCAAGGGATGCTGCAAGAGTAAAACATGACTGTAGCAAGAATTTTTGTGTGTTTTTATGGACTTTCTAAATGTTCTGTGTGCTGTGTCCCCCATTCCCCACTTTCCATCATTTAAATAGTGCTGCTCTGTGCTTACTTTTAGTGAGCAGAGTAATAATTGACTCAAATTTATGTAAGAGTGATAGTTAAAAAGAGTTAAAAATGTATTGATATTGCTAATGAGAGGAGTAATTTGCATTGCAGGAGTGGTCTTGTATTGTCATGTTGTGGCCTTATGGTCTCTCCTGTTGTATGGTCTCTGCCTTGGAGGTAGTTTTCTTCATAAGAGTAGGTTTCACTTATGGCAGGCTAGCACAGGCTTCTGTGCCAGTTAGTTCTCTTAGTAATGTTTGATGTGCGAGTTTTTAATTAGACCTGTGCATTTTCTTGAGAAGGAAGTTCCCATGCTTTTCTTTAAGAGGAAAAAACTGGGTTGTTGGTCCCAGAGGAGAAAAATTTTCTTTGAGTCACCTTTGAACTAGTCCGTCCAAAAAAATACAAGACGCAAAATCAAAAGAGTAAAAGATTTTCATATTTCTCTCTTTACTTCACAGAAAGTAAGACCATCTATCATGCAGGTAAGACAATTGTTCTTCATTACTCTTACTTAAAGAAGTGCTATGGAAGCTGTGAAGAGGAATCAATGTACCTGCCTTTTTTGCAGGATGCTGTGACACTCTGTTCTTATCCTTTCATCTTTGATGCTCAGGCTAAGACCAAAATGTTACAGACAGATGCAGAACTACAGATGCAGGTAATCCTTCTCTCTCCCAATTTTCCTGCCCCATTTCATTTTTCCTGCCTTTTGCGTTGGTGCCTGCAAGGAAGGGAGTTCACTGGGAGTTAGTGTGTACAGCACTTTATTGTTTCCAAGATACGGGAGAGCAGAGTAGCTGGAGAACCTCTTTGTCCTGGATATTGCAGAGGCAGTGCTTGGTGTCTTTCACTTCAGAATCTTTGGTAACATCAGAACTGCCAGATGCGCATGTGGTGGAAATTTAAACTGTATAGGGAAGGAGTGCTTGTGTATTTATGATAGTCCAAGGATAAGAAGTAAGGTGAGGTGTCTATTAGAGGCGCTGTAAGGCTGGAAAAGTAGACAAGCTTTCAGGTAAGTGGGCACTTTTTCCAAGTTTCTGCCTGGAGTAGGAGGAGCGGTTGTCAGAAGTGAGGGTTGAAGACCAGCTCCTGACACTGTTCGTGGTTGCAAGCAGCAGCTGTTGTCAGCAGCTCACCCACCCATTTGCAGTGAAGGGCGCAGACCCGAGGCTCTCTGGGAGCGTGTTCACAGCAGGTTTTCGGCTCCAGCACCCTTGCCCTGTAGGTGGCAGCCAAGCCAGCTCACAGCCAGGCTGTGACAGAGACAGCTGGCCTCTGTGCCAGTGTAAACCTTCCAGCGCCAGGCATTGCTCGTGCAAGTGGCTCCTGGGAGGGGCGTAGCATTGGGCGCTGGGCCCTCATCCAGTGCAGCTGGGGTCTAGGACTAGCCCCATCCTCTGTGAAACGAGTTTGCCGAGGTCCTTGGTTGTCAGGTTCCTTCAGGGTGGAAACCTGTCATCACAGTTACTTGTGGCCATGGTGCTGGTTCCATGTAATATCTGTCTCCCCGCTTTTCTACGGCCGCTTGAACACATAGCCCACAGCAAGGCAGAGGAGGCTTGGCCTACGCTCAGAAGCTGGAGTCACCTTCTCCTGCTTTCATTTTGCCACCCTCTTTTGTGTGTTTCCAGCCTCCCAGTTTGTGAGCAGCGCACTGCTGTGAGGAGGGCGTCTACCTTACCTTGGCAGGACAGCAGGCTGGTAAAGGTTTTGTTGCCCTGAGAGATAGGATCTTTATGAAGAGAACCACTTAGAGGCCAAGGAAACCAGTACTTCTGGGAGGCTGGAATGGAAGAAGCCTGGTTTCCAGTGGATTTCTGTCTCTGGGCCAACTGACTTTTAAACTGAACTTACAAATGTGAATTTGCCACTTACTATGGACGATTCATGAGAGTGACTATACTATGTCTGGTCAAAGCTTTGACTGCACTTTGTGCTTTACCCAATGCCAGAAAATCCATGTAGATGAGAGCTTTGAATTGTATGCGATGGGTTCCCTGGTGCCTTGCAAGGTGTGGTTATCAACTGACTCCTTGCCTGGTGTGTTAGTAACACTGCTTTCCCTTGTGGACTCTCTGACTCTTATCAGGGTTGTGTTCACACTGAGTTTCTTGAATAAAGTGACTTTCCCACCCACCTGCCTAATGTCAAAAAACATTCAGGAATTTGATCTCTGTTGTTCAAATTTGGTGAGTCGACCAGTGGACTCAGAAGGCACTGGTGTGGGAAATGGGGGGGGGGGGCAGGTAGGCACACATGCACACACACTTGTACAGAGCGAGCACATAATCCTTGTACCCTAGGGAAACCAAACTAAAAGAGTAAGGAAGAAGGGAACACCAGGCATACAGTTGTTAACTGTTTTCCTTCCATAGGAAGAAAGGAGCAGAGCAGCAGCTGTTTTTCACCCCTCTCTTATTTACAGGTTGCAATAAATGGTGCAAATTTGCAGAATGTCTTCATGCTTCTCACCCTGGAGCCTCTGCTGGCCAGAAGCCCTTTCCTGGTACTTCATGTTCGCAGGAGTAACTTAGTCGGTGATGCTTTGAGGGAGTTGAGCATCCATTCAGACATTGATTTGAAAAAGCCTCTTAAAGTAAGTTTTCCCCACACCTTTAGCACCCTCTTATCGAGCTGACATTCCTGCAGCTTTTCAGCCCTTCATGTTACCGCTTCACCAGTGTACAGTGTCTTGTCCATAGGTATAGCACGCAGGGACACTTGATCTAATCAATGCGGGGGTTGGGTCCTTCTCCTCTCCGACTCCCAGAGTGTTTTGGCAGTGGATAGTTTACAAGAAGGCAAGCAGGGGGTTTACTCTCTTTTCCTGTTGTGTCTACTGTATAAGGGGTGGGGGAGGAAACATTTCTATGATACTATGCAGTCTCTGTTTTGCTCTTCTGCAGGGACAGGCCACTTAGAATAGGACATGTTTTATCTCTGACAGGTTGCTACAAAATTCATCAGCTGCTGTCATGTTGCTGCTTCTGTTGTTGGGAGGACAGGTGGTTACTTATGATTTGCATAGAGAGTTAAACATTTTCAAAATATCTCATTTGCCACCCCCTGTTCCCTTTCCCTCCCTGCAAGCAGAGCACTGAAACAGGCTCATGGGTTGCAGTGGGTTTGGGCATGTCAGACAGATGGCTTTGCGTGGCTCCCGATTAGAAAGATGTCTGATTCACTCAGTCTCAGCTCTGCATCCCTGTTACTCACCTGCTTTTTCTACAGGTCATCTTTGATGGTGAGGAAGCTGTTGACGCTGGAGGAGTGACAAAGGAATTTTTCCTCCTGTTGTTAAAAGAACTCCTCAACCCCATCTATGGCATGTTCACTTACTACCCAGAGTCAAACCTGCTGTGGTTTTCAGACACGGTAAGCCCTTGCCCTTTATACACATAGGTTGAGTAATATACTGCATTTAAATGACAAGTGGTGAACTATGGGAAAGAAATGATCTTCCTCTCATTTTACACCCACAGTACAATGTGAGCTCTGTTTTCAGTCAGTGGAAATTAGTATAGGTCCATTAACTTCAGTAGGACGGTGATGATTGTGCCAGTTAAGGAGTTGGCTCTTTCTCTGTATTCTTATCCCATAATAAAACTTGTACTAAGTATCAGATGACAGTTAATAGAACTCTTATTATCATGAATGTGATAATCATGTGCTGTTTTACAGAACCAGCGGTTTAGGTCGTAATGGCATTAGAATTCTGTGCTTCCCTCGCTGTTCACGTAATTACACCAATCCACTTAGTCATGCATCACTGTCACCTTCTGGATCTAAACTTGTTAATGCTTTATGCGAGGAAGCTCTTAAATGGCAAGAAACACGGTTTGTAGTGAAAGTTGGTTGATTTCGAAAGGGTGTGGAGTGTGAGTTCTATACTTGTCAGGTAGCATTATGCTGGGGGTGGTGGTTTATGTCCTTTTTTCTTCACTTGCCTAGCTAGCAAGGTGGAAAATGGTGTTGTCAGTCTTCCGTTAAGGTGCAGGTGCTCTGGTGGGGGTTCTTTTAATTTATTAATTACATTTTACAAGGAAGGAAATTACATGGCACCTTCTGTAACTTGTAAACAGTATTACAGAGCAATTACTCCTCATTTTAATGCTATAAAAACAACAAGTCTTTTGACACTAAGAATAATGATAGTGTAAGCACTGAAAATATGACAGTCATGTATTTACAACATTTAACAAATATAGGCAGCCAGTCTGTGGCTGACATACCAGTGTGAGAGTACATATGCAAAGGAATGAAGGCTGGTATACTAACACCTATGTTGGTATATTTGCCTGGGTGGCACTGTGGTTATGCATAAGCTTTTAATAGAAAATAGGATGGGTGATAGGGAGAGAATTGTTAACACATTTTCTTGCAGTACATAGACAGCAAATGTTGAAGCTTTGTTAATGTCTAAATGCAGAGGTATGAAAAGAGGAAATAAAAGGCAGATAAGGTGGAAAGCAGCTGTTGCTGTTTCCACAGCTAATCATGGTGTACAAAAGTAATAGGGTTTGGTTTCTGAATCTTCATTTCTGTGCCACACTCCAGCAAGGAATTCGCAACCAAACTGGGACCCGATGGCAGCTCTGATTTTGTCCTGGTTGGAAAAGCAGGGGCTGGCTTCTTAGTGCGTGGGGGAAAGGGTACTGTGCATTGCACCCGTGACAGTGTGTCTCATCAGGATTTCTCTGTGTGGTTTTCCAGTGTTTTGTAGAACACAACTGGTTTCACTTGATTGGCATCATATGCGGTCTTGCAATATACAACTTCACAGTGGTAGACCTTCATTTTCCCTTGGCTCTGTACAAAAAACTCTTGAATGTGAAGCCCTGCCTAGAGGATTTGAAGGAGCTATCCCCTACGGAAGGAAGGTATGAAAACCAAAATTTGCCGCCTTTCTGGGAAGGGAGACCGTTCATCTGAGAACAAGAAAACTGGGTAAAAGCTGTTCAATAAAACACCTCCTGATCCTTTTGAGTGACTGATTAATTTGGGGGGCTGTGGTAAATTTCATGTAAGACTTCTCCTCTCCCACAGGCTGTCAGATCCATCTGCTTAGGCTCTAACCTCTGTACTCACCTTCCTGACCCCCCGAAAGTGGATAGCAACACAGCCAAAAGACACCTGCCACGCTCCTTTGAAAACAGGGATGGGGACCTGTCCCTCCACTGTGTGATTGCGTGCATGATCCCAGATCCTAGCCTCAGCCTTTCCTCCCGAGCCAGGCTTGGGTTAGCAAGCAGATCCGCTGCATGCCTCACGATGTAGCCCAGGATGGGAACTGTGCGTAGGATGGGAACTGTCCCATCCCTGAACCTGTGTAACTCTGACCTGCTCCCGTGCCGGAAAGAAGGGAGTTGAGTGGAGTGAAGGAATGACTTTTTCTAAATGACGTATCAAATCTTTTCTGCCTAATTGCATGAGGATATTGGTTCCCTCTGACACTGAGAGGTTAAGATCCCGCTGTCTGACTGCTGTCTTCTTTTTTCTTCTGAGTTGCTGTCTGATTTATCTGCACAAAGCGACAGCTGTATTTAACAAGAATGAGGTAAAATGCCAGGAAGACAGCAGCAGGATTTTGAAGGATAGGAGAAGAATATTTTCTACATGATGGGGATACAGATATAATCCACCACCCTCATTTCCTCCACTCCCTCAGGCGTTTGTGTTGTGATGGCATAAATATTTAGCACTCCTTAAGAACCAGAAATATAATTCAGTTCTAAGGCCAGGATCATTAAAGGGGATCCATGTACTAGGTAGGCATGGACTATATTGATAATTTGTGTGGATGGGTATTTATCCTGCTTCTAAAAAAACATCTCTTTATTTGAAGTGTATTTCTTTCTTACCCCTTCAGGTGACTGAGAGATTCTCTCTCTTGCAATCCTGTTACCCAGATGTATCATGCTGTTTACTTCTGCTGAATTTCTTTTCGCCTTTAGATGTATGGCTTTTTGAATCTCTGATTTTTTTTCTCATTTCTTTCCCTACCTGTCACATAGGAGTCTTCAGCAACTTTTGGATTACCCAGGGGAAGATGTAGAAGAGACATTCTGCTTGAATTTTACAGTAAGACACATTTAACATACCAGCTCTGTAATTGCTATGGTACAGTTGAAGCCCATCTACTTATTCATGTGTATTATGGTTTATTCCAAACGGTGCCTGTAGCACATACCCCATGTTAATGTTGAATGTTAATGTTAAAATGTTAAAATTCTTTGCTGTCAACTCCCTTGTTCTTTCGTATGTGGTCATGAAAACTGAGCTAGTAAGTAGATTAAGCAAAGTGGTTTTCAAAATAGCCTTGTTGTCACTGTGGCATGTGACTCACATGCCAGTGGCCAACTTCTCACACTAGACAGTGAGAAGTAGATTCCTGAATCCTCCTTCAAAATGGAAGTTAGGCTTTGACATCACTAGGTCAATTCTTGAAATGCTAACATGATTTTGAATTTTCCTTGCTGTCATAATATTAATACTTTTTAACTTAAAAATTTATGGTGAGTGTACTTGGTCAGACTTTCTTAGAAACAAAATGCTGGAGGCTATGGCTAGGAGACATGCTGAGGTAGTCAGCTTTCCTGTGCTACTATGGCAGGAAAAGAATTTTTTTTCTAGCTAGTAACCTAGATCCAATAGTTTCTATTACACAGTGGAGATTCCCTGAAATTAAGAGTTCGATCTTGGTGTACATTGGAATAGCAGGTACATCCCTCATCACGTGCAAACATTTAGAACCTCACAAAGAGATATGGCATCATTATTCTCCAAGCTACGTTTTCCTCTGTTGACTCAGGCAGGGTAAGGGCTTCCATGTTTCAACATCTTTGCTTTAAAGTCCTGATGCTGTACCAGGTTGTGAGTGATGGGTTCATCTTAAGCTTGATCTGGGTTCTTGACTCTGTCCAGGGCCTGCCTGGAGTAAAAACAAGGTACCAGGAAACTCTGCTACACTCTGTGAAGCAAATCCTTGCTGAGCTAGGAGAGTGTTGTCTATTTCCTTGTTTCATAAATGAGAACACACAAAGTCTCTTAGATCAGACTTACCTCTGGAGTGAGTCAGACCTGCATCTGACTGTGTCTCATGCACGTCAGAGCTGCAATTCAGGATGAGGTAATGAAGCCATGACGATGATAACGCAGACTGTGTAAAAAAGAATGCCTTTGAAGTAACACGAGATTTCTCTCCAAATTCTGTTTTCACACAAAAGGATATTCTTACTGTGTCTTTCTTGCATTATATACTGCATAATTTATGAAGACATACGGATACATCTGCTAAAACTTTGAAATTAATAAATAACTGTTATCCCAAACCTTGAAATTAATAACTCATCTTGCATGTCAAAATCTGAGCCTCTTTTGTATATGGCAACTTGAAAATTGACCCTTTTGCATTTTCTCCATATGACCAATTTTGTGTATACAGAATATATGTTTGTCTTGGTGGCATCTTAGGCCAGGCAAAAGCAGGAGGCTGGCTGTGGTCATGCTGTCTTGCAATGAGAGTGGGTGAATAAACCTACGAGCCTCTATTGAAATAATTCTGTTTTCTAAAATGAGAGTCCTTTTATTGCCAGAGCATGTAGGCTTAGTTAAATACAGTTTTTTAGTCATCAATCTTTTTTTCACAGGAAATTTACCTAAAAGAATAACTTTTTACTTTCTGAGTTTGCATTTAGACTTAATAGTCCTACAGCAAATGTAAGTGATGGAAGGTGGTGAAGCATGCAGGGCATTTGGAGCAGAGAAAACACGTTCTGCATATACCCTTTTCTCTGGCCCACCCTTCACATGCCAGTCATCAACTGTGCAAGAGAACTCTGTATCTTTCTGCAGGCATATGGCCTGAAAAGTACTGCTGGTAAAAGTAGTTTTCTGTTTTTGTATAGATCTGCAGGGAAAGCTATGGTGTGACAGAGCAGAAGAACCTGATTGAAGATGGAGATAAAATTCTGGTGCAGAAGGACAACAGGTAAGTGGGGCATATGTGGGGATGGACTCGTACTTGTGGTGAAGTCGGGTACAACGCCACGGAAAATTTGGCTGAGGTGAAATGTGGGATAGAATTAGAAGTCACTGCAAACAAATTCTAAGACCAGTTGTTCAAAAGTTACTGGGTGCCAGTGGCACTTGAATAAAAAGCAAGTTTTCATCATCTTTCCATCAATGTTTGGAAAATGTCCCACACCCTTTTGGATGGACATCTTCCCTGTAAAAGGTCTTCTTATAGACCCTTGGCAGTTTTCTCATGGTAAATAGAAATTGCAACATGATTTTGGCCCTTCAAGGTTAATCTCCTTGACGGTTTAGAGAGGAACTGTACGTGACCAAAAAAACCTGAGCCTGACAAACTTGTTTATGCTGTTAATTCTGGAGCCGGAAACACTTTCCCTTGAGTGTGCCTGGTAGAGGACCACCATCCCTGAAGAGGGCCATAAGGCCCTGCTGTGTACGTAGATTCCTTTCTGTTTGACTGAGCACCTGAGAGTTATTACTAGCAGAGCTACCATTTCCACCCCCCCCCCTTTTTTTTTTCCTAGCTGCTAAACTATTTTCTTCTCATAATCCTGTAATTGGATTTCTACAAATGCCTTTTTTACTTGAAGCAGCATTCAAATTCTTTTTCTGCTGGCAAAACAGTGTGATCCAGTGACTAGTCAGCAGCATGGTTAGGGACTTGTGCTAGGATTGCTGAAGACCTTGCTGGCAAGCCTGGAGATGAAGTCATTTCCTATTAATCTGATTATTTAAAAGGATTCTGATTGTGTCTAAAGCCATTGCTGTAACAAAAGCTTCGTCCGTATTACCTTCTTACCTACTTTACTGCTGCCCCAAAGGGTGCAATTTTACAGCTAAATAGCTGCCTCCATGCAAAACCCAGATGGAGATGGAGCAGTGTAAGTCTGTCTCCCTGCAAAGAGAAGATGAGCTTCAGGTAAATAGAAGAGAGTTTAATCTACACTTGCAATGGTGAAGTATAAGATGAAAATGCCAGTGATAGTACCCTTCAGGTTTTTAGGCTGGGCATGTAGGCTCAGAAGAAAACTGGCCATTTTTCTACTGTGTGCCATACTGGCCTAGGGGGAGGGAGCAAAGATTTTAGCTGAGCAAATGTCTGGGAAGAGCACCCAGGCTAGCTTCTGCAACTGTTTATTAAGTCAGGATAGGCAACAAGAAAATCCTTAAGGAGAAAGGCTAGTGTGTAGTTCCACCGGCTTAACACATTCCAGAATGCAATTGCTTTGTCTTGACCAGAGTTTTGAACTCAAGCTAACCTCTAAATCCAAGTCTAGACATGGCTGTCAATTCATCCACCTTACAGTGCTTAATGACTTCCTCCACCCCTACGTTTAGAGGCCAGGGACCAATTTGCTGCCCTCCTGGCCTGAATAGTTTGCTGTGTGCATGTTTTTGGGCACTGCCCTTCCCGCTTGAGGAAAGTTGACTGGGAACTGAAGAATGCACAGGATTGCTTTGACTGAAAAATGCCAAGTAGGAAATGCCTGCATTTTCCCTTTCTCCTTTGGAGTTCATATTGCATGTCACAACATAAAATGTTCTTGATAAAGGGTTCATGACCGTAACAGCCAGAGAGGTATTAAGCAACAGTTAAGTGCTTAATCAGCTTGGATTTCCCTAATGCTCAGGTGACTATCAGGAAAATGACAATAAAACAAATGCACTGGAAAATAACTCCCCCTTCGCTATATGATTTCTTATTCCAAGTTTTCATATTTGTCAGTCTGCTTCCTTATTTTTCTTTTTTACTTTCTCACCCATCCCTCGCTGCTTTTACATAGCATGCATTGAGAATTCCTCCACCAAAAGGTCAAAATTTTTCTTTCCATTGTGACCTCCTCAGCTAGAGATTGAGATATCGGATTCTGTGGTGTTCCCTGATCTGCTTATCCTCTGAGTGCAGGTGTGAGCTGTTCTCGAATGTCAGGCAAAAACGACACCTCCACCCACAGAGAATAGTTTCATGTCCCAGTTTGTGACAGTGGCTGGTGCATTATCGTCAGGGGCCGATAAAAAAAAAAGTCAGGGGAAATGTTTTAAGTCATTGCACAAATAAAATTCTAGTGTTGCACTCAGATCACAGTGCTTTGAGAATAGGAAAGAGAGAGTAGAATAAAGATGCTTAACCTCCCAACAAAATCCAGAGACAGGGTTTGGCCAGGCCCTGCCGCAAGTTTCTTGCCAATGACTACAGAATGGTGTTTTTATTTTAATGCTGTTCTTGGGAACCCTTGAAGCAAAACAGGGTTGTCATTCTGAGAGGAGTCATTCTCTTTGCCACGTACTCCAAATGCACAAGTCCTGTATTTATTTAACCAGAGAGTGAAGGCTGAAGAGGAGGTTTCCTAAGACTATTTTCTTGCTCTGTAGTGAGGGGTGTTTCTTGATTGCTTTCAGTTGCTTTCTCTTTGGGACCAGGAGGGAGGGAATTGGCTGTACAGTTTCAGATCAAGACTTTTCAGAGCAGGATTTCCTCAGTCTGCCTCTAGGCTACAGCTTTGGCTTTGAAAGTGCTGAACCACTGGCAAGACTCGTTGGGGACTGAGTCAGCAGCAGCTGCCTCTGAAAATTCACCGTGTACCCAGCTAGGGCTCTGTGAGGCTCTTGGTTTTGGCAGTGGGCGTCTTCTGGGCACTGTCTGATTTGGCTCCCTCTCCCCAGCAGAGCGCTGGCTGACAGCAGCCGGGCAGTCCGAGGGCATTGCAGGTGGGCACAGAGCCCTGTGCTGAGTAACTGGGCACCTGCGGACTGAGCAGAGCCATAGGTTATTTCCCGGACTTACTAAACGTAGGGTTGCAGGAGCTGGGCTGGGGGGTGGACGTGTTCCTCTGCTGAATGAATCCTGATATTTGCTTAACACAACCTCTGTGCAGGCATGGCTTCCACGGGGAAGAGGGCTCTGTTCCTGACACCTCCCCAGCGCTTGGTGTCACCCTGGCTACCTCCTGGCCCTGTGGGCAACTGGATGCAAGGCCACTGGGTGGGTTTATTGGTAGTATAGAGCCTGGGCTGCTGGGGGACGCCCCCATGCTGCCACTGCCGGGGAATAAGCAGACACATGGTGGTACTTGCTGCCTAATACTTTGTCCATGTTGCAGTGACTCAGCTCAGTGAGAGGAGGGCAGTGGGTTGAACCTGTTGGAGACTCATGTTTGCAAGACGCATTACAGGCAAAACCAGGAGAACTTAGCAGTGCTGCTGCTCAGGCATATGATTAAAAGTGCTTTCCTTTGCCTGCTCTCTCCCAATGCACTAGGGAAGAATTTGTTGAAGCCTACGTAAATTACATCTTCAACCTCTCCATCCATGAGTGGTACACGGCCTTTTCCACTGGCTTCCTGAAAGTGTGTGGTGGGAAAGTCCTGGAACTCTTCCAGCCCACAGAGCTCAGGGCCATGATAGTTGGAAACAGTAACTACAACTGGGAGGAACTGGAGGAGGTAAAGCTTCCCTCTTGTCCTATTTTTCTTCTTTTTCACAAGTACCATGATTGTGCAGTTGTATGAGGTGGGCACTAGCCCGGGACATGAGGTGTGATGAGCCACGGATGTCCTTGTACACCTTGCCATCATTCACACAAAAAGTTTCTTACTGGGCTGTCCTGCTACTGGTAAAGCTCAGGGAGGAAATTCAGGATGAGAAAGGACAGGGGAGAAGGACTTCCATCTGCTGTTTTTAGGGATGAAACCTAAGACTGAAGGGAAGAGACAAAGTCAGGATCTTCACCTATAGTAAAACTCAGTCCACTGCACAAGGGCAAAAAGTACACAGCCAAGAGTTCAAAGGGGAGTCTGGACACAAAGTAGGAGTGGTATCTTTTCAAAATGCATAGATCAGCAAGTTACTTGCTCTGTCTCAGCCTCAGCAGTGAAAGTGGCCTTGCAATGCAGAACACATGATCCTGTTCAGGAGTCCAACCTGTGAACAGGTACTCCAGGATTCCTCACGACACGTGTAGTTAGCTGAATAGCTAGAAGCCTGATGCCTGCCTTCCACATATTGCTAGGACAACCCTTTGCTGGGTCTTTGAGCCATGCTATTGCCCATGACCCATCCTGTGCTCCGTTTCATAGCTGTCAGACATTGATCTGATGTCAGATACCAGAAGTATCTGATTTCTGCTTAGTCTTTGCTTTCTAGTGCCAGATGAAATGATGTGCCTTTTTGGTTTTTAATAGAGCGCTGTCTATAAGGGAGACTACACTGCGACACACCCAACTGTGAGAATGTTTTGGGAAACCTTTCATGCATTTCCCTTGGAAAAGAAGAAGAAATTTCTCTGTAAGTATCTTGCAGTGATGCAGAGTGTCTCCTGAAATTGAAGACTCAGGTGGGAGTGTCTCCTGAAATTGAAGACTCAGGTGGGAGTGTATGCAGAGCTCTAGGGTTATGGCACATTGCATTAAGGGCTAGAAGATGAATGGCTACCCCCTGAGTTATCTGCTAGTCAGATAATCCGTTTTCTCCGTCACTTTTTTTTTTATTTTGTGTTCATTTTTACCCTCAAAATCACTGGGAGATATCTGCCGTGCAAGATCCAACGCGGTCTCTCACAAGGGAGCGCAGTATCCATCCGTTCACATTGCCAGGAGGTGAATTCGTAGCAGTCCCCAGTGCCCAGACTTAATCTGGTTCCTTCTTCTGCAAGCTGAGCTTGCAGGCATTGCAGCACTCTTCTTAAGGGCAACAGGGCAGTTGTAGGGTGCCAGCTGAGCGGAGAAGCTAGTGTATAATATGACAGGAAAATGAGACCACGTATTAGTGTGACTGGGTAGCAGATACCTCCCTTCCTGACGGTGGTCTCATTGTGCTAGTGTGGTGGGTGGCATGCTGAGAAGGAGAGGAAATCCCCTGCAGAAGTGGCCTTGGGAAGTGCACATCCGTGTGTGTGCACGTGTTGCTTCAAGTGTCCCAGCCACCCACAGATCTGAGCTGCTCTGTGGGGGTCACTTTATTTGGGGACAAAAGGGGAGATGAGGAGAAATACATGGTTTTAAGGGCAGGTGGTTCTGAGTTTGTTGCTACAGCCAGCAACTTTTGCTCCCTTGGGAGTCCTGGTGGACACCAAGTTGACCATGAACCAACAATGTGCCCCTGCTGCAAAGGGAGGTGAGTGGCATCCTGGGTTCCATGATGAGGGGTGTTGCCAGCAGGTCAAGGCGGGTGATCTTTCCCCTCTACCTGGAGTGCTGTGACCAGTTCTGGACTCCCTCATGTACGAGAGAGACATGGACATACTGGAGAGAGACCAGAAAAGGGCTGCTAAGGTGACTGGGGGACTGGAGCATCCCTTCTATGAGGAAAGGCTGTGAGAGCTGGGACTGTTCAGCCTGGAGCAGAGAAGGCTCACAGAGGACTTCGTCAGTGTATATAATTACTTGAATGGAGGGTGCAAAGAGGATGTAGCCAGGCTCTTTTCGGTGGTGCCCAGTGAAAGGACCAGAGGCAATGGGCACAAACTGAAACACGGCGGGTTCCTTCTGAACATCAGGAAACACTTTTTCCCCGTGAGGGTGACTGAGCACTGGCGCAGTTGCCCAGAGAGGTTGTGGAGTCTCCATCCTTGGAGATACTCAAAAGCGGGATGCAGTCCTGGGCGGGGTGGTTGGCCTAGAGGACCTCCGGAAGTCCCTTCAACCTCAGCCGCTCTGGGGTTCTGTGACTGCTGGAAAGATAAAGGCCAGTGTTTTTATGTGTGGGTTTTTTTCCCCAAAGAAATGAGCAGTCAGCTAGTTGTCCCATGTGTTTGAGTTTGAAAAATGGCTTGGCCAAAACTTGCGTGCTGAAGTTAGCAGCTGTGTAGAGAGGGTCCCGGGAATCCCAGTTCACAGCAGAGGCGTTTGTGGGTAACTCCCCTGTAAGAGGGAGCTTTTAAGGGAAGAGGGAGCCACGGGGCTGCTTTATTTACTCATCTGCGCACCCAGCAACAGCCTTGCTTCTTGCCTGTGCTCTCCTGCACCTCCCCTGCGAGGCCAGCCATGCCCTTCGTGGCGTTCAGTCAGTGTTTTGGCCCCTCCAGGCAGGGTCCCGCCGCGCAGGTGGGGATGGAGTTTGCCTTCAGGTGCAGCCCTTGGTGCGAGGTCACCTGCCCGAACTCTCCAACCTTCCCTCTGCTTCTCCTAGTGTTTCTGACGGGCAGCGACCGCATTCCCATCTACGGCATGTCCAGCCTGCGCATCGTCATCCAGTCCACTGCCAGCGGGGAGCAGTACCTGCCCGTGGCCCACACCTGCTACAACCTCCTGGACCTGCCCAAGTACAGCAGCAAGGAGATCCTCAGCGCCCGGCTGGTGCAAGCCATCGATCACTACGAAGGCTTTAGCTTAGCTTGACCATGTGGGAGAGGCAGAGACGCTTTGGTACGGAGGAAGAGAACGATGGGCTTGGCTTTATTTTTTAAGGGAATGGATCAGAACATTTTGGGGGAAAATATAATTAATAATAACAGATTGAGATGATGCAGTCTCGGCCTGATGCTGCCAGTGTTTTGTGGGGCTTCAGCAGGGAGAGGCTATTGCTTTGAATTTTCTCATCTACTGAACAAAATCAGTTCAGTGGGCATTTTTGTTGTTTCCCCTCCAACTTGACACCACTGCCCTCCTGGCAATACCTTGTAGTTTGCTTTTATTGCCCCTACACACACCCTTACCTCTCCTTTTAGTCCAGTTTAAATATTTTGATGTTCCTTGCATTTAGGCCATGGTGGAAATTGAGGATGAAATAGTGATCTCCTTTTTGAAAAGCTGTGATTTCCCCCCACCCTTTTTTTCCTCCCTTTTTAAATGCAAGCTGGTTCTTGCTTGCTTTGAATGGAAATATCCCCTCTTTGGTCCTTGGCGGATGGTACTGGGCTGGGACGTCATTTGTGACCCCCAGGGCGGCGTATTAGTGATACTCTGTCTTTTTGCACCAGGGTGTCTCATGGAGAATATGGCGGTTTGGGGGGGTTGGCTTGTTTTTCCTCACTTGTCTTGAATTTTGTTTCCAAGCAGCGTCTTTTTAAAGGAGCGTCAGACGCCTCTGGAGCGGGGTTTGTGTTCAGGCTTGTGGAAGGACAAACCCTACCTATAATAACGGGTTTCTCAAATTGCATCTCTCCTGTGTTGTGTTGCTATCTTGGCGAGTCTGCAAGTTAGACGGGTGGGCTTCGCCGAGCCCTGTTTTTCCATCCGAAGAGACCTGTTATTCCAATAAAAGGTGAGGTGGCTGCTTTTGCCACTGCTGCCTTTCTCCAGAGGAGTCACTCGTGTGTGAATGCGTGTGGGTGTGGGAGCGTATGAGGTGAGTACAAGCTCTCCAGTCTCATCGGGTCAGAGCAAAGCGATAAGCATGAGATCGGCATTTGAGTGATAACCCTCTGTTTGGAGATTGGTTTTATTTTTGCTGTTTTGCTGTTTGAGAGGAGCCCTTTCACTTCACAGTTGTGTTTGCTAGGGGGCCCTAAAAGACAATCTCTATGAATTAGACTGGAAATGTACATTAGCACTGGAGTAGGCAAAGTCATTACCTAAATCTATCCTGTAAGATTGGAGAGCCTTTATCCTCTTTCCCCCAGTCTCACCCCGCCATTAAATGAAGTTTGAATGATTTCCCCCCCCCCCCCCCCCCATTTTTCGGGTCTTGATGTAAATCTCATTTTAAGCCTAGGGTGGTTTTGACATTGACTTGTTATTAGGATATAGTATTTATGCACCATGTTCAATATCCGGTATTGAACTTTGCACCTCGTAACAAAAGGTTTTAGGCTTCTGGGTTTTTTTTAAGACAAGCTGTGGGCTACACTGAGAGCCCTCCAGCTTCTTTCTAATGCAGCATTGAAGACAAATATACAATTATATCAAATGTTTATTTTCGATGTGTGTGTACATAGTACAGTATTATGCAATAAATTTGATGTTTAATTCTGACAAATGGCTGCCTTTGTGTCAGGAGGCAAAGGAGGGGCTGCTCCGCCGCCTCTCCCGCGGGCCCCACCGTGCCTCTGAGCGTCTGGACGACGGGCACTGCTTACCCCTGCCGGGGCCCTGCTGCTGGTGAGCGCCCCAGCCCAGCCCAGCCCGGCCCCTTGTCGCTGGGTGCTAAATGAGAGCAAGGCAGGACACAGCCCCCGCCCCAGGGGACTTGCTGTCTCCACAGGCAGAGCGGGACCAGTTTTATCTGCCCGTCCTGGCTCAGCCCAAGTCAGGCAAGTCCTCTGTGGAAGAGCTGGGAATTGAGACCAGACCGAGTCTACCCATCCCTATCCCTTCATCCCTGCATCCCTGCTCTTTCTCCTCCCTTCCTCCCACCTGGCAGGCTGCGTGTAGCGGTGCCTTTCCTCACGGCACTGAAGGCCACCAAGGCTTCTCGAGCCAGTGCCCTCTCCTGCCCGGCCCCACAGCCCCGCAGGTGTAGGCAGGACCCTGGGGGCAACGTCCCCGTGTCCCCCGTGGTCCCAGCACCCCGAGGTGCCTGGTGCCCCAGCTGGGTGCTGGAGGCAGCGAGGCTGTGGCAGCCCTGCAATACCCTGCACCCTTCCTCTGCTTAATGTTTATGTTAAAAAAGACACTGTAGATTCAAATTAAACTTGCTTACATAAATCATGTAAACACAGACCCAAGCCCATATTTGCTAAGGCTTCATTAGCTGTGGAATACACTGGCTGCATGACAGTTGTCGAGTTGCTTTTATACAGCAAATGCAGTCCGAAAAAAATGATTAATAGTATTAATTTTTTTCAGTCAGGCACAAAGCACCCCCAGTGGCTTCTGCACTCCAACCAACTCAGCTGTTCGATATACACCAAGTTATTGGCATAAATATATCTTGTTTGGTGTATAGACATATCCATATACTAGGAGATGGTTCACCACTGCGTGCAGGTGTCCAGAGCACAAGGCTCACCCTGAACATCCAAGGTCCAGCAAGTGTCCAACAGGCCGTGCTGCGAGTGACCGTACAGGTTGGTGAGACTCACCTGCCCCCCTCAATAGCTGGAGACGTCGATCCACTCCCATCTCCAAGGGCAAGTTTTCCATGAATCTTCTTAACGTGGGGCACCAAGATGCACGGGGTGGAGGCGGGCTGGTCGCGGTTGGACTCACGGAGCCAATTTGTGTGTCTCACACCCCAGGCAAAGGGCCTTCGACACTGCACGCCGTGATGGGCAACGGCAACTGTACCTTAGTAGCCCCTGAAGGAGAAAGGGCAGGAGAGTAGGAAACCCTGCTTAGCCGTTGTCCTGGCTCGCTCTCATTTTGCATCGCTGCTTGTTGCCTCTCTCTGATATGGCCATTGGCAAAAGTAATCACGCTGCTATGATACACCGGGCACACACTGCCCCACTTATTCCCCTTCTACTGACCATGGGTTACTTTGTACTTTCCCAGGTATTGAAACCAGTGCAAAATTTATTTTTGGCTCAGTGACAATTTCAGTGTCGCCCCCCCCCCCCTTTTTTTTTTCCCCAAAAGTGGCAAGAAAGAGGAGGAGTTCATCACAGCCACCTGAGGCTGGACTCACTTCTTCATTACTCCTTTCTTAAAAAAAAGAAATGCTGAAGTGTAGTTGAGCACTGTTGCAAAACCAACAGCAACGCTTGCTTTCCGCAGGGCCAGGATTTCACCCACTGCGCCTACGGAGCATAAGCTCCCTTGCTTTTTCAGTAGTTGCACTCTCAAGTTACCCATTTTATGGTGGGAGAAGAGTTGTTTTATGCATTGTTTAAACGTTTGCAAGGGAAATCCTGTGCAGAAACAGCTCTCCTCAGCCCCTGAACCCCCCCCAGACCCTGTTTACCAGAATGTCATTACATTTAGCATTAATACAGCTCACCCCCTCCGAAGCACGGACCACAGCGGCAGCAAATACGAAAAGCAGCTACTCTTCAGAGGCCTGAGCGAGGGATTTAGGTGACTCAGCTGTAGGGTGAGATTTCTCTCTCTACACATAAATTTTGCAGTCAGACCAGTATCGCAAAATGCACAGCGAAGGGTCTGGAAGAGCGGCGCCCTGGCGAGCACCGGCATGCCTACCGCGTGCGTACCAAGGGTTGTCCTCCTGCTGCAGGCAGTAAAGAGACGGCTGTTAACTCCAGCAGCTGCGGGGCCAGGCTCCGTGCACAGTGTTTCCCAAGGGCGAGTGAACAGCAGCACTGCCCAGTGCACAACAGTGAGGGCAGCCCAGCCCACGAGGCACGCAACAGGCGCACGGCCCAGGTTTCGCTCCGGTTCTGCTGATGCTCCGGGTGCTAACTGTGCTTTTTGTAACAACAGATGCAGGGGATATTGCTGGAATCAGCGTCCTCTGCCAAACTGGCGGGCACATTGTAAGTAAGTGCACCCACTGGGATAAGGGTCTCTTTGCCCTTCAGGAATATGGCAGCGTCCAGAGATAGGAAGGAAGTGAGCCACCATTTCCACCAAGTTATCCCACCCTAGAGGGTCACCACTTGTTCCAGCTTTCAAATATAAAATTAACGTCCCCATCTGCACATGAGCAAGCAAATCCCCTCCTATGCCTTGGCTTAGAGAAACAAGCCTAGACCCAAATTCCCTCCCCAACAGCCAGAAACCCTCGGATCCCATCCCCAAGAGCTGGGAAACAGAAACAGTGAAGCCAAAGTAAGCTGAAGAACAAGCTGAAGTACAACTCCGCACCCCGTACACCAAGCACCAGCTGGTCTCGTGCGTGACAAAACCCAGGTGGGGTGCCCAGCCCCTGGCAGCTGTGCTTCTGCGCAGTTGCCACCAGCCAGCAAGGGCCACCGGTGGCAAGGGCAACTCGGCAGCCCCGGGATGACCCTGCCGACCCGGCACTGGGCCAGCGGCTGGCACGGCCCCGCGAACAGGGGGAGCTTCGGAACAGGGAGAGCTTCGCCACCAGGCATCGAGGGGACGGTCGCAGGCTCCAGCCTGGCTCCAGCCTCGTCAGCTCATTTCAAGTGCCGGTGAATCACCGATTTGCAAACATCTCCAAAGAGGACGCAGGAAGCACCTCAGGCTGGAGGACGTCCAGCAGCACGCGCTTACCCTCTGAAACTTGCACCTACCAGGAATAACAATTGATGTCTTAGCAGAATGATTAAAAGATAAGATGCTTTAATTTCACTGCCTTTAACATAAACATCCATTATTTGCCTGTTTACTCAGGAGTAAACAGAATAAAACCAAATGCAACTTGTAAGAATGACAAGTTTTTCCTCTATCTTTAACTCTTGCAATCTTATTTTGTCCACAACCCGGTCATCGTCATCATTTAAATAAACTGCAAAGATTTATTGTACCACAATGTGGTAACAGACAGACATGCGTCTGAAACGGCCCCAGAGGCTGGGAAGCCCAACAGACCGCACTGCCATCCTACAGCAGACAGTCTGGAAACAGGTTGTCTTGTACTAACAGCTTATTTATATCACATAAAGTAGATTTTTGTACAGTACTTCACACCTTTTAAAAACATAATCTTTTATTTCATGTTCTCCAGTCAACAGCCATTGATGTTGGCATAGACAAATCATCAAACAAAACGCACAGATGTTGCTTGGATTGACTGAGAGGAGTGTGGCGGGGCGAACATCATTTCTGGCTATTGGTGGTTAGTGGGAAGTCAAATCATCCGTGGGAGATACAAAGACAACATTTTAGTGCTCAGGTCTTGGAGCCCTCCTCCTGTGCAGGCCTGGGAGAGGGGAGTCGCAGCATCTGCAAACCCCGGACAGAAAGCTGAGCATTTGTACCTGTCTTTCCAGGACTGGAATATTAAAATTCACTACTTCTCTATGATGATCTTTCCTAGCAGTTCCCTTCGCAACTAGGTGGATGATGGTTTGTTTGGTGGTTTGTTTTTTTTTTGTTTTTTTTTTTTTTTTTTTTTTTTTTTGCCACAGGGAAAGACTTGAACAGTTTTAAAAGAGAGATGGCTAGGCATGTGTTTTTTTTTCCTTTTAATGTACAATCTCAGTTAACAGGTTTTGTTACTTTTAGCTTTCAAAGTTCAAAAATATAAACTCTCTAAAGTGCATAATCGTACTTACATTTCATATAAACTATCTGAAATTCTAGCAATATACCATGTAAACAGCGGTAACTAAGCATCAGAAAATGCTACAATCTCATCAGTTTAAAAAATAAAATGGACTGTTCCCTACGTATCATTTATCAAGATTTGTCAGGGGCAACACCCAGCAAAACAGATAATTTATCAGTACACAGTGCAAACAGGCTTTTAAAAATAAGCAGAGAAAACATACTCCTGGGAAGCCTTGGCCCACTGGAAAAACGTATGACTATGAAGAAAGGGCAGAAACTGCTTCTCCTGTCCATATAAAGATGTCCAGGCCCAGATACAGCAAAGCACCCAAGCTTTAGTCCATCGTAATTCAGCAAAATCCCAAATGCAGAGCAGCTGGAGGCACATGCTCACCACGCATACTTTTGCCTTGCTGCACTGGGCCTGAACAATACCAAACTAAGCCAGCGCTAAGGACTTCTTTGTAACCCAACATCCTTTCTCATCTCACACTTCTACCAGCAGAGTGACACCGCAGCCAGTTTGGCTCAGCGGCTATATCTAAAACAACCAGGGAGAGCTGACTGTGGACTCCGAGAGGAAGAGCCCCTAAGAGCAGGCTGAAGGATAAAGGCACAGCTCTCTTTTCCTGGGCTGCCCTGTGTTCAGACAGGGTTTTACCCTGCTCAGGCTTCCCTTCCAGTCAAACGTCTTCAAAAGCAGTTTTTGAGCCCATCTGTCAGCCCAGTTAACACGCTCAAAGGATCAGTTTTGCAGAGGCAGAGCCCCACATCTCTCAAGTGATGGAAACTCAGCATCTCTGAAAAGCCAAGCCCCAGGTCAGCACGCAAGCCCTCCAGACCCTTTGGAAATACAAAATTCAGTCTTCACTGATTTTATATAGAAAGGGCAATTCTGCAATCAGTAAACAAACAAACAAAAAAACCAAAACCAACCCAACCTGGGAGTCGCCCTCCTAAGCGCGTTCACTAACTAACACACATCACTGCCTTACCCATCCAGACTAGTAATGGGCATGTGCAAACCCACTGGGAGAAGGTTGCCTTTTGGTGTGTTTATGGGATCCTGAAGAGACCAAAACACCCTCAGCATCAGTTTTGGCAAGAATTAACGTAGTGCATACAGCAAGTGGAAGGGGGTAAGTCTAAGCACCACAACCCAAATATATCTATTTGTAAGCCCACTTGCTCATATAAAGAAGAAAGGGGGAGAAGCTTTTCTGGGGGTCCTCTTCCCGCCTCCTCCGGCGTGACCTGCGTGAGGCCTGCCTACGACAACTGGCACTGCGTTTGATCTCAGCCATTTGGCGTCTGCACGTTAGCTCCCTGGGGATCAACGCAAAAGAAAGCACTCCAGAAATGCTCTCTCTGGGACACCAGGGTTGAGCCCCAGCTTGGGGCAGAGAGAGGTGGTGCATGCAAGCCTCGAGTGGGCGAGCGAGCCCAGGTGGCCCAGGGCTGCAGAACTGCGAGCCCTCAGCTACTTGGTGCGTTCCTGAACTCGCTGCCTTTCACTCCTTCAGGCAGCATTTGTCTGACACGAGCACCTGAATCAGGTGTCCCAGGACTTTCTTTTCTGAAAGTCATAAATGAATTTGAAAACGTTGAATTGTCAAAACCTGCACCTGAGACACGGGCCCTTTCTACAGGCAGAGCACAGCTCTAGGCTTTCCGTACCCTGCAGTATCCTCTGTGCTGCTATACCACCAATGCACACCAGGAAGAAAAGACCATCCTCTGTTGCCACCACCACAGTGTCATTGCTGCAGCCCACATAGTCTGATTGACGGTGTACAGAAAAGAACAAAATTTAGGCTAGCAAGCGTGTACGACACCCACACGGACTGTTCACCTTGGACTCCGACGTCTGTATCAGATGATGAAGCACACATACTAATGGGGTGGGTCTTCCAGATATCTTCCAGATACTTGACACCAGATGTTTAACCGATCAGCTACCAAGATCCCAAGGGATTCTGACTTAAAGCTTTTAAAACCTCTTTTCCTCCCAGTTGCCTAAACACAGTCATAATGTTACAGTATCACCTTCCAAGTGGAACAAGCTGGCAAGAACCTTGCTGCGCGGCTCATTTTCTTTGCTATCCCAAAGAGATGCAAGTACTTTCTTCTACTTCAGTCGAATTGGCCATCAAAAAAATGGGAAACACACCCAACTCAAGCCTAGGCAAAACCGTAACTCACACCAGCTCTGGGTGACGACCGGGAAATTCTTACAGCATTTAGCGAGAGCAACAGAAGATGCTGGACTGACTCCAAACAGCCAGGTCAAAAGTCTGAGCAAATCTTTACTGCAGCTACAAGAGAACAGTCTTGGTGCTATCTGACCTGTGCCTTCACATGAGATCAGTCAGGGCACTTTGTTAAAACTAAAGTAGAAGCTATTTGATGATTTAATCACTATTCATCCTACTTTGCCTCTTGCTATGATATCCTCGGAAAAAAGAATAGCATGGCTGGCTTTGATATTCTAAATATTACAGGATCTGTAAAGCAAATCGAAACAGAAGGATCCCTTCAGTGAAGTCACTGAGCGCGGCGTCATGTCTCCTATGCTGGCAAACTCCATTTTGGGCATCAGGCCTGGAGAAAGAGTGGGCAACAGCAAGTGTAGAGAGTGATGGAAAGCTACTTTTCCTCCCCCTCCCGCCTGTGGGAATGGCCCTTCAGTTCCCAGGGAGCTCCTCAGCTCTCCCCAGCCAGCTCCCGCTGCATCCACTTCATGCATGTGTCCATTTGGTGCTCTCTCCTCTTCGTTTACTGGCAAAAGCAATCTCCTCCTTTACATGATCTTGGAACTAATATCTCTTTTACTGATCAGGACCTCCAGCAGCCTCAGCTTGGCCTTAATCTGCTTGTATTCATTGTATTCTTCAGCCATAGGAGTGCGGTCGTCTTTCTGCACGTTCCTAGTGGGAGCGAAAGCGGATCATGAGGATTTCTGTAACAGGACATCTTCCCTCAGCAGCCTCCCTCCGTCCCCCAACAAGACCTACAAAGCAGCTCCTCTCCTCCACTCCCCATCAGGGAACAAAACCAAAACATTTATCCTTGGGGAGGGGGAAGAGAGGCAAACAAACTGCTCCAACAAAGCGTGGGATGCTTGCATATGGAGGCTGAACACAATCCCATGGTTCCAAGTTCAAAGCCTTATTTGAAGCATGCCCTACTTCTCTGAAATTGCCAGCCTCTACATGACAATTGAAAAACATTACAGGAGACATCTGAACGTCAGCCTGCTAGCACGGCAAAATAAAATACAGCTTCGCCCAGCTTGGCACTACATCACTTACATGAACAGGCACATTTGTAAAAAGGAAGATGACACCTGATCACATTTCTTTTAGCTACATGAAACTTCTAAGTTTTCAGCGATTCTACAAGAACCTCTAAGGATGACCGCTGGTGGCAAGAAACTAACAAGATAATTCAAGTATATAAATATATTGAAACATTCTATCAGCTCATTAATGAAGGACATTTTCTGAAAACAATAAACCCAGCTACACTAAAGCAGAAATGCTTGTTAAACTAGTATCTAAATACCTCACAGACAAGCAAGAATAGGACAGAAATCTAGACATACATCATTAGGAAAAAAACCCCAATTATTCTATCGCTAGGAAACTTTTCCATCGTTCCTGTCAGCTGTGCTAGAGGCAGCTAGATTTTCACAATCTGTACTTTCGCTTCCCGCTGCTTGTCCTAAGACAAAGTTTCCAAGAAGGCTGTGGTTCCTGAAGTTCTTTGGCGGGGGTGGAGGGGCAGGAACTATTTAATTTTAATGGACAACTGTAACGACTGTGGGTAAAATACTGATGATGATGATGATGAAGAAATATGTAATAGTGAGTTCAGGTAACTTGCCATATTTGGAAGTCTTTGTAGATGCCAAACAGATTAAAAATAGTTGAAGGACAGAGAGACGGCTGAGAAATTATTACCTTCCATTTTGTCGGAAAAAATTATCTTCAAAGTCTCTCAATTTTTTCCTGATTCGCTTTTTCTCTTCCCTGACTTCTTGGAGCTGCTCTAAGAGTTCAGGGCTGTTGGGTTTAAATATAAAGAAGATTATACATATGTACACAATTATAACAGGAAACATACAGTAAATCTACAAATGTATGGTCGTATGTATGCCAAGCAATGGAGCTGCTCCTGCAAGCAGCTCTGGCAAACTGATGTTATTGCAACAAAAGGCTCTCTGAATTTAGTTCAGCAAAACGATCATACGCTTAAGCTGAAGCCTCTAAGGAGATCAAGTGTGCATTTCACAATTCACCACTAACTTCTATGAAACTTACTTGCTGAAGATGGGTCTGGTTTTGGTGACTTTTACAGGATTAAGATTCAATGGTCACGACTTACGGCTATGACCTACGCCAGACTTATGTGCTTGAAACTAGCAAAGCTAATTCAACTTGACCTCTACAAAACCTGAAAAACCTTGTAAAAACCTTGTACAAAACCTTCTCAAACCCTTTCATATGAGTGCCTATTGCATTTAAAAATAAAGCGCAAAAACTTCTGACTCGGATCATAATTGGAAAAAAAAATCTACGCACTTTTCTGACAAATAAAATGCTATCTTAGCAAGAAATAACTTTTTGACGTTGCCTGTGAATTCAACATACATGGATGCTTCATGGAGATTTGAAAGCCCCATATCCTGATTGCTCCTAGATGGCATCTTATCATCCACCGGGGAAACAAAGCCGTCAGCATCATCTTCTAGCTGATCCAAGAAGCTACGCACGTTGAAATCTGTTTTCATGGTAATTGTGAAATCTGGCTTCACGTTGCTGTCCTCCTCGGACCCCTCCTCTTCCTCCTACAGAGAAGGACAGAGCACGCCCGTAACAGAATATGTTACTGCTTCCTTTCTCAGAAACAGGTACCTCCTTTCACCACATGCACTGGGGAACAGATATGACAAGTGGATAGACAGAGCAAGCCCTTTAGTTGCTAAGCAATACAGGACACCAGAAGACCACCAGTAAGACACCTTATACCCAAAGCATGTCAGAGAAACTGCGACCACCAACTCAGACTGGTTAATGAGACCCAAGGCAACAAAACTGAGTGAAAAAATACCGTGGGTTCTTAGCAACCTGTTGCTTTGTTTAATTTATGTATTCTGACGTAAATAAAAACACTTACAGCCATTATGCACACTGCGTAAAGCACACCCACCATCCTCTACCTTTTCCTGCAAATACACCTGGCAGCACACAGATTGCCAGGTTAAAATGCAAAATGTTCTCTCAATAGATGCAGCTCAACAGCTCTCTCTAATGGCTGAATTTAAGGCCTCAAATGCTTGTACAGTGATATCAATGAGCTCAGATCAGTCTTTCAACGGCGCAAATGCGGGATATGATTGACTGCAAGAGGACTGCTGTTGCTAACATGTTCCTGACATCAGCCCTGTACCATTTAGCTGGAATACACTAAAAACTGGAGTGGAAACACTCTGCCGAGTGCAATTTCCCCAAAATACACAGATGAATTGGTTGCGTTCAAATTTTTTGCAAGATTTATAGGCATAAGATTTGGAAGTCTCTGCTGAACTTGGTATTTGCTAATTCATAACGTTCTCAAATGTAGAGCTTGTCCTGCGACACTGTCCAGAAATCATTGGGATTTTCAGGGAACAGGGCCCGGTTTTCTCTTACTTGCAGAGACATTTCTAGAAGGCAATATTCAAACCTTAATATAAGGAATGAGGCATGAACATTAGAGGAAGGTAATAAATGCCAGCATGGACAGTAAGTCTCTTAAATGTGTATGTATGTGTATATATATTTATTTTACAACCATGTAACCCTAGCTAGGAAGGATCTAAGCACATGCATATCTTTAAAAGCTTTTGAGGGCTAGTATCACTGAAGTCTTCAAGTATATGCAAAAATACATTGTTGCACTGGGATCAAAAGAAGCCATTTGCTCTACTTTTTTTCATGCGATTCCTTGTGAATAGTTCAATTATTCCTACGAGATTGCTCCCACATTTCAAGCAAAAGGGGAGAAAGTAACACTAGGACCTGGCATAGTCCCATTAAACTCTCGAAGTCAATGATTTATAAATGCATACATTTACATGAAATCAGAGTTTGACCAGAGTTTTCTTTTTACGTTAAAGCTCTAGGCCATGAAAATGCAATGCAAAGCCACAGGCTGAGAATTACAACCAAGATGGAGGCCTGAGGATGAAAAAAAAAAAAAGATTAGCTGGAGACAAGTTTTGAGTAATCATAATAATAAAAGATACAGAGAAGTCTGAAAACATCTCAGGAAAATCTGCAGGGAACTTGTGAAAGTTAAAGCAATATTTAGCATATGATTAGGTAAGACCGTTTCTCCAGATGTAAATTATATAGCTTAAACAGAAGGCATAAAACAGCAGTCACATATTGTCCTTAAACCCTGCAAACAACTTGAGGCTGGGCTGGGGAAGGGAGACCATCGCTCACTGCCATTTACCAGTCCCCACGCATGCTGTCCTGCCCTGCCAGGTAAGGGCAACTAGGACTGAAGCAGGAGAACGCCAATCCTGCTGCAGCACGGAGGAGGATTTGCTAAGTCAATCTAAGCAGTAATAATGGTATGCTTTATTTTAGGGGAATCTCTCTGGCACCAAAGGAGGAGCTCCCACGTCCTTTCCTGGGAGAGCAAGTTGCTTCTGGATTCCCCTTCTGGAGAGAAAGGAAAGGGACAATTTTCATAAGCAGTGTGACAAACTGCTCCTGAGGATAGATGCAAGGTGTAACTTGAATCTGTAAATCTGGCAGCAGTCTCTTCCCCATAGACGCCCATGAGCCCGGTCTCACCAGCGCGCTGCCCAGGCCAGCAAGGATTACTCTGGCCCAGAGCTCGGGAGCGAGCCTCCTGCCAATGGAAACCCATGGGAGGAAAAGAAAGTGTAGAAATTCAACTTGTTTAGACCTCAGTGCCAAAACACTACATCTGGCTGTCACAAGACCTCTTAAAGCATTTTGCTGTTTAAAATGAAGGAGGGAATTAAAAGGATTCTTAGCGAGAACTCAAATGGAAAAGGCCATCTAAGGCCTTCGCTTTAAACAAGTGTCACATGGGAATCTTATTTTAAACCTGCACTGGCATTTACACCTCGCACCAGAATGGTCTTCATTGACTAGATCCATTTGGCTTGCACCTGCTTGGATCTTTAGGCAATCATGAGGCATTTAAATTTTGCAGAGTTACAAATATAAAATCTCCAGAGTATCCCATCATCAGCACTCCCAGCAAGCAAGCTTCCCCATGATTTTTTCAACACAGACAATATTCAAGATATTATACCCAAGTGTTTGGTAAGGCTTCACCTCAAATCACCTTTCAAGCTTTTATTCAATTCTCCCAAATGCTTCAAAAACCCACCAAAATCAAAAAAACCTGACAGTGTCAGGGGCCCATCGAGATAGGCAGTGCTCTGCCCGTAGTGGAAAGCTTTGAGGCCTTCTGGCAATTTCCTCTCTTTAGTCCTGAGTATAGCTCAGTGCAAAGCTGCCACAGCAGCTTCACAGGGCCCCATTTAAGTGTTAATAGGCATGTAAGTGTTAACAGCTTAAGGCTGTCGCCCTGATCTTCAGTCAGAAACCTCTCAAGGTTTGTATTACCTGCAGGATGCTGCTGAGCTGGTGCGATGCTGCCCCGGCACAGCACCAGCCGTGCTGGTCAGCAGAGATCACCATAACCGATAGCTCTAAGTTTTGACTCTGGGTGCAAGCACAGGTGAAAAATAGAGAACACACTAAAAGAAAAAAACAAAACCACCCCACACCAGACCACTATTGCAGATTTGATCCAGCAGTTATCTAGAAAATACGGAGAGCTCAGCCATGATTAAACACCCTCCAAACAGCAGATTAACATCTTCCATCTGTAATCTGGTTTTAAAGAATATGTGCCTTCAATAGTCCATTAATATACAATCTACTGTAATGGCCTAATAATCAAATCACCTTGGATGTCTAGGTCTGCAGTATTTATACCATTAACCAAACTCTGGCTGGATAACAGCTAAGTGACCCAAGTGTGCTGAAGCACGTTTT